>NC_069500.1:1131688504-1132288504 GCF_027579735.1 Bombina bombina
TTTCTGTAGTTAAACGTATGAAGAAATATTTACCTGGCAGACCTAATTTTACTTTCAGTTTAATTAATAGGGTGTGGAATTTTCTTTAAAAAGTTAAAACTATCACCAATCACCTAATATAGCGTTTTAATAACCAATCTTGTTCTGTGTGCACCTTACAGTATAGATCTGATCAATAGCCGAATATCTTATTGTTTATTTTCTCTTTGGGTTGTAAATGAACACTTGCATGAAATTTAATATTTATTTCAAAAACAGACATTCAGCATAACTGAATCATTATGGAATTTCATTTTTGTTAGTTTTATAAATCTGTATTGTAATGAGAGGGTTCTGATAGCTAGAAGGCATTTTCTAACTTTCGTGAAGCACTATAATTTAATACTTGTATTTCTTTTTTAGATCATATACTACATGTTTATAACAGAATTAACATATTACAAATGTACTGTTGTACAATACTTGCAAATACGTTATTTAAGGTGATTTCATATTTTTAAATGATTCAGCTGAAACATCTTTGTTTGATTTATTTACTATCTTTGCTTTTTAATATTACTTAAAATGGATACAATGTACAACCTGTATGTTAACGGGGATATCTCATGGTGTTTTGTTTTTATTTTGTTATTTAAGACCAAGAATGATCTCTTTACCATTTGGTTGCAAGAGAGGGGTTAAAGCACAGCCAGGCTCTAAGTGGCATACTTGACATCAAGTATATTAGAGGTTCACTTGCTATCTAACCAAAAGCAGATCCGATTAACAATCTTCTAAACTTTGTAACTGAATCTGCAAGGTGTATTTTTTGGATAAATAATATAGCCACAAGATGGCATTAACCTTCAAGCAAGCTCTGTGAACAGCAAAACCAAGGACAAAACTGACTCCCATAGATTTATTATAGTTTTTTTGGCATGCACTCAGTAATTGCTGTGTCCTTGTGATCAGCAATACTCCCCAATACCAGGGATTTGTCACTCGGTGCTCTTGTAGAACGTGGTTTTTGCTTAAGGTGGTTTTGCTTAAGGTGGAGTTCATCTTTAAAGGGGCCGCGTCAATAACGCCATCCAACAATCTTCAATAATCTCGGAGGGAGAAACACAGAATTCCTTTCTTGTTTTATGTATTCTTTGTTTTGATTTATTAGAAAGTCTCCGATGTTCTAGTCTGCACACCTACCAGCTATAACTTCTGCAACTAATATCCAGGAATTTGAGGGTTAAATGACCAAAGGTATGTGCTTTGTTTATTTATTTATTTATTTATTTAATTCCCTGTGTACTTTTTGATTCACTGGAGCAGAATCATTTGTCTAGCTGCCTAAAATAACACATCCACTGAAATTTGCATGAAGCACATAACACAAACGATTAATAATGACTGCTTCTTAGATTCCGTGGATTATATCATTGATTTGTTATGTTCAACAAAGTATGAGATACAAATAAAGTCTGTTTTTATCATTTTGCCAGAAAATGTTTGAACCTTTCCACTTCTTTTGTTTCATTATTATGTAGTTAAATGCAACCTTGATAATGCTCTGTCCATGGTGCTGAACCTTGTCTGAACACTGAAGTCAACTGTCAGCTGTCATCTATACACAATAATTCATAGTCATGCAGAACATAATGTCCTGTTCTTACGTACATTTTGCCAAATATTCAGTATTCACTATTATGCAGATACATATGCCATATATTTCATTATTTACCCATACACTTTTGTTAAATATATTTGAAAAATGATTGGATCCTTTAAATATCACAACAATTTAAATAGTGCATAACTGCAAGCTATATGATTTTGTTATTTTAAGCATAACTACTAAGACTAGAAACCTTAATGTATTAGGTTCTGCAACAATTCTTATTTCAGTTGCCAGGTTAAATACATCTCAACTATATTTTAATCATTTGTGGCACTAAAAGAACATTGCATAATTAAAACCTCAAAACTAATTATAAACAAACACTTTCTCCAATAAACAAAGTATCACACTGCCGTTTATTATTATTTAATCGTTATTTAATTAATTTATTCAGTCATTGTTCAATTTTAGTGCATTCATGCATTTTAAAATTCATGTAAATCAATAATTCAGTTTAAATCTCAAGTACACCGCGAGTGCAATATCATGTGAATACAGGAACATATAGAATAGATATGAATGAATATTCTACTAAAAGTAACACTAAAAACCTTTAAGGTAAAAACAGTTATATTCATTATAGTTTTTATTTTAACATAATAACACTATGTAGTACTTTTCCTTATCTAAAAGTCCAATACCAAATACTGAATCTCTTTACTGGTTAGTAACTTTAATTGTTTAAGAATGCTAGTTTTGCAAAAGACATTAAAGGCAGCAAACTGACCTTCTTAGCAGATGCATTTCAAGAATATGCAATTCAGTTGTAGTCACCACAATTGTTTTAACTGCTAGTACTTGAATATTCTGAATAAGTGGCCTTTCAGTACTCTGATTGCCATAACTTGAGAATGATGTACTTTATAGATACAAATACATACTATATTCTCAAAGATATAAAAGTAGAAAATCTAGACTGTGAATCTGAGATAGAATAACATGTTTAATGATTCTATGCATGGCATTATGTGAGTATGTATTGTTTGTAATCCCTTTTAAATAATGCAAATAAAATTTGCAAGGTTGTGGTACTAGTGATACATAACCTCTTAAAATAAACATCTCTTGAAAGTATTATTGAGTATGTGTATCTCTTGTCATGAGCAACTAATGCTATTAGATAAAAATGAGCTTACACACTGATCTCAGCCGTATTGTAATATGTTACATGACTTGTGAAATCATTGAAAGCTGCACTATGTAATTGTGTCTTCTATGAGTTAAAAGGGGTGATAATGAGGTGATACGTAGGAATTAAAAATAAAAATACGTTTGTTTTTTCTAAAGGCAGGATAGTAATTTCAACATATGTGTGATTCATTATACTAATATGTCCTCTGCTTTTCGATTGTTTCCTCAATATAGTATAAAACTTCTGTCTGTCATGATGGTTGATTCTTTGTATTACAGTTCAGCAACATCTTCTTTACATAGGGTATTCTGTGATATGGAACCTGCAACAGATTCTTCTTTGCAATCAATATATTTAAGTAATACATATTTGTTTACTGGACCTCTAAAAAGGCAATTTATGATATAATTTTAGCAATATTTCATTGCTATAATGTTATGATTACCAATATTTCTTTAAGATCTTAATTTGCAACAAGAACATAATTGGCATGGTTTAAGTTAGTAATAATTTAGATAATATTAAATAACTAAAAATTAAATGTGCAACTACAGTTGATTGATGTAGGGGTAAGAATTCCATAATATTGTTAAACATAAAACTTTTAACTGGTTAACTTAAAAGATAATTAAGAGGACCTAGAAGTTAATATACTTTAATGCATCACTTATATTATCCATTATGAGGTTGCACATTTATGTTAAAACATAAACATTCAATTCTTGTAAATATGCAGTATGTTTCAACTATTATACAGCCTCTGGTCCACTCATCAGAGTTTTTCAAGATTGGTGAATTTGGCAATTTGATATCTTCAGTTTTGCTCCACTGTACATGAATGTCCAAGAGGTTGTACACAATTTGATGTCATTAAAATTCAGATGTATACAGAAAAAGAAGATTTCAGGATTGGACTGACATTATTAGGCATGATCAGACGGATATAGTCTGGAAAGTTCTCCTCTATGAAAAGCATAATTGGGCTAAAAGAAGCCACTAATAGGTGGTAACTCACCACAGAACAAGCTACTGAGCTGTTATTTGTTCCTAGTAGAGCACTTCTCTTTCTGTATGCATCACTAGAATTCAGGGCAAGCACAATTTTTTTATATGACTGTACATGTGCATGGGGCTTACCTTTGTATCAGTAAGCCAATACAGTGGAATTGGTAAGCCACGTGCATTGATTGCTTGCAAGGCAAAGGTTATAACAAAAACTTTTAAAGAAGCACTTTTGCTGATACACTTCTAATGGCAGTTGATGCTTCTAAATTGTACCAATCTCTTTAAAATTAGATGTCTCTTTCTCATTCAAAGTCTTATGATTTTTGTATATGATTAAGTTGGGTAGGGAATTAAATCATAAATAAGTCTAATACTGTTAGGTGTTTGTCATCACTTTCACAAAGACCTATCACCTGGGGAAAGCATGGCTTGAAAAGTAGAATCTTTTTTCATCTTAGTGGGGCTGTGGGTGTATGCTGACTTTATAAGATATCGGGGCCGGAATATCGAATGGCAGGCGGACATGATTTGCTGATCGGATTGGGATGATTTCAGTCTGCCACCTCAGAGGTGGCGGGCAAGTTAATGAGTAGTGGTCTTATGACCGCTGCTTCTTAACTTAAGTTTCCAGCGAGCCTGAAACTTTGGGGGTAGATTGCAGCATCCGCTGCTTGGTAAATCTACCCCATGGACTCTAGTCACCAATACACTACACAGAGAACATACTTTATGTATGGAGATCATTTATTACAGGATGGATCCTATTCATCCAAAAAGAGGCTTTATATCCCTGTCTTGTTTATTGACAAGTTAGTGGATTTGATAGTATCCAACTAGAACAGGGATTTTCAAACCAGTCCTCAGTCCTCCCTAAAAGAACATATTTTCAGGATTACCTTGGGTGAGAGCAGGTTTATAACCAGGTTTACTAATCATTTGATTATTTTACCTGTGCACCAGTTCTGGTATCCAGAAAATGTTGTTTTTAGGGAGGCCTGAGAACTGACTTTGAAAAACCTTGAAAGAAAGGTGGTAAATCGCCATAGAACAAACCACTGAGCTGTTGTTCGTTCCTGGTAGAGCGCTTCTCTCTTTGTATGCAAATTATTATGACCCTGGGGAAGTCTCCCTATGGGTGATGGGGGAAACCAGACGTGGACTCCTTGCCCAGTGTGCCTAGGGGAATGTGGCTGCACCTCACTGACGAGGCCCATAGGAGGCCGAAACGATCGTCTGGGGTTGTCATGTTCCTTGTTCAGAGGAGAATTGCCTGGTATTTCGGGGCTGGACTGACCTTACTTGGCGGGATCAGACTGATATACTTCAGGAAAGTTTTCTTCTGTGAAAAGCACACTGGTCTAAAAGAGGCTGCTTCCGGGTGGTAAATCGCCATAGAACAAGCCACTGAGCTGTTGTTCGTTCCTGGTAGAGCGCTTCTCTCTTTGTATGCAAATTATTATGACCCTGGGGAAGTCTCCCTATGTCTGATGGGGGAAACCAGACGTGGACTCCTTGCCCAGTGTGCTTAGGGGAATGTGGCTGCACCTCACTGACGAGGCCCATAGGAGGCCGAAACGATCGTCTGGGGTTGTCATGTTCCTTGTTCAGAGGAGAATTGCCTGGTATTTCGGGGCTGGACTGACCTTACTTGGCGGGATCAGACTGATATACTTCAGGAAAGTTTTCTTCTGTGAAAAGCACACTGGTCTAAAAGAGGCTGCTTCCGGGTGGTAAATCGCCATAGAACAAGCCACTGAGCTGTTGTTCGTTCCTGGTAGAGCGCATCTCTCTTTGTATGCAAATTATTATGACCCTGGGGAAGTCTCCCTATGGGTGATGGGGGAAACCAGACGTGGACTCCTTGCCCAGTGTGCTTAGGGGAATGTGGCTGCACCTCACTGACGAGGCCCATAGGAGGCCGAAACGATTGTCTGGGGTTGTCATGTTCCTTGTTCAGAGGAGAATTGCCTGGTATTTCGGGGCTGGACTGACCTTACTTGGCGGGATCAGACTGATATACTTCAGGAAAGTTTTCTTCTGTGAAAAGCACACTGGTCTAAAAGAGGCTGCTTCCGGGTGGTAAATCGACATAGAACAAGCCACTGAGCTGTTGTTTGTTCCTGGTAGAGCGCTTCTCTCTTTGTATGCAAATTATTATGACCCTGGGGAAGTCTCCCTATGGGTGATGGGGGAAACCAGACGTGGACTCCTTGCCCAGTGTGCTTAGGGGAATGTGGCTGCACCTCACTGACGAGGCCCATAGGAGGCCGAAACGATCGTCTGGGGTTGTCATGTTCCTTGTTCAGAGGAGAATTGCCTGGTATTTCGGGGCTGGACTGACCTTACTTGGCGGGATCAGACTGATATACTTCAGGAAAGTTTTCTTCTGTGAAAAGCACACTGGTCTAAAAGAGGCTGCTTCCGGGTGGTAAATCGCCATAGAACAAGCCACTGAGCTGTTGTTCGTTCCTGGTAGAGCGCTTCTCTCTTTGTATGCAAATTATTATGACCCTGGGGAAGTCTCCCTATGGGTGATGGGGGAAACCAGACGTGGACTCCTTGCCCAGTGTGCTTAGGGGAATGTGGCTGCACCTCACTGACGAGGCCCATAGGAGGCCGAAACGATCGTCTGGGGTTGTCATGTTCCTTGTTCAGAGGAGAATTGCCTGGTATTTCGGGGCTGGACTGACCTTACTTGGCGGGATCAGACTGATATACTTCAGGAAAGTTTTCTTCTGTGAAAAGCACACTGGTCTAAAAGAGGCTGCTTCCGGGTGGTAAATCGCCATAGAACAAGCCACTGAGCTGTTGTTCATTCCTGGTAGAGCGCTTCTCTCTTTGTATGCAAATTATTATGACCCTGGGGAAGTCTCCCTATGGGTGATGGGGAAACCAGACGTGGACTCCTTGCCCAGTGTGCTTAGGGGAATGTGGCTGCACCTCACTGACGAGGCCCATAGGAGGCCGAAACGATCGTCTGGGGTTGTCATGTTCCTTGTTCAGAGGAGAATTGCCTGGTATTTCGGGGCTGGACTGACCTTACTTGGCGGGATCAGACTGATATACTTCAGGAAAGTTTTCTTCTGTGAAAAGCACACTGGTCTAAAAGAGGCTGCTTCCGGGTGGTAAATCGCCATAGAACAAGCCACTGAGCTGTTGTTCGTTCCTGGTAGAGCGCTTCTCTCTTTGTATGCAAATTATTATGACCCTGGGGAAGTCTCCCTATGGGTGATGGGGGAAACCAGACGTGGACTCCTTGCCCAGTGTGCTTAGGGGAATGTGGCTGCACCTCACTGACGAGGCCCATAGGAGGCCGAAACGATCGTCTGGGGTTGTCATGTTCCTTGTTCAGAGGAGAATTGCCTGGTATTTCGGGGCTGGACTGACCTTACTTGGCGGGATCAGACTGATATACTTCAGGAAAGTTTTCTTCTGTGAAAAGCACACTGGTCTAAAAGAGGCTGCTTCCGGGTGGTAAATCGCCATAGAACAAGCCACTGAGCTGTTGTTCGTTCCTGGTAGAGCGCTTCTCTCTTTGTATGCAAATTATTATGACCCTGGGAAAGTCTCCCTATGGGTGATGGGGGAAACCAGACGTGGACTCCTTGCCCAGTGTGCTTAGGGGAATGTGGCTGCACCTCACTGACGAGGCCCATAGGAGGCCGAAACGATCGTCTGGGGTTGTCATGTTCCTTGTTCAGAGGAGAATTGCCTGGTATTTCGGGGCTGGACTGACCTTACTTGGCGGGATCAGACTGATATACTTCAGGAAAGTTTTCTTCTGTGAAAAGCACACTGGTCTAAAAGAGGCTGCTTCCGGGTGGTAAATCGCCATAGAACAAGCCACTGAGCTGTTGTTCGTTCCTGGTAGAGCGCTTCTCTCTTTGTATGCAAATTGAAAAACCTTGAAATAGAACAATTATGATGTCTAATGCCACAGGTAAATACCATTATATGGTGATCATAATTTGCATGTTTGAGACATATGTAAAAGTTGGAACATTATAATTAGGGATCTCAAATCTGTGATCACCTGTGCTCTAGGTGAACATGCGACCCCCTCACTTAATAAAATCTTTCCCACTTTAAAAATGAAGAGTTTCATGTTTCTCTAGGTGGTTTGGTGGGGCAAAGAGAAGCTTCATTAGTGCCTTCATTATCACACCAAAATCTCCTTAGTTTTTATTGTACAGGTAATTAATTGGCAGTTTTGTCCTGAGTCTTGGATGTACATATGCCTTTTATTTAATCTGCTAATTGCCACAATTATAAATGATTCACTAGTATAGTAAAATATGTGTAGGCTGTCTTTAAAGTTCTAGAACAAAGTATTAACAGCGCAAAAACAGGCAAGGGGCGAATGTGAAGGGAAATGGAAAAAATTATACGTGTCAAAATATATATTTGCTTAATAACACAATAAATGGATAATGCTATATACTTTACACTTTGAAATGTCCAAGCCAATTACTGTTACCACTTCCACAGAATCATAGCTGAATGCTATTGATCAGATGGTTTCCAATCCTGTTTGTGTAAGTCCAGATGTAATCAGGAAAAAAACTCCCACCTTGATCCACGGGCTGCAGCTATTTTCAGAGGTGTGTTACCAACACTCTCTATACAGCAAATTTTAGGAGATGAAAAACAAGCCCAAGCCCATATCAAGGTAGACGTTTATAAAATGTATTACAACACACGGTTAAAAACACTTACAATGTTGAAATAGTAACAAGCCTGTCTCCCATATAGGGATTGTAGAACGAGTCCAAATGTCCAGATACCAAACTTTCGTGTAGCCAAGTACACAACGCTGGATACAATCCTTTTTGCTAGCTAGTTTACAGGGAGCCACCAGAGCTCCGCCCCAACGTGTTTCGTCCGCCCTTAGCAGACTTTGTCAATAGGATGATGAAAGGGTTATGACCGATCATGGCCACCTCTTAGCCACTCCCCAATATTTTTATGTTTAATGATGCTCATTAGCCAATACCATACAAAGCCAGGTAGTTGGTTAATTAACTGTTCATATTTCTCTAATAATCAGTTCCTTATAATGTTTCAGAGTTAAAAATAAATGATTATATATAAGTAACAGAGCATAAAACAAAAAGCACACATTTAAAACATGGAAACTAACATTGTCTTATTTTTACCACATTTTATTTTCTTATCACCAGACTCCACAGCACCTACAAACTAATATAATGCATGATCAGTGAATACCACAGCACCATAAGGTTTGTCATCCACCACAGAAAGAAAATGTAAGCAACATAACCCCCTATAGGTATTCTCATCTGCTGTGACCTGACTAGCACTACTACAGAGGATAACCACACTTTATATAAGCCACACTTATATTAACTTACTGTAATTGGTTCTTAAATTCTATTACCCCTATGTAAATAACCCCTAAAAATGTAAACCTCTCCCATAAAAATACTTTTTTTCTCAATGGCTTCTAATAAAATGATGATGTTTTCCTTATTTCCCTTCTATATTAATAACTGCCTTATTAGTTTAATACCAATTACAGAATTACCACCTACTCTAATCAAGAGAAATCTAGAGACAATGGCTAACTTAAAGGACTTTGAGACAACTGGTATATCAACAAGATGACTGATTCCCTATGCAAATTAGCACTTTACTGCTAGGCTAAAGTTGCTTTTAGCATTTTTTATTAATTGCATTGACCCATCAGTTTCAATACCTTTTCTGCGAGGTACACACACACCTGGGTAAACTATAGCTGGGTAAACTATAGCACAGGAGTAAACATTTCCTAAATATTTAAAACATACATTTTATGGTTTCATAGTTAGTATCACTTCAATTGCACAATACCAACATTATGCATCTATGCTATTAAGAAAAAGACTAATTAAAAATTAGCCAAAACTATTTTGCGAGGTACACACAAATCCCACTTTGTTTTTTTGGGTTTTTTTTTTCCTGAAGAATAATACATTTTACAAAATAACTTTATTTTGCAAAATTGAGAAACAAAGCTCATATGAAGAAATAGAACAAAATGCATTAAATTATTTTTATAAGTGTAATATGTAAACTACAGCACAGGAGTAAATATTTCCTAAATATTTAAAACATACATTTTATGTTTTCATAGTTAGTATCACTTCACTTGCAAAATATCAACATTATGGCCTCTAGTTATCAAGCCGTCAACCTCAAATACGCTGGAATTTCACAGCGTATTTGTGACGAGGCTGATTCGCCTTAGTTATCAAGCCCTGCTGCCTGGCAAAAGTAGAATATAGGGACGTAAGCTTCGATCCGCAGGACTCAGTCCGACACAGATCGATTCTTACGTCACTCCAGATGTTCCGCACACAAGTTCGGCACAATCTGTCTACTTTTGCTAGTTATCAAAAAACTAGCAGTTACGCTCGGCACTTTTCCGGCCCAGCGTACCTGGTTTTCAAACCGCCGCCCTGGAGGCGGAGGATCCCATAGGAATCAATGGGAGTCTGACCATAGCGAAAGCTCATGTTCGCTGCTGCCCGACATCCCATTGATTCCTATGGGAGCTGTCTGCACCTAACACCCTAACATGTACCCCGAGTCTAAACACCCCTAATGTGCCCCCCCTACACCGCAGCAACTAAATAAATTTATTACACCCTAAACCGCCGTTCCCGGACCCCGCCGCAACCTACATTATACATATTAACCCCTAATCTGCCGCCCCCTACACTGCCGCAACTAAATAAAGTTATTCCCCCCTAAACCGCCGCTCCCGGACCCCGCCGCAACTATAATAAATATGTTAACCCCTAAACCGCTGCTCCGGGACCCCACCGCCACCTACATAATACCTATTAACCCCTATCCTGCTAGCCTGTCACTAAGCACACACACTAAACTACACTGTTCTACCCCCTATACCAGCACCCCCAGAACCCCCCCGCAACTAAATAAAGTTATTAACCCCTAAACCGCCGCTCCTAGACCCCGCCACCCCTAAACCGTCGCTCCCGGACCCCGCCGCCACCTACATAATACATATTAACACCTATCCTGCCCCCCCTACACCACCGCCACTATAATAAATTTATTAACCCCTATCCTGCCCCCCCTACACCGCTGCCACCTATAATACATTTATTAACCCCTATCCTGCCCCCCCCTACACCGCCGCCACCTATAATACATTTATTAACAGCCAAATCAGCCAATCAGATTTTTCCTACCTTAATTCCAATTGGCTGATAGAATCCTATCAGCCAATCGGAATTCGAGGGACGCCATCTTGGAGGACGTCACTTAAAGGAACTGTCATTCGTCGTTAGTCCGTCGGTAGAAGAGGATGGCTCCGCGTCGGCTCGTCTGAAGATGGCTCCACTCCGCTCCGGATGGATGAAGATTGAAGACGCCGCCTGGATAATGACTTCAGTCGGATGGAAGACTTCTTCAGCGCCCCTTGGCTGATGACTTCAATCGGATGGAAGACTTCTTCAGCGCCCCTTGGATGATGACTTCGGCCACTGCGGATGTCCTCTTCTGTTCTATCGGTGGTCGGCTGGCTGAAGACGGCTAAAGGTAGGATGATCTTCAGGGGGTAGTGTTAGCTTTATTTAAGGGGGGTTTGGGTTAGAGTAGGGGTATGTGGGTGGTGGGTTGTAATGTTAGGGGGGTTGTATTTTAATTTTACAGGCAAAAGAGCTGATTTCTTTGGGGCATGCCCCGCAAAAGGCCCTTTTAAGGGCTGGTAAGGTAATAGAGCTGTTAACTTTTGTAATTTAGAATAGGGTAGGGCATTTTTTTTTATTTTGGGAGGCTTTGTTATTTTATTAGGGGGCTTAGATTAGGTGTAAGTAGCTTAAAATTGTTGTAATATTTTTGAAATGTTTGTAACTTATTTTTTTTTATTTTTTGTAACTTAGTTTTTTTATTTTTTGTACTTTAGTTAATTTATTTAATTGTATTTAATTGTAGTTATTTGTAGCTAATTTATTTAATTAATTTAATGATAGTGTAGTGTTAGGTTTAATTGTAACTTAGGTTAGGATTTATTTTACAGGTAATTTTGTATTTCTTTTACCTAGGTAGTTAATAACTATTTAATAACTATTATAACTAGCTAAAATAAATACAAAGTTACCTGTAAAATAAATATACATCCTAAAATAGCTACAATGTAATTATTAATAACATTGTAGCTATCTTAGGGTTTATTTTACAGGTAATTATTTAGTTTTAAATAGGAATAATTTATTTAATGATAGTGTAGTGTTAGGTGTAATTGTAACTTAGGTTAGTTTTTATTTTACAGGTAAATTTCTCTTTATTTTAACTAGGTAGCTATTAAATAGTTAATAACTATTTAATAGCTATTGTACCTAGTTAAAATAAATTGAAATTTGCCTGTAAAATAAAAATAAATCCTAAGATAGCTACAATATAATTATTACTTATATTGTAGCTATATTAGGGTTTATTTTAAAGGTAAGTATTTAGTTTTAAATAGGATTAATTTAGTTAATAAGAGTTATACTATTTAGATGTATTTAATTAATATTTAAGTTAGGGGGGTGTTAGGGTTAGGGTTAATAATTTTATTTTGGTGGCGGCGGTGTAGGGGGGGCAGGATGGGGTTAATAAATTTATTATAGGGGGCGACGGTGTAGGGGGTCAGATTAGGGGTTAATAAGTTTAATATAGGTGGCGGCGGGGTCCGGGAGCGGCGGTTTAGGGGTTAAACAATTTATTTAGTTGTGGCAGGGGTCCGGGATCGGCAGGATAGGGGTTAATAAATTTATTATAGGTGGCGGCAATATAGGGGGGGCAGGATAGGGGTTAATAGGTATTATGTAGGTGGCGGCGGGGTCTGGGAGCGGCGGTTTAGGGGTTAATACATTTATTATAGTTGCGGCGGGGTCTAGGAGTGGCGGTTTAGGGGTTAATAACTTTATTTAGTTGCGGGGGCACCGGTATAGGGGGTAGAACAGTGTAGTTTAGGGGTGGGTGCTTAGTGACAGGCTAGCAATAAAGCTGGGAAAAAGCCGAAGAGCAGCGAGATCGGATGAGTGATAACTATCACAGTCCGCTGCTCATCGCCCCGTACTTGGTGCGTGGCTTTTTGACAGCTTTATTGATAACTTTGGCGAGATTATTCAGGTCCGCAGCGGCTATGGTAGGCGATCTTAGGCGGGCGTATTGGGGCCGGCGATGGCAGGTAAGTAGATACGTTGATAACTAGAGGCCTATGTATCCATGCTATTAAGAAAAAGACTAATTGAAAATTAGCCAAAACAATTTTTCATTATTTTTTTACAGCATTTAATAAGATATGTACAGTATGTACAAAATATGAGCCATAATATTTAATTCATGTTAAAAAAAAAATGCTTTCTCTCACCCTCTCTAAACTCTCATGTCACTTTGACCTACCATAAATTTGCCAATGGGTGAGGGGGATGGGAAGTAGATGTGAAAGTGTAAATAAACAGAGGAGAAATTGAGTGAGTGTTGTATGGATATTTTTAGAGGAAAGACAGAAATTTGCAGGAAAATTACAAAATACAAAATACAATATTTTTAATGGCATTTTCAAATTGTTACAATAATTGTAACAGTTAAATAAAAAAATGTTTCTGCATATGACTTATCTCATGATATTTTTTGTTTTCTGGTATTTTATTGTCATTGTGTGGAGCTTATCTATAACATTTTATATCCAAGAACTACAAAAAAGATACACTTGTTCTTTTAAAAAATAAAGGTTTTAGCTTTTGTATATATGATAAATTATTCAGTATTATTTGTTGTGCTTTAATAATTTGTTTGTTGTACTTTAATATTTTATTATATAAAAAGATAAGAATTTCGTATTTCTCATCTTATTTGCAAGTGGCAGCTGAGTTCATAGACCCTCAGTTTATCTTTACTGTAGTACAGACTCTTCCATTCTAAGACCTAGGGGACGTCAGGTGGCATTCAATCGCCACTAATATGGCACTCTGTTCCCTATCTTATACTAATTATGCCTCTTTTTTGTGTTTTCTGTGAATTCATTGCTTATATGTCTGAATCTATTTCTTGATGTCTGTTTGCTTATTAAAAAGAAATTATAATTTTGCTTTGATATTTTTTCTAATTTCTCCAATTCTTTGGGTTAACCTGTTAATTGGGTCATTTTTTAATTACATTTTTTGAACTTGGACAAAAGCTATTTTATATAAATCACTAGAAAGAAATCTAGAGATTGCAGCTGCTTTCATTGTGGGGCTAAAATGCAAATTATTTCTTTACTCTTTCTGTGTGTGTATAATTATGAATCCTTCAGGATGAGTTGATTCATCATGTCTAGTAAGAAAGCACTTTAAAATTACAAGTTAAATATTCACCCCCTTCATGGTTATAAAATGCAATGTAACCTTTAATTTGATGCATATATTTGACCGAGTTCATATGGAAACTTATGCAAGAAGCTGTGACATTGATCAATAGAAAATACTTACCTCACTATACATTTTGCCCATTTTTTGTATCGCTAATAAAGTGCATTTTTCTAAGTACAGTAAATAAGTAATTGTGTCTGAATTATCCTATAAGTTTAAGAAATAATTAAAAAAATTATATTCTGGTATAAGTAAGTTACAGTACAGTGCATAAGTATGCATAACGAGAAACAAATACGTGACTGATTTTAAAAGTAAGAACCTAGGTAAAGCATGTATGACATAAAAAAACACTTCTTGGATATTACCCTCACATGGCCTATGGGTATGTGTTATTCCATTCAAGCTTGTGAACACTTTGTACTATTCAAGTAGTTTTTCTTTTACTATGACTTAAACACGCTGAATAAGGTATTAAAGCTTTTTCTGAGCCTTGCTCTTAGAATCAGTTATCTAGCTTGATAAAGGTAAAGAATGAATTGAAGTGACATGTTGTATACATATATTTATATATTTATATATATATATGATATGAGTAAGTTGACATCAAAGCAGTGAAAAGAAGCACTGAATGTTTGAATGAAGATTCGTACTAATGGATGCTTTGATCTTACCCTGTTTACATTATGACATTCAGCTAGTGGTAAATAATCACATATTCCATATATAAATATGTATGCATGTATGTGTATCTATCTATCTATCTATCTATTTATCTATCTATCTATCTATCTATCTATCTATCTATCTATCAATCTATCTATCTATACAGAATCCCACAAAAGTGAGTACACCCCTCACATTTTTGTAAATATTTTATTATATCTTTTCATGTGACAACACTGAAGTAATTACACGTTGCTACAATGTAAAGTAGTGAGTGTAAAGCCTGTATAACAGTGTAAATTTGATGTCCCCTCAAAGTAACTGAACACACAGCCATTAATGTCTGAATCATTGGCAACAAAAGTGGAAATGTCCAAATTGTGCCCAAAGTGTCAATATTTTGTGTGGCCACCATAATTTTCCAGCACTGTCTTAACCCTCTTGGGCATGGAGTTTACCAGAGCTTCACAGGTTGCCACTGGAATCCTCATCCACTCCTCCATGATGACATCACGGAGCTGGTGGATGTTAGAGACCTTGCGCTCCCCCACCTTCCATTTTAGGATGCCCTACAGATGCTCAATAGGGTTTAGGTCTGGAGACATGCTTGGCCAGTCCATCAACTGTACCCTCAGCTTCTTTTGCAGGGCAGTGGTCATCTTGGAAGTGTGTTTGGGGTCGTTAACATGTTGGAATACTGCCCTGCAGCCCTGTCTCCAAAGGGGGGGATCATGCTCTGCTTCAGTATGTCACAGTACATGTTGGCATTCATGGTTCCCTCAATGAACTGTAGCTCCCCAGTGTCGGCAGTTCTCATGAAGGCCCAGACCATGACACTCCCACCTCCATGCTTGACTGTAGGCAAGACACACTTGTCTTTGTACTCCTCACCTGGTTGCCGCCACACACCCTTGACACCATCTGAACCAAATAAGTTTATCTTGGTTTCATTGGACCACAGGACATGGTTCCAGTAATCCATGTCCTTAGTCTGCTTGTCTTCAGCAAACTGTTTTCAGGCTTTATTGTACATCATCTTTAGAAGAGGCTTCCTTCTGGGATGACAGCCATGCAGACCAATTTGATGCAGTGTGCGGCGTATGGTCTGAGCACTGACAGGCTGACCCCCACCCCTTCAACCTCTGCAGCACGTGCACTCAACTTCTTTGGTTGACTTTGATGAGTCCTGTTCTGAGTGGAACCTGTCCTGTGAAACCGCTGTATGGTCTTGCCCACCGTGCTGCAGCTCAGTTTCAGGGTCTTAGCAATCTTCTTATAGCCTAGGCCATCTTTATGAAGAGCAACAATTCTTTTTTTCAGATCCTCAGAGAGTTCTTTGCCATGAGGTGCCATGTTGAACTTCCAGTGATCAGTATGCGAGAGTGTGAGAACGATAACACCACATTTTACACACTTGCTCTCCATTCACACCTGACACCTTGTAACACTAATGAGTCACATGTCACTAGGGAGGGAAAATGGCTAATTGGGCCCAATTTGGACATTTCCACTTAGGGGTGTATTCACTTTTGTTGCCAACGATTTAGACATTAATCACTGTGCGTTGAACTATTATGAGGGGGTCAGCAAATTTACACTGTTTTACAGGCTGTACACTCACTACCTTACATTGTAGCAAAGTGTAATTTCTTCAATGTTGTCACATGAAAAGATCTAATAAAATATTTACAAAAATGTGAAGGTGTGCTCAGTTTTTGTAGGATGCTGTATATATATATATATATATTTATATATATATATATATACACACACACATTATATTTCTATATTTTATATCCATATGTCTTGTCTAAAGCAGTATCTGCAGTTGTGAAGGAAAAGATCCACCTCATAAGAGTATATATGTATCAAATCCTTTCATTATTTTGCAAGCCGAACCATGTAACTTTTTTATTCACTGTATGTATGACATGGTCCAGATTACATGAAGGTCTGAAAAGACTTGCAAAAAACACCTTGAAAAGACTTTAATACACATACAGCTAGATTACGACTTTGAAGTTATTAGTGAAAAAGTAGCATTATGCTTCATAACGATGCTTTTTCCCTAAGGCTGCTATTACAAGTCTTGTTAGAATAGGTGTACCGCACACCATTTTGGCCGTCACGCAACATCAGTAACGCACTTTTAAAAAAGTCCTTTTTCAATGGGACGTTCATAGCGCCGTTATTACAAGTTTTGCTGTGAGGCCAAAAAGTGAGCAGTACACACTATACTGACAAGATTCGTACAGCCATCTAAAGTCAGTAGTTACAAAGCTGTAACATAAAACTCATAGCTAAAGTGTTAAAAAGTACACTAACACACATAAACTACCTATTAACCCCTAAACCGAGGCCCTCCTGCATCACAAACACTATAATAAAAATATTAACTCCTAATCTGCCGCTCCGGACATCGCCGCCACTTAAAAAATGTATTAACCCCTATTCCACCTAAAACCCATCCTCCCGCATCACAAACACTATTTAAATATTATTAGCCCCTAATCTGCCTTCCGCCAACACTGCCGCTATAATAAACCTATTAACCACTAAACCGCAAGCCCCCCACAACAAAATATAATAAAATAAACTATTAACCCCTAAACCTCTGGCCTCCCACATCACTACATAAATATATTAACCCCTAAACGTAACCCTAACGTAACCCTAAGCCTAAGTCTAACCCTAACCCTAACACCCCCTAACTTAAATATATTTAAAATAAATCTAAATAAAACTTACAATTATTACCTAAATAATTTTTATTTAAAACTAAATACATACTTACCTATAAAATAAAACCTAAGCTAGCTACAAAATAACTAATTGTTACATTGTAGCTAGCTTAGGTTTTATTTTTATTTCACAGGTAAGTTTGTATTTATTTTAACTAGGTAGGTTATTAACTATTTACTAACTACCTAGTTAACTAACTATTTACTAACTACCTAGTTTACTAACTACCTAGTTAATTAGGTTATAAACTATTTACTAACTACCTAGTTAAAATAAATACAAAGTTACCTGTAAAATAAAACCTAACCTGCCTTAAACTAAAACCTAACATTACAATAAAATAAAATAAATTAAATAAATAAAATACAATGATCTAAATTACAAAAAAATAAACACTAAATTACACAAAATAAAAAAAGAAATTATAAAAAATATAATCGAATTACTCCTAATCTAATAGCCCTATCAAAATACAAAAGCCCACCCAAAAAAAAACAAAAAACCCTAGCCTACACTAAACTGCCAGTGGCTCTTAAAAGGGCCTTTTGCGGGGCATTGCCCCAAAGAAATCAGCTCTTTTACCTGTAAAAAAAAAAAAATACAAACACGCCCCAACAGTTAAACCCACCACCCACCCAACCAAACCCCCCAAATAAAAACCTATTTAAATAAACCTAAGCTAACCATTGCCCTGAAAGGGCATTTGGATGGGCATTGCCCATAAAATGGGATTTAGGTCTTTTACATTGCCCAAACCCTAAGCTAAAAATAATACCCACCCAATAAACCCTTAAAAAAACCTAACACTAACCCCCGATAATCCACTTACAGTTTTTGAATACCGGACATCCATCCTAATCCAGGCGGCAGAAGTCTTCATCCAAGCGGGCAGAAGTCCTCATCGAAGCGAAGCCGGCAGAAGTCTTCATCCAAGCGGGCAGAAGTCTTCATCCAGTCGGCATCTTCTATATTCATCCATCTGGCGCGGAGTGGTCCATCTTCAAGACATCCGGCGCTGAGCATCCTCTTCTTCTGATCGCTGCTGTAGAATGAAGTTTCCCTTTAAGTGACATCATCCAAGATTGCGTCCCTTACATTCCTATTGGCTGATAGAATTATATCAGCCAATAGGAATTAAAGGTGAAAAAATCCTATTGGCTGTTGCAATCAGCCAATAGGATTGAGCTCACATTCTATTGGCTGATTGGAATAGCCAATAGAATGTGAGCTCAATCCTTTCCCCATAGACTTCAACTTTTTCTTTCCCCATAGACATCAATGGGGCTGCGTTACGGAGCTTTTGTTTCCGCAATCGCTGGTGTTTTTTTAGTCGAATCTCCCCATTGATGTCTGTGTAATAGCAGCACTATAAGCAGGTTAAATACCGCCGCTTTTGTGGCAGTCATTAATTTCCCTATAGTGCTCAAAACTCGTAATCTAGCTGCTTATTTATTCTTATATTCATTACTTATATTTAGTTTATATTATTTGTTTCTGTATCTATCTATCTATCTATCTATCTATCTATCTATCTATCTATCCATCTATATACACACAAATTATATTTCTATATATTATATCCATATGTCTTGTTTAAAGCAGTATCTGCAGTTATGAAGGAAAATATCTGCCTCATAAGAATACATATGTATCAAATCCCTTAATCATTTTGCAAACAGAACCATTTTTTGTTAACTGTATGACATCTTGGCCCAGGTTACAAGTGGAGCGATATTGATAAAGCAGGGTGCACTTTAAATATTGCTTGACTGTGATAGAATTAGCCACAAATGGATATTACAAGTCCATGGTACAATTGAGATGTTTAGTGCAGCCAACATCCCTTTAGCGTGCCCTATTCTTTGTATTTACAGAGTGACCGCACTTAACATCGCTCATATTACATGTTGTAAGTTATTTTGTTTGCTCAAGCATAACCAAAAATAGCCCAACTTGATACCTAAAGTAAAGTGGTAGAGCCCCAAAAAACTCATGTAAACATATTAAAATAAAGTATTACAAACACACACACACTCATAGCAAACAACAGAAGTGAGTACACCCCTTTGCAATATCACTTTAATGTCAAATGATTCAAAATTATATCAACTTACAGTAATTGCAGTACAGTAGAGTATTTGCTCTTATGTAAAATTAAAAACTAACAGTTTAGATTTACTACATTAAAAATACCATCTCCACAGTAGTAACTCAATGCAACAAAAGTCAGTGCACCTTTTATTACTGAGATTAAAATCCACCTATATTTTTAATGACAGGATCAATCCTCCTTGGCATGAGGATACCAGTTTTGGGCACATTTCTGGAAAGATGTTCTTCCAATTCAATGTCTATATGATGTTTTTTTTTTAAGCTAAATAAAGTTCAACACCCTGGATCCTCTTAATTTTTGTTACTGGGGCCGCTGTTTAATTTTCCTAGTGGTTGGTTCCTGTTGTTCAATAGACCTATTGGCAGATACGGATTGCTCCAAGGGGCGTAACTGGGACTATCGATTACAATGACATGGGACGCAGAGGATCGGCACAAGGAGTAGCGGTGGTCTGTGCTTGTAAGTGGGTTTTATATACTTATCGTAACGAGAATGGCTCAGATGTGGAAGCCTTAGATGACAGGTAGTTCCCCTAACTCATACATACATTCTCCCCGAACCCAGAGTGCATATATATGTAATACAATAGAAATATATATATACTGTATATATAATACAATATATATATATATATATATATATACTCTGTATATATATATATATATATATATATATATATATATATATATATATATAGAGAGAGAGAGAGAGAGGGCGAGAGAGAGAGAGAAGGAGAGAGAGGGAGAGAGAGAGAGAGCGAGCGAGCGAGAGAGAGAGAGAGAGTGTGGAGAACGTCTGTTCTCCACTTTCAATACTCTTCGCTGCCCACCCCCACCTCCTAATACAACTTCTCTGTAAGCTCAAGACTTTTCCAGCCACTTCAATAACAAAATCAACACCGTCAGAAACTAAATCAGCTCTCAATGTACTGCCATTCTCGCACCCTCTCAAATGCTTGCAATCAACCACAACCCACATAGCCATAAACTTAGCTCTTTCTCTCCTGTTACTGAGGAAGAAGTTTCTGCACTTACACTGCGCTCTCACCTCACTACCTGTCCCCTTGACCCTATCCCCTCACAACTACTCCGCTCCCTCTCATCTACCCTTACCCCTATATTCACCCACATTTTCAACCTCTCCCTCAGCACCGGTATATTCCCTCATCTCTGAAACATGCAATGGTCACACCTATCCTCAAAAAACCTCTTGATCCAACCTCCCCATCCAATTACCGCCCTAATTCTCTCGTCCCTCTTGCCTCAAAGCATCTCTAAAAGCTAGTATATGCATGCCTATCCTATTTCCTTACATTAAACTCCCTCCTTGACCCACTGTAATCTGGATTTCATACCCATCACTCCACAGAGACAGCAATCGTTAAGGTTACCAATGACCTACTTACAGCAAAATCAAAAGGCCACTTCTCTCTGCTTATCCTCCTTGATCTATCTGCAGCCTTTGATACTGTTAACCAACCTCTTTTGCTCCAAACCCTCCAATCCTTCAGCATTTGTGACACAACCCTCTTGTGGTTCTCTTCCTATCTGTCAATCTGTACTCTGGAGCCTCCTCTCCCCTGTCACCACTTTCTGTCGGGGTACCGCAATGCTCTGTCCTCGATTCCCTTCTATTCTCAATCTCCATGTCATCATTAGGTTCCCTAATTAAGTCCCACGGTTTCCAATATCATTTGTATGCCGACGAAACCCCAAATCTAGTTCTCTGCACCAGACCTATCTCCTTCCTTGCTAACTCATGTCACTAACTGTCTTTCTCACATCTCTTCCTGGATGTCCTCTCTCTTCCTCAAGCTAAATCTCTGCAAAACTGAGCTCCTTATGTTACCCCCATCTTCCAAAATCTCCACCCCCAATCTCTCTATAACTGTTGAGAACGCCATCATTACCCCTACCCCACATGCCCAATGTCTTGGGTCAAATTTGACTCAGATCTTTCTTTCACCCCTCACATTCAGTCCTTGGCTAAAGCCTGCTGCTTCCGCCTTAAAAACATCTCTAAAATTAGAAATTTCCTTACACAAGACACAACTAAGATTTTAATCCACTCTCTCATCCTTTCCCACCTTGATTGCTGCAACTCTGTCCTCTCTGGTCTCCCCTGCTGCTGTCTAGCTCCTTTACAATCCATAATGAATGCTTTTGCCAGGCTCATCTTCCTTACACGTTGCTCTTCACCTGCTGCACCTCTCTGCCTATCCCTTCACTGGCTTCCTCTTACCTCTAGGATTATACACAAAATTCTCACTCTGACATACAAAGCCCTCAACTGCACTGCTCCCCCCTACATCTCAGACCTTGTCTCCAGATGCTCTCCCTCCCATCCCCTTCGCTCTGATTATGACCTTCTACTCTCCTACTCTCTTGTTACCTCCTCACATTCCCATTTACAGGACTTCTCCAGACTGGCTCCCATCTTGTGGAACTCTCTGCCTCGCTCCACAAGACTCTCCCCTAGTTTTGAAAACTTCAAGCGCTCCCTAAAGACTCTACTGTTCAGGGATGCATACAACCTACATTAACCTTTCTTTATACCAGTTCCTCTCCTCCATTGCTATCCCCTAAACCCACTTAGCATGTAAGCCTAAGAGTCCAGCTGTTTGTAGATCACCTTCTTAAGAGCTGACTACAACAGTGTGACTCTTGACAGGCCCCTCTACCCGTTTGATCCCTATAAATGTTTATAGCGCTGCAGAATCTGTTGACACTCTACAAATAACCGATAATAATAATAATAATAAGAGAAAGACAGAGAGAGAAATAGATAGATTTGAAAATTAAAAGAACATTTTCTTTATTGCGTTTAAACTAGTGCACCTTTGAGTTAGCACTTGAGAAACAGAAAAGACTTATTTAAGTGCACCCCATAGACGTCTATGGGGAAAGGGAGCATTTGTGTTATCCAGCCACCAGATGTTAGAGGGCCTGAGTATTTCACTCAAGTGATAACTTTTTTTTTAAAACTTGTAATATATGTGTTTGATTTGTTATTTTTATCCAGTGTTTGGTATTTATTTAGAGAGAAAGTGCAAGAGAGAGAGATGATTGTAAGTAGACAGCTGCACTGAAAGATGTACACATGCACAAACAAATATAAAAAAAGATTTATCACAACAGGCAAAAAATGTAATAAGTAATTTAGAATGCAGTAAGATGCTGTATTGAATGGCTAATTATAAGGGGAAAAATTACAAGTTTTCTGCACTCAACAATCTGTTCTTCACACATGTTTAACAAAATATTTTTCCTTTTTCTTACTTGACACTCATTTAAGTTTTATGTTGCTGTTAATCAATTCTGTTATATTCTTCAGTTATATAGATTTTCTTATTACTAGTTTATTAAAAGGAAAGTAAACAGAAAAAGGAATGAAAAAAGATTAGGAAAGTTGTTTATTTTGGTTTGGATGCTAACAAGAAGTGCATATCTGTGTACAACTGGGTCTTAAAGACTGATTGCTGGCTTATAAACAGAACTGCTTTGAGGGACAGTAACAGTTGAGGGTCAGTAACACGATTTAGAACCATAAACACATGGGGGCCTATTTAACAAAGGTCTGTAGGACCTGATCCGACAGTGCAGATCAGGGCCGACAGACCTCACTGAATGCGGAGAGCAATATGATCTCCGTATTCAGCATTACAGCAGAAACTCTTGTGAGATGCTGGTGCAACGCAGCTTCCTGCAGATTGGAGGTGTCAATCAAACCGATCGTACTCGATCAGGTTGAATTGTGGAGATGTCTGTCCGCCTGCTCAGAGCAGGCGGACAGGTTATGGAGCAGGGGTCTTTAGACCGCTGCTTCATAACTGGTGTTTCTGGCGAGCCTGAAGGATCTTGAGAAAGGCTGCTAAGCCAAAACGCGTAGGCAAGTTCAACCAGCTTTTACAATCGAATGTTGCAAACGATTTTTGCATATTCTTGCCCAAACTTAGGATTGATATGTAACCCCAAGCAGGAAATTACATCTAGCGGCTAACGTTTACCCGCACAGAATCACAAAGGAACCCTGCAGGAGGGGAAATTGCATTTCAACAAGCGATCGGTCACTGACCGAAAGGAGGAGCACATACAGCAAGACCACACCAAGTACCAACCATCGTGGCACCACAGGTACCAACACAAAAGTTTTAAATCAAGTATTTCTTATCAAACGGCTAACACGGACCGTAACCGTAAAAACCGCTGAGGAACCATCACAGACAGAGCAGCTAATTACCAATAATCTATCACAGACCGTTAGGAGGATAACTTTTGGACAGATCACCTTTAATC
Organism: Bombina bombina; assembly: GCF_027579735.1. Classification (NCBI taxonomy): domain Eukaryota; kingdom Metazoa; phylum Chordata; class Amphibia; order Anura; family Bombinatoridae; genus Bombina; species Bombina bombina. Next base: position 1,131,712,476 of record NC_069500.1, read on the forward strand.
ACGGTTCTAGAAATATAGTGTTATCAGACAGATACACTGTAAGGTAAAACGGGATAAATTGTATCCACTAATCATTACTACAAACCCATGCTGCACTTTAAATTGCAACAATAACTGAAAATAGACTTAAGAGACACTGTTAACTCCCACTTTTATATCGGATAAAGATTGCACTGCATATGTATATTTCTGTCATAGTAACTGCTTAAGTCATTTTTGTATAAGCACTTATTGATATTTTTAATGTACTCGATTGTTTTGCTAAAAAGTAAGATACATATGTATGTTTTTTAATTTTGACAATTTGGTCAGCACCGGTGCCAGTCCTTTTTATTAGATTTTATTGCTCTGCATAGAATTCAATCAATAAATTTGTTTTATATTATTATATAATCGAGGTTGTTCTGTAATTATTATTATATATTCAAGGTTGTTCTGTGCTTATTTCAAAAGGAATATTCAAATAAAGGGGTGTATAATGTCCCACTCTTTTTGAAATTTAGAATAATAACATTGGGAATAGCAACTTGTATTGCGCCACCTCACTCTACAAAATATTTTAAACTTTTGGGATAAACGGTTTTAAGGTGAGCATTTATTCACTACCAATCACACGGTCTACTCTACTTTCTATATAGATATGCCCCATAGGCTTATATTACAAGTGGGAGATACATTTTTACTGCTCTTAAATGTTGACTACTGTCAAGGTAAATTAATAGCACGTCCATGTTTGCGCTGGTATTACAAGCTGCCAGATGGCTTACGATACATGCATGCTCATGTACTCCCCTAGGATAAATCTTTAACAAAGGATATCAAGAGAACTAAGCAAAATTGACAATAGAAGTAAATGGGAAAGTTTTTAAAAAGTCATGTTCTGTCCAATCATTGTAAGTTTAATTTTGACTTTAATATCTCTGTAATTTTAAAAAAAAATAATTTTTTATCTTGGCGTAGGTGTGAGATGCAAGTCTCACTAAACATTTTTGGAATGTTTGTTTTAGAAAAATGTTTTAATTAAATAAAAAGCATGTGTCATGATTTGGCCCTGGGTGAAGATGTATGGCTGATGCAGCGTTGGTTGGAAGTTGGCCGTCTGAGGATGCTTCTGCTGGGACATCTGAGGATGCTAAGGGGGCTGCTTCAGAGGGATCTGAGGATGCTGTTGTTGAGTCATTTGATGATAGTGAGGATGTTGATGCTGTTGAGGCATTTGAGGATGCTGCTGCTGTAGGATTTAAATATCCTGCTGAGGCATATGAGGATGCTACTGAGGCATTGGTGGATGCTGCTGCTGTGGCCTTTAAATATGCTCCTGTGGCATTTGAGGATGCTGAGGATTCTGCTTCCGTGGCATTTGAGGATGCTGAGGATGCTGCTGCTGGGGCATTTGAGTATGATGATGTTGCGGCTTCTGACTTGGATACTGATATCTGCTTCGGCTGTTGATGTGTTTGTTGTGGACCTTGAAAACTAGTAATTATTTTGTAGGTCCTCTCCCTAGAGGATGCTGGAGATGGGCCAGGAGGATCCTCCACTGGGTATGCCTTTGAAGGATGTTCTAAATCCTGTTTAAGAAAAAGCTAGGAAGGAGGTAGTGTTCCCAAAACGTTTTCATCCTCATTAAAGATGGAACATGGCTGTGCTCAGAAACAGCCTCTTCCTCCTCCACACAAGGACCTGCATAATAACATATTATTGTAATTTCTTATAATAATAATAACATATTACATGAATTTCTAGGAAAATAGTAATAGAATTGTACACGTAGATATGTTTGATCTGAAATCAACACATCCGTAAGAGTTTATAATATGGATTTTAATGTACATTAAAGGTTTTGAAAATATACATTTCAAAAATATGCATGTACTTACGGCTAGATTTAGAGTTTTGTTGGTAACGACCCGCGTAGCTAACGCTGGCTTTTTTTTGGCCGCACCTTTTAAATACCGCTGGTATTTAGAGTTCACAGAATGGCTGCGTTTTCAGTGCGTTAGGCTCCAAAAAGGGAGCGTAGAGCATAATTTACCGCCACTGCAACTCTCGATACCAGCGGTGCTTACGGACGCGGCCAGCTTCAAAAACGTGCTCGTGCACGATTCCCCCATAGGAAACAATGGGGCAGTTTGAGCTGAAAAAAATACTAACACCTGCAAAAAAGCAGCGTTAAGCTCCTAACGCAGCCCCATTGTTTCCTATGGGGAAAACCTTCCTAAGTCTGCACCTAACACTCTAACATGTACCCCGAGTCTAAACACCCCTAACCTTACACTTATTAACCCCTAATCTGCCGCCCCCGCTATCGCTGACCCCTGCATATTATTATTAACCCCTAATCTGCCGCTCCGTACACCGCCGCAACCTACGTTATCCCTATGTACCCCTAATCTGCTGCCCCTAACACCGCCGACCCCTATATTATATTTATTAACCCCTAATCTGCCGCCCCCAATGTCGCCTCCACCTACCTACAATAATTAACCCCTAATCTGCCGACCGGACCTCACCACTACTCTAATAAATGTATTAACCCCTAAAGCTAAGTCTAACCCTAACACTAACACCCCCCTAAGTTAAATATAATTTAAATCTAACGAAATAAATTAACTCTTATTAAATAAATTATTCCTATTTAAAGCTAAATACTTACCTGTAAAATAAACCCTAATATAGCTACAATATAAATTATAATTATATTGTAGCTATTTTAGGATTAATATTTATTTTACAGGCAACTTTGTATTTATTTTAACCACGTACAATAGCTATTAAATAGTTCATAACTATTTAATAGCTACCTAGTTAAAATAATTACAAAATTACCTGTAAAATAAATCCTAACCTAAGTTACAATTAAACCTAACACTACACTATCAATAAATAAATTAAATAAACTACCTATAATTATCTACAATTAAACCTAACACTACACTATCAATAAATTAATTAAATACAATACCTACAAATAAATACAATGAAATAAACTAACTAAAGTACAAAAAATAAAAAAGAACTAAGTTACAAAAAATAAAAAAATATTTACAAACATTAGAAAAATATTACAACAATTTTAAACTAATTACACCTACTATAAGCCCCCTAATAAAATAACAAAGACCCCCAAAATAAAAAAAATGTCCTACCCTATTCTAAAATTAAAATAGAAAAGCTCTTTTACCTTACCAGCCCTGAAAAGGGCCCTTTGCGGGGCATGCCCCAAAGAATTCAGCTCTTTTTCCTGTAAAAAAAAACATACAATACCCCCCCCCAACATTACAACCCACCACCCACATACCCCTAATCTAACCCAAACCCCCCTTAAATAAACCTAACACTAAGCCCCTGAAGATCTCCCTACCTTGTCTTCACCACGCCGGGTTCACCGATCGATCCAGAAGAGCCTCCAATGTCTTTATCCAAGCCCAAGCGGGGGGCTGAAGATGTCCATGATCCGGCTGAAGTCTTCATCCAAGCAGGAGCTGAAGAGGTCCATGATCCGACTGAAGTCTTCTATCAAGCGGCATCTTCAATCTTCTTTCTTCCAGATCCATGTAGTTCATCCCGCCGACGCGGAACATCCATCTTCACCGACGACTTCCCGACGAATGAGCCGAGCCACCAATGGAACTAAAGAGATCCGGAGTGGCAGAAGTGATCCTCCATGGACATCTTCAGCCCCCCGCTTGGGCTTGGATCAAGACATCAGAGGCTCTTCTGGATCGATCGGTGAACCCGGCGTGGTGAAGACAAGGTAGGGAGATCTTCAGGGGCTTAGTGTTAGGTTTATTTAAGGGGGGTTTGGGTTAGATTAGGGGTATGTGGGTGGTGGGTTGTAATGTTGGGGGGGTATTGTATGTTTTTTTTTACAGGCAAAAGAGCTGAATTCTTTGGGGCATGCCCCGCAAAGGGCCCTTTTCAGGGCTGGTAAGGTAAAAGAGCTTTTCTATTTTAATTTTAGAATAGGGTAGGGCATTTTTTTATTTTGGGGGTCTTTGTTATTTTATTAGGGGGCTTAGAGTAGGTGTAATTAGTTTAAAATTTTTGTAATATTTTTCTAATGTTTGTAAATATTTTTTATTTTTTGTAACTTAGTTCTTTTTTATTTTTTGTACTTTAGTTAGTTTATTTCATTGTATTTAATTAATTTATTGATAGTGTAGTGTTAGGTTTAATTGTAGATAATTGTAGTTAGTTTATTTAATTTATTTATTGATAGTGTAGTGTTAGGTTTAATTGTAACTTAGGTTAGGATTTATTTTACAGGTAATTTTGTAATTAATTTAACTAGGTAGCTATTAAATAGTTATTAACTATTTAATAGCTATTGTACCTGGTTAAAATAAATACAAAGTTTCCTGTAAAATAAATATTAATCCTAAAATAGCTACAATATAATTATAATTTATATTGTAGCTATATTAGGATTTATTTTACCGGTAAGTATTTAGCTTTAAATAGGAATAATTTATTTAATAAGAGTTAATTTATTTCGTTAGATTTAAATTATATTTAACTTAGGGGAGGGTTAGGGTTAGGGTTAGAATTAGCTTTAGGGGTTAAAAAATGTATTAGAGTAGCGGTGAGGTCCGGTCGGCAGATTAGGGGTTAATGCTTGAAGTTAGGTGGCGGCGATGTTAGGGAGGGAAGATTAGGGGTTAATACTATTTATTATAGGGTTATTGATGCGGGAGTGAGGCGGATTAGGGGTTAATACATTTATTATAGTTGCGGTGAGGTCCGGTCGGCAGATTAGGGGTTAATAAGTGTAGGTAGGTGGAGGCGACGTTGGGGACGGCAGATTAGGGGTTAATAAATATTATGTAGGTGTCGGCGGTATTAGGGGCAGCAGATTAGGGGTACATAGGGATAACGTAGGTGGTGGCGGTGTGCGGTCGGCAGATTAGGGGTTAAAAAAATTTAATAGAGTGGCGGCGATGTGGGGGGCCTCGGTTTAGGGGTACATAGGTAGTTTATGGGTGTTAGTGTACTTTAGAGCACAGTAGTTAAGAGCTTTATGAACCGGCGTCAGCCCAGAAAGCTCTTAACTCCTGACTTTTTTCTGCGGCTGGAGTTTTGTCGTTAGATTTCTAACGCTCACTTCAGCCAAGACTCTAAATACCGGCATTAGAAAGATCCCATTGAAAAGATAGGATACGCAATTGACGTAAGGGGATCTGCGGTATGGAAAAGTCGCGGCTGCAAAGTGAGCGTTAGACCCTTTCCTGACTGACTCCAAATACCAGCGGGCGGTAAAAACCAGCGTTAGGAGCCTCTAACGCTGGTTTTGACGGCTACCGCCAAACTCTAAGTCTAGGCGTTAGTGTATTAAAACTTTTATTTTTTTACTCATTATGAATTTTGAGTATTTTTATGTAAAACATTATCAAAATTATTTATTTATTTTGATATCCTGTGTTAAATGAGCAGCTATGCACTACTGGTTGATATATGAACATGTCAATCGAACAAATGAAAAGAGGCATTTATTTTCAAGTGCCAATCAGACTTAGATCCCAGTAATGCATGGCTGCTCCTGAGCCTACCTATACATGCTTTTCAACTAAGGGTGCAATTTGAATGAAGCAAAATAAATATTAAATGTAAGTTTGACAGTTTAATTATTTTACTTTATGTATAACTCTATAGAAAATATGAGAGAATGTCCCAATACTTATAAACAGTGTAAATGTCCTTAGTAAAAAAGGTGTCCGTGCAGTGTTATTATGAGGGGAACAGGGGAACAATTTTCATATGATTAATACATTGATATCCCAAAATGAGGTTAAAGCCCTTGCAAACTAGATGACTTTGTTAGCCTTTACCTTGTGCCGTACTGTAGGTGGGGACTCTGTCTCTCTCACTCTAAATGATCGGCTCACAGGGTTTGTCTGGCTGTTCCGCTTCTCAGTGTTTCTCGTGGCTCACAATCTTCCGTACCCTTACGTCACAATAATGTGACCTACCCTCTATCCAATCGGGACACTGCAATCTCGGCACACCTGCTCCTATCCATGCATAACATATAGCATCTGGATAACTGGAACTTGAAGATGAGTAAAGAAAGGGAGTTTCATCAGTCAGCTTTTCCTTAAAAAACTTTTCTTTATTGGTATAATCATTAAAAGACATGGGTCAGCAAATAAACAAACATAGTATCAGGCATAGCACAGACTGGCTTATGTGTTTCAGATACAAGATCCGTAGTCACAGGCTGTGACTACGGATCTTGGATCTGAAACGCGTAAGCCAGTCTGTGCTATCCCCAATACTATGTTTGTTTATTTGCTGACCCAAATCTTTTAATGACTATACCAATAAAGAAAAGTTTTTTAAGGAAAAGCTGATGGATGAAACTCCCTTTCTTTACTCATGTATAACTCTATTACATGAATTAAAACATAACTAACATAGTATACCAATCAATCCTAAATTATAGGACCAGTAACAATAATTATAATAATACAAACTGCCATCATAAACCAGTGGTTAGCCAATTTGTAAATAAAGCAAATGTGTGATTACAAAATTCATACTATAATTATTAGCTAGATTACCTTGTTTAATAACATCATGTCAATCATATAGTTCATAATAAACTCACAGAAACCAAATTAATGCATGCATGTCTGTGTGAAGTCATTTTGGAGGTAAGCATTTTAAGAATAAACCCTTAGTTTAGAAGACAATTTTACTCCCTAAACTTTTTGTAATGAATTCAGAAAAAGATTACCACAGCATAAAACAATGAGTGTAATTTTTAATATAACATATATCTATAATTTAGCTGTGCCAAACTGTCACACTGTTCTTACGATATGATACACTCTGTAAAACATTTTTTTGGAACCTAGAGATAACTGTTACAGATTAAAGAATTATTATTATTTATTTTTTATTACATAGTCTAGGGGCTCCATGTATTAAAAGCCGGGTGGACATCTTCTCAAGTTGCGAAGCTGACCACCCGCCTTTACTGCATACGGGCAGTGGATCTGTATGTATCATTACACACTCTACAAGTTGAGAAGCTGTTTGCTCACCTTTTAATACATGGGGCCCCTAAATTATGTAATAAAAAATAAATAAGTGTGTAATTAATGTGTAATGCCAGCCCCTTCATTCGCATGACCAATCACGCAAGTGAAGGGACTGTGAATCACTGAGAACGAGCAAGCTCTCTGTGATTTCTCTGTGTCTAATGCCCACTGCTTCTTACATTAGGGGAAGCAGGCTCGCATATGCAAACCTGCCCTCAAGGGCTCCGGAGTAGCTCTCGCTGCTTCTTACATTGTGCCCTAGGGAATTTCTTTCTCTGTTATGGAAAAGTACATCTTGGTAATCCCCTTCTAGAATGGATTATCTCAGTCATGTTGTCCATCTCTTGGATCAGTGCTTCAGTTCTAAATGTGTTTCTCTAATTCTTCTTTTGTGTTGTGTAATATATCTGTACATTCTGGGCTAGATTACAACTGGAGCAGCATTTTGAGTTTTCGCTAAAGCAATAATTCCACTAGGATTTTCATTTTTGCGCTAGTTGAATTGCGCTAATATTACGAGTTGAAGTAAACAGTTTTTTTCTCAAAATAATAAAAAATCACAATTGCATCAATGGAGTCAATAAAGAAAAAAACCCTCACTCTCTCGGGCAAACACCATGACGTATTCTCATTAGCGCAAACTCGACATGACAATATAAATATTTCATATTCCAATGTTCTTTAACATGTTTGTTGGTAATATGCGCATACTCAATCACGTACTGTAATATGCACATGAATTATCGCCTACTATAATATGCACATACCCGACATAGACATATAACTAATTCATATTCCAATGTTCTTTACTTTATGGAATATGTTCTATTTATTCATAAATACATTTATAGGTTTAAATGTATACAGATATAAATTTATATATTGGAATATATATTTAGAAATTCTTAGAAAATATTCTGCTCTGTGCAGAACATTGGAGTGTGAAATATTTACAGTAAATACATAGTTAAAATCTTTATTAAATATAAATATTGCATACATATGCTTTAACATGTTTTCATCTACTTAACGGGAAAAGGCTCCAAACTCTCGTCTATTCGATCTATATCTATCTATCTATCTATCTATCTATCTATCTATCTATCTATATCTATTTGTGTGTAGGTAGGTAGTGGAGAAAAGGATGCATTCGCCAGGATTTTCAAATCGTTATCTTTATTTCTTGTAACGTTTCAGGGTGTTACCCCCTTCGTCAGACACCAACAAAAATAACCATATTAAATACATATATACACATATAAATACATGAATACATATGTACACATATATAGACCTATGTGTGTGTATATATATATATATATATATATATATGAAATTTTCCCTGCAATTTTCAAGCTCACACCTACAGCAATATCTCTGAAAATTTGCATGCACTAACCCCCCAAGCCTCCCTCCATCTCCCACCCTGGTGTTTACCTTAATATATAAACACCTCCTAATAGCAATTAGGTGCAGCTGTCGCTAACGAATCAGGTTAGAGACAAAAATTCACACAAACACAGCCTCTGTACTGGCATTTTACCATATTATGTTACTCTCCCAATCCTCATTTTCTTGCCACACACTTCACCCACTCTCAGTTTACCCTGCCTTATATCAGACTTATTTCCCTTACTTTTTGTGTCCATTCCCTCTCCCTTAGATTGTAAGCTTGAGAGCCTCTCTACCTGTAGGCCACTTTGTATTTAAAGTTAACTACTACTGATTGTGCTCAAGGGCAGGGCATTCCTCTCCTTTTGTATAACTCAATTATTGCACCTACAAATGTAATGTACCCCAATACTGTAATTGTTTGTTTGTGTATGTAATGCATCCTTGTAATGTTTTACTATTACTTGTATAGCGCTGCGTAATCTGTTGGCGCTTTATAAATACCTGATAATAATAATAATAATAATAATAATATATGTGCGTGTGTTCATATTGTGTGTGTGTATATATATATATATATATATATATATATATATATATATTATAGATAGATAGATAGATAGATAGATAGATAGATATACATAAATAAACATCTTTAGACATGTATATGTATGTATCTCAATGCTAAAGCCCTTTGCTTTTTTTCATATCTTTGAGCCCTTATAACTTTATAATGCAATTTTTTTTTAAAATAATTTTTATTAGACAGTGTTATTATGAGTGTAAGTGTACTTTGTAATGCATTTTTGATGTGTTTTGTGACACTTTTTCGTTTAGTTAACAGCTAACTCTGAGATAACGTTAAAGATTGTAACTCAACTTGTAATACAAGCGCAATTAAAACGGAAGAGGCCTACTGTTATGAACATTCTGACAAACAAGGTTTTCGGACTGGAACATCCAAACATCCACAGCTAGAATTTAAGATTGCAAAAGCAATCACTTCTGCAGCCAAGCCCCCTGCTCTAGCTGAGTTGCAGTAAAATGAGTCTAAAATGTTTTAATCTGCCCAAGACTGCTGTTTTTTAACTTGAGGTTCCTTGTGAGTACCACAAGGGTTTCCATGCTGCTTCTTCAGCTTAATAAATGGAGCCCTTTGCGCTTTGGTTTTCATAATTAACAAGTTTCTTAACTACCTTGTTCCATCCTATAAACATATACTAGATAACTTAATATGTCTTCCATATTAAAAAACAACAAAAACATTATGGGCACGATCACATATGTTGCATATTTTTCAACGCAACTGCTGAAACCCACGTTGACGTAAGTTCACCTCACACATCAGTTGAATCACATAACACACGTTGCCATATGATATACTGGCGTAAGTCGGTAAAACTGTTGACGTTCAGAAATAAGTGCAACTATACATTTCTGTAACTTACGCCAGAATATTGCACGCATAAGTTTCAAATAAATGAGTAGTTTTATTTAAATGTTGAATTCACACGTAAAAATCGAAAGTTAAATAAATAAATAAACCGGCACGTCAAAACGCCATTCAAAACCCCTAAACTGCCATCCCCCTACATTGCAATCAATAATAAAAGTTATTAACCCCTATACCACCATCCCCCCACATAGCAACTACTAAATAAACATATTAACCCCTAAACCACCCTCCCAACAACGCAACTACTAAATAAACATATTAACCTCTAAACCGCCACCCCCCACAACCCCCAATTATTATGTGTCTGTCCGACATGATCCGATCAGTGGATCATGTCCGACAGACATAGCTGAATGCGGAGAGCAATACGCTTTTAACATTCAGCATTGCACCAGCAGCTCTTTCAAACTGCTGGTGCAATGCCCCCCCCCTGCAGATTCGCGACCAATCAGCCGCTAGTAGGGGGGTGTTAAACAACCCGATCGTATTCAATCGGGTTGAATTGCGGCGATGTCTGTCCACCTCCTCAGAGCAGGTGGACAGGTTATGGAGCAGCGGTCTTTAGCCTGAAGGCTCGCCAGAAACACGGGCCCTCAAGCTCCATATGGAGCTTGATAAATGGGCCCCAAAGTATCTAATTAAAGTATTAACACGTAAACTGCCACCCCCCACAACGCAAAGTATATAATTAAACTATTAACACCTAAACCGCCACCCTTCCACATATTAAACTAATAACTAAACCCCCTAACCTAGCACCGTAAAAAAAAACCTACACTTACAAAAAATAACAAACAAAATTATCCAAAATAAAAAAGTTATTCCTATTCTAATACTCCCGTTTAAAACCCTCCCTAAAAAAAACAAAATAAAAAAAACCTAAACTACCAATAACCCTTAAAAGGGTCTTTAGTAGGACATATCCCTAAAGTTAACAACTCTTTTGCAAAAAAATAAAGAAATTACCCCCTAACATTACAACCCCCCAAAATAAAAAAAATCTAACTAAAAAAATAATCTACCTATTGCCCCGTAAGGGGCATTTGGATGGGCATTGCTCTTAAAAGGGCATTCAGCTCTTTTTCAGCCTATTAAAAATAAAAAAAGCCCTAATCTAAAAAAAAAACCTACCCTAAAAATAAAAACAAAAAACATAACACTAACCCCAAAATTAGTACTCACCCTTGATGAAGGGCGGCGAAACATCTTCATCCCGGTGGCAAAGCATCTTCATCCATCGCGGGACCATGTTCTTTAATCTTCATCCAGGCCGCGGTCCATCTTCTATCTTCATCCTGGTAGCAGCAGCAAAGTCCTTGGCGATCCTCTTCAGAGCATCATCACAGGTTTCCAGCTGCACACTGAAGACTGAATACAAGGTACCTCTTTTATATGGGGTATCCTTGCATTCCTATTGGCTGAAACATTCAAATCAGCCGATAGGATGAAAACTGCTTACATCCTATTAGCTGATTTGACTTTGAATAATCTTTTTTAATTTTATTTAAGTGTATTTTCATTGGTGTTAATTTAGGGGTTGTTAGGTTAGGGGGCTTAGTTATTAGTTTAATACTTTGCGTTGTGGGGGGATGGCGGTTTAGGGGTTAATAGTTTAATTAAATTCTTTGCATTGTGGGGTGGCAGATTAGGGGTTAATAGTTTAATTAGATACTTTGCATTGTGGGGGGTGGCAGTTTAGGCGTTAATAGTTTAATTAGATACTTTGCGTTGTGGAGGGGTGGCAGTTAAGGTTTAAATAGTTTAATTAGGTGTTTGCGTTGTGGGAAGATGGCAGTTTAGGGGTTAATAGTTTAATTATGTATGTTGCGTTGTTGAAGGATGGTGATTTAAGGGTTAATAGTTTAATTATGTACTTTGCGTTGTGGAGGGGTGGCGGTTTAGGTTTTAATAGTTTAATTAGGTGTTTGCGTTGTGGGAAGATGGCGGTTATGGGGTTAATAGTTTAATTATGTACTTTGCGTTGTGGAGGGATGGCAGTTTAGGGGTTAATAGTTTAATTATAGACTTTGCTTTGTCGTGGATGGCGGTTTAGGTTTTAATAGTTTAATTAGGTGTTTGCATTGTGGGAGGATGGAGGTTTAGGGGTTAATAGGTTTATTTAGAATTTTCATTGTGAGGGGGATGGCGGTTTAATGGTTAATACATTTTATTAGTTATTGCGATGTGGGGGATGGCAGTTTAGGGGTTTATATTGCGCATGCAGTAGGTGTTTTTTAAGGCTTTCAGGGAGTAACTGTTCTCACGGGTTGCTGCACCTGCCTATGTGTGGCGAGCTGAAAATGGAGTAAAATATATCCATTTTGCATGCGTAAGTCCCTGTGATGCATTTGTGATACCAACTGGTGACGCCAGTTCTATGTTAGTTTATGGGAGTAAAAAATGTGCATGCCGTCAAAATTCAATGCGCATAACTTGTCTGCTGCGCCGGGTATGTGATTGCTTGTTTAGACAAAAATTTGGCAACGCTCGTTTTTGCTCACGTCCCCAAGTATGTGATTGAGGCCTATATTTTCTGGGGGTAATTTATGTATAAAATCTGTAAAATAGAATATAAAATAATAGTTGAGATGTTATTCTGTAACCTGTGTATACATTACCATATAGATGTATTAAATTATATTTTGAATTGAGACAAAAAGTGAATTCGTTAGCAAAGAAAACATGTTCGCTCTTAGTAGGAACATACTGAATTTCAGATTTGGATTCAAGTCATTGCAATCAGGTTTGATGCCACCACAAACAGCAGTTTGCTCTTCTTATAGAATGTATTGGGGAAGCACTTACTTGCAACCTGTTTGTATGGCGGTTTGAGTTGTAAGTTGCCGCAAGATTGAGAGATACGTTTTTTTTTTAGCAATTACAGAACAAGTGAAAATATGACAATTTGCAATTCAACATCACATGTATTACCAGCTTCAAACTGAACTTACATTAGAAATTGAAGTCATAAGGCACACCATGAAACATTGTGCTCCATTTATCAAGCTGTGTAAGCAGCTTTGGAGACCCTTCACTGCAAGCTCACATGAGCTAGCCTGCAGCCAATAATTAAGAAGCAGCAGCCATCAGACCTCTGATTCTGAACCATTACGCCAGCTCTAAACTGGCGGATTAAAATCACCATCCACATGTTTATCCGAGGGTGATTGACAGCCCCAACTAGCATGCCATTGGGCTAGCATGAGCCGGGGGAATTCCTCCACAAGCAGATGCTTTCTGTGATCCAGTGCTCCATTCTCCATAGACTGGCTAAGATAAGGCATGTACTGTAGCTCCATATCTCAAACTGCTGTTGAAAGGCATTAATGAATCCACTCCCATAGTGTCCTTCACTCCTACACCCCTCATGCTGGCACTGTACCGCTCAATCTCAGCCACAGCCAGGATAAATAAATAAATCTTCAAATGTAGAGTGGAAAGTCCTGCAGCTCTCTGGGTGATTCTACAGGAGATGTAGAATATCCAAATAATATTTTCATCACCAGATGGAATCAATGGTTGATTCCAGCGATAATCAGCAGATTTAAAGCCAGTCTCAATTCATCTATGTATTATGGCTGCCACACCAGAAGTTCCACCTAGCTTTTGTTTGTTTTCATATGTACATACTGTATCATCAGTTATTATTTGTCTACATTGAGGTTTACTGTTAAAAAGTGGGATTCTTAGTAAAAAAAAATCAAATTGTGCTATCCTTTTGTTTCAAGGGATAGTTTTCCAAAAATTGAATATGCTATAAATTACCTAATATTTGTAATGCAAGTGGGTGTTTGTAGTAATATTGGTTAACTGCAGTATAATTGGCAGATCTTTTAGAAGGATGCCATCAACAAAAGATGGCAGTTGCAGAGTTCAAATTAAATAATCTTTTGTGAACTAAACTAAAACTTGCAAATGTATCTGTATCTGTTTTATAAAGAAAAATAGACATCTCAAATTAAAACACTAATAAATATGTGGTTTTTATAGTAAAGTGTAGGTATGATTAATAATAATATTTTTGACATATATAAGTATACAAGTTGCAAGAGAATAAATGCATTAGTAAGAGAAAAAGGCATACAAACACCATATTTTAATCAGCATTTATTTATTAAAGGCAATGGTATAATACACAGCTACCTTTTTGGGACATGTCATTTTGTACATTATACATTTTGCTTAAGGAGAACTAAAACACTTATTTAATCTGCCCAATACGTATTATTATCATGTTCATATTTGAGACATTCTTAAGCCCTTAAGTGCTATCACACCACACCGCACACAAATTATACCTTGTTTTTTTTATAACATTAGTTGGCAGAAAAACCTTAGAATGGGAAAAACTTCACCAAAGAAATATACAACATAAAGGCATACCTCGTTTTATTGCACTTCACTTTATTGCGTTACACATATTGAAGGGTTGTGGCAACCCTGTGTTGAGCAAATCTATCAGCACCATTTTTCCAACATATATACACATATAAACACATAAATACACATGAATACAGATATATACACATATAAATACACATAAATACACATATATACACATAAATACACATAAATACACATATAAACACACAAATACACATGAATACACATATATACACATATAAACACATAAATACACATACATACACATATATACACATATAAACACATAAATACACATGACTACACATATATACACATATATAAACACTTAAATACACATAAATACACATATATACATATAAACACATAAATACACATGAATACACATATATACACATATAAACACATAAATACACATATAAACACACAAATACACATGAATACACATATATACACATATAAACACATAAATAAACATAAATACACATATATACACATATAAACACATAAATATACATGAATACACATATATACACATAAATACAAATATATACACAACTATACATACACAACTCCAGCAAAAAGATTATGACTCATTGAAGGCTTAGATGATGGTTATTTTTCAGCAATAAACTATTTTTTTAATTATGGTATTTACATTGGGTTTTTTTTAGACATAATGCTATTGTCCAATTAATAGACTACAGCATAGTGTAAATATAACTTTTACCAGTCCTAAAGCCTGTGTACACGGGCCATTTTTTGCAGTACAGCGGTCCCACCCCTTGCTCTTTCTCTATCCCCCCTCTCTTTTTCTCTCTCTTTCTCCCCTCTCTTTTTCTCTCTCTCTCTCCCCTCTCTTTTGCTCTCTCTCTCCCCCCTCTCTTTTGCTCTCTCCCTCTTTTGCTCTCTCTCTCTTCCCCCCTCTTGTTTGCTCTCTCCTCTTGTTTGCTCTCTCTCTCCTCTCGTTTGCTCTCTCTCTCCTCTCGTTTGTTCTCTCTCTCCTCTCGTTTGCGAACTCTCCCCTCTCTTTTGCGCACTCTCCCCCTCTCATTTGCGCTCTCTCCCCCTCACTTTTGTGCTCTCTCCCCCCTCTCTCTTGTGCTCTCTCCCCCTCTCTTTTGTGCTCTCTCCTCCCTCTCTTTTGTGCTCTCTCCTCCCTCTCTTTTGTGCTCTCTCCTCCCTCTCTTTTGTGCTCTCTCCCCCTCTCTTTTGTGCTCTCTCCCCCTCTCTTTTGTGCTCTCTCCCCCCTCTCTTTTGTGCTCTCTCCCCTCTCTCTTTTGTGCTCTCTCCCCCTCTCTTTTGTGCACTCTCCCCCCTCTCTTTTGTGCTCTCTCCCCCCTCTCTTTTGTGCTCTCTCCCCCTCTCTTTTGTGCACTCTCCCCCCTCTCTTTTGTGCTCTCTCCCCCCTCTCTTTTGTGCTCTCTCCCCCCTCTCTTTTGTGCTCTCTCTCCCTCTCTTTTGTGCTCTCTCCCCCCTCTCTTTTGTGCTCTCTCCCCCTCTCTTTTGTGCTCTCTCCTCCCTCTCTTTTGTGCTCTCTCCCCCTCTCTTTTGTGCTCATATAAATACACATACATACACATATATACACATATAAACACATAAATACACATGAATACACATATATACACATATATAAACACGTAAATACACATAAATACACATATAAACACATAAATATACATGAATACACATATATAAACATATAAACACAAAAATACACATATAAACACACAAATACACATGAATACACATATATACACATATAAACACATAAATACACATATATACACATATAAACACATAAATACACATGAATACACATATATACACATAAATACAAATATATACACAACTATACATACACAACACCAGCAAAAAGATTATGACTCATTGAAGGCTTAGATGATGGTTATTTTTCAGCAATAAACTATTTTTTTAATTATGGTATTTACATTGGTTTTTTTTTAGACATAATGCTATTGCCCACTTAATAGACTACAGCAGTGCTTTCCAAACTGTGTGTCGGGATACACTAGTGTGTCGGCAGCAGTGTGTAGGTGTGTCCCTGCTTCAGCACAAATTTTTGTAAAAATTTTTTTTTCTGACTTTCCGCCTGCCTGCTACGTGACACGTGATTGATACCTAGGGGGTCACAGATCATCTTAACCTATTGGCGCAGCTCAGTGGGAACTAAAACTATTCCCATTGGTAGCACATTGGCTCCTGACTGCATGTGCAGTCTTCTTAATCGGCTTGTGACTGCACGTCTAGTCAGTGAGTGGGACAGCAGTGTGTTTGTAGTGCAGGTAGTTGTCAATCGGACTCACCGAGCTCTGACGGCGGCAGCTTAAATGCTGAGCAGAAGTCAGTGGCGTTTTTTTTGCAGCTAGCTCCAAGTAGTGTATTGCTGCTCCTGCTCTTGATATATGGATAGGAAGTAGAAGCTTAAAAATGCTTGATAATGAAATGTGAGTGTCTTTATCTAATATTACACCAAATATTCAGAAATTGTGTTCATCCCATCAACCTCATACATCCCGATAAAATAGTAAGTAGCTATTGGTGATATTAAACTTTTTTTTAATTCTTGCACATACTTACATACTGTTACTTGTAAATACATTTAGTTATATAATTTATGTTTGTGTCCGTATCTCTTAAAACAAGTTAGTTTCACCTCCTGTTTGCTAGTACAACTGAATTACTGTGTCGCGAAATTATGTAGGTCTACAAAGTGTGTCATCAACATGAAAAGTTTGGAAAGCTCTGGACTACAGCATAGTGTAAATATAACTTTTACCAGTCCTAAAGCCCGTGTACACGGGCCATTTTTTGCAGTACAGCGGTCCCACCCCTTGCTCTCTCTCTATCCCTCTTTTTCTCTCTCTTTCTCCCCTCTCTTTTTCTCTCTCTCTCTCTACCCTCTTTTTTGCTCTCTCTCTCCCCCCTCTCTTTTGCTCTCTCCCTCTTTTGCTCTCTCTCTTCCCCCTTCTCGTTTGCTCTCTCTCTCTCCTCTTGTTTGCTCTCTCTTTCCTCTCGTTTGCTCTCTCTCTCCTCTCATTTGTTCTCTCTCTCCTCTCGTTTGCGAACATTCCCCCTCTCTTTTGCGCACTCTCCCCCTCTCATTTGCACTCTCTCCCCCTCTCTTTTGTGCTCTCTCCCCCCTCTCTCTTGTGCTCTCTCCCCCTTTCTTTTGTGCTCTCTCCTCCCTCTCTTTTGTGCTCTCTCCTCCCTCTCTTTTGTGCTCTCTTCTCCCTCTCTTTTGTGCTCTCTCCCACCTCTCTTTTGTGCTCTCTCCCCCTCTCTTTTGTGCACTCTTCCCCCTCTCTTTTGTGCTCTCTCCCCCCTCTCTTTTGTGCTCTCTCCCCCTCTCTTTTGTGCACTCTCCCCCTCTCTTTTGTGCTCTCTCCCCCTCTCTTTTCTGCTCTCTCCCCCCTCTCTTTTGTGCTCTCTCCCCCTCTCTTTTGTGCTCTCTCCCCCTCTCTTTTGTGCTCTCTCCCCCCTCTCTTTTGTGCTCTCTCTTCCCTCTCTTTTGTGCTATCTCCCCCTCTCTTTTGTGCTCTCTTCCCCCTCTCTTTTGTGCTCTCTCCCCCTCTCTTTTCTGCTCTCTCCCCCCTCTCTTTTCTGCTCTCTCCCCCCTCTCTTTTCTGCTCTCTCCCCCTCTCTTTTGTGCACTCTCCCCCCTCTCTTTTGTGCTCTCTCCCCCTCTCTTTTCTGCTCTCTCCCCCTCTCTTTTGTGCTCTCTCCCCCCCTCTCTTTTGTGCTCTCTCCCCCCTCTCTTTTGTGCTCTCTCCCCCCTCTCTTTTGTGCTCTCTCCCCCCTCTCCCCTCTCTCTTTTCTGCACTCTCCCCCTCTCTCTTGTGCTCTCTCCCCCTCTCTTTTGTGCTCTCTCCCACCCTCTCTTTTGTGCGCTCTCTCCCTCTCTTTATCCACCCTCTTCTGCTGCTCTCTCTATTCCCCTTTTTAGAGCTCTCAGTCTCTGTCACTTACTGCTACAGTCGGCATCTGTCCCCGCCCGTGTCATGCCCGGTCACGCCCACATCACACCCAGTCACACCCACGACGCACCCGGCCACGCCCACAACGCACCCGGCCGGCCACGCCCACTCCACTTCACACGCGAAGCCAGAAGGAGCCACCAAGGAGGTCAGTTGGAAGGCCAGGTGTGTTTGTCCTCACGTGCAATCTCTACTGCGCATGACAGCTTCGGACAAACACACTTGGCCTTTTATTATATAGGATATGCCCTGGGAAACTAAAACATTAGTGTGACTCACTTTATTGCTGTATTCGCTTTATTGCAGTGGTCTGGAACCAAACCCGCAATATCTCAGAGGTATGTCTGTATTATTTTTTATGTTAGTTTCTATGGTGTATGCAATTAATAGTAGCACTGAAGTTATTATTTTGTAAATACTTAAAATCAACATACACACATTACATTACTATTACATGTTTCTATCATCTGTTGCATCACTCACGACATAGGAGTCTATTTAACAAAGGTCTGTCGGACCTGATCCGACAGTGCGTATCAGGTCTGACAGACCTAGCTGAATGCGGAGAGCATTACGCTCTCCGTATTCAGAATTGCACCAGCAGCTCTTGTGAGCTGCTGGTGAAACGCTGCCCCCTGCAGATTCGTGGCCAATCAGCTACCAGCAGGGGGTTGTCAATCAACCCCATTGTACTCGATCGGGTTGAATTGCGGCGATGTCTGTCCGTCTGCTCAGAGCACGCTGACAGGTTATGGAGCAGGCTCGCCAGAAAAACGGGCCCTCAAGCTCCATCCAGAGCTTGATAAATGGGCCCCATAGTTCCAAACTGCCAATGGAAGGAACATCAGTACAAGAACTATGCCTCTGGTGCTTCATTAAATAGGTTTCCATGTTCAAGCAGCTGTATACAAGCCTCACATCAATATGTGCAATGCCAAGAGTCAGCTGAAGTGGTGTAAAGGACGCTACCACTGGATTCTGGAGCATTGGAAACATGTTATCTGGAGTAATGAATCATGCTTCACTATCTGGCAGTCTGATGAAAAAATCTGGGTGTAGTTGATGCAAGGATATGGTTACCTACCAGAATGCTAAGTGCTCATTGTAAAATTTTGTGGAGGAGGGATAAAGGTCTGGGGTTGTTTTTCAGTAGTTGGGCTACTTCCCTTAGTTCCAGTGAAGGATCATCTTAATGCTACAAGATACAAAGACAGTGTAGGAAATTGAGTGCTTCCTACCTTGTGGCAACAAAGCAAAAGGAGTTCAACACCCTCCATCCCTCAGGTTTTTTTTTTTTTAAATATCATTTTTATTGGGGAGGACAAAATGCACATACAAAACAAGATTACCTGTTGCTGTCACACTACAACAAGAAGTGGATTTTCATTACATTGTCATTGTATAGAATACAGAATCCATGTTTGACACGTTGATTACTATAGCAAGATACCATTTGAAATTTAAATTTCAGTATATATCGAAATATAGGCATGGCAATAGTGCATAAGTCCTAATCCCAAACTCTACTTCTTTCCTTTTTCTTTGTAACAAACAAAACCGTAAACCTAACTAAACAATATAACCCTAACTAACTAGTTGCAAAAAAAAAAAAATCAAACCTCTGTCAGAGGTAACGGATACGGGCCTGCCGTGACAGGGCCGATGTAGTGTTGGGGCCTGGCTGGTAAAAAAAAAAAAAGAAAAAAAAGAAAAGGGGGAAAGAGGAGGGGGATAGGGGGTAAAGGGGGTATATGTGTATAGGTTAGGATAGGTTTTTAGTTGAGAAGATGGTCCCAGTCTCCTCTAAGTGTGTCCTCCATGAAGGCAACCGAGTCCCTAAAAGGCCTGAGGAGTAACCTCTGAACCTCTAGCTCGAAAGTGAGTATAAGTCTGCGCCATTTGCGTAGGAATCGACTCAGTCTATTCTGAACATCGGATCTCACATCCATCTGCTCTATGAAAATTTGTGATTTTAGCAGATTTTTAAAACCTCTAAAGGAGGGGCCTTTATCTGCTATCCAGTGTTGTAGTAAGTGTTTCCTAGCCACTAAAATAATCAAGCTTAGTATCGAGTCTTGTTGTCGGAGCCTCTCATCCCATATCAGAAATATTAAGTCTCAGGAAGTAAGTCAATCTGTATCTGTAACTGCCTTCTCAGCCAAAATTGTATCTTACCCCCAGTATTGTCGAATTGGGGGACACTCCCATATGCAATGGAGAAGCCCGGGGTTAGCTAAGGCGCATTTAGTACACTTGTTCAGGGAGGATGGCGCCCATTTTGCCAGTGTCCTTGGGGTGAGGTAGGCCCTGTGCAAGAAACGTATTTGGGATTCCCTGTATGAAGCAGACAGAGTCGCTTTCCTGGTTTTTTCCAGGCTGTTCCTTACTTCTGTCCAAGAGACCTCTCTCATACCCTCTCTAACCCAGCCTGTCTGTATCGAAGACTGATGGGAGGTGGAACGGTGGTGCAGAAGTGCGTGGTAAATTTCCGAAAGCAAGAACCTACCCATGGCGAATATTGTCTGAGAAAGGCGGAAGGGAGAACCTTCCCAAAAATCGGTACCGTCTCTGATCAGAGCCCCCGTATAGTGACGAACCTGTCTAACAAAATACGAACCTGCCGGGAAGTCGCGGTTTCCTCTTATCAGCAAATAAGGGGAGGCATGGCAAGTTTTACCCAGGTATTTATGTGCCAGTAACCAGGCCTTCAAGGGGTCTTTGTATAACATGCTAAGACCCAAGGATCGGAGGGATTTTGCGTCAGGCGCGTGTGGAAGGTAGGCCAAAGAGACATTACCCAGCACCGCCTGTTCAAGATTTATACGACAAAAGTGTCCAGTACAAACCTGCCAATCCACCACCAGCCGGATCAGTGCGGCCCAATTGTACAGGCGGAAGTCTGGGAGCGCCAGTCCTCCATGAAGAAAGGGCAAGCTGAGTTTGTCTCTTGAGATCCTTGATTTTTTCCCCTGCCAGATAAAGGCTCTTGCTGCCGAATTTAAGAGTTTGACATCGGGTTTGTTCAGCAGTAAGGGGAGCATGAGCATTGGGTAAAGCAATCGTGGGAGTACCACCATCTTGAGTAGGGCCACCCTTCCCGACAATGAAAGTGGGAGAGATCTCCAACTATTCATCTGAGCCCTAAGTTTCGCGCATATGGGAGTCAGATTATTAGCATATAGTCTGTTGGGGTTGGCAGAAATCCTGATACCCAGATATGTAATATCCTGGGCAGCTACCGAGAAGGGGTAACTCGCATCCGGGCCTCTAGTGCGGTTCAACCAAAGAATCTCCGACTTTTGCACGTTGACTTTATAGCCGGAGAAGAGGCCAAATTCATCAAGATTCTGCAGAATGTTAGGTAGGTGCGCTTGGGGGTCCTGCACGAATAAGAGCATGTCGTCTGCGTATAGAGCCAGATGTTGCGGGACACCCGCGATATCTATACCCGGGAAAGCTTGACGAAGCTTGATGGCCAGCGGCTCCAATGCTAAATTGAAAAGGGGGGGCGACAAAGAGCATCCCTGCCTAGTACCCCTATGCAATTGGAGGCTGGGAGAGAATGTGTTGTTCACTAGCACATTTGCCATTGGTGTCTGATAGATATTTTTGATAAGGTTAAGGAAGGGACCGGTAAAGTTGGCTTGAGCCATGGTATGGAACAAATGACCCCACTCCACACGGTCAAAGGCCTTTTCCGTGTCCAGGGAAAGCAGAAAGGCCTCTGGCCTATCTTCCCTGTGAGTATGGGCACCTGCCCAGAAGTGTTGGACAATCTGTAGGACCTTTTGCACATTAACCGTCGATGAGCGCGCGTACATGAAGCCAGTCTGGTCCTCGTGAATGATGCTGGGCAGAATAAACTTCAGCCTCTCGGCAAACAACTTGGTAAGAATCTTATAGTCTGAGTTCAATAAAGAAATCGGCCTATAAGACTCAGGTAGCAGACAATCCTTTCCCGCTTTATGGATTAATGTGATAGAGGCCGAAAAGGAACTCCGGGGCGGGGGTTTTCTCCCCTTTGGAGTAGGCCGAGAACAGGTCCACAAGGGGGGAGGCCACTTGCGATTTGAGAAGGTGGTAGAATTCGATCGGTAGGCCATCAGGGCCAGGCGCCTTGCCCATTGACATGCTCATAATGGTTTTTTCCACCTCCTCTCTTGTTATGGGGGCATTCAGCGTGGCTAGTTGCTCCTCCGAGAGTTTTGGGAGAGTGATCGTCTCCCAAAAGCGATCTCTCGCCTCACTCCCCGTGGGGAGTTCGCTTGCGTACAGAGAGGAGTAGTAGGAGGCAAAGGCTTCTGCAATGGCCCCTGAATCCCTCAGGACTCTGCCCCCGACCTTGATCGCCGCGATATGTTTGGAGGAGGTGTTCAGTTTCACCAGGGTGGCCAAAAGTTTTCCGGATTTGTCTCCGTACCAGTAATATTTACCCCGGGTCTGAGTGCCTGAGATGCCTGGTATGCAAGGAGTGTGTCATACTCCAGTTTGATGCTGATATAAGCGCGGTAAGTGTTGTGGGAGGGGGTAGAGCAATACGCACGATAAGCCTCCGCCAGTCTATCTCTCAATTCCGCAACTTTCTCCGTGCATTGCCTTTTTCTGCTGGCCATAAACGCTATAATGTTTCCCGAAAGAACGGCTTTAGCCGTGTTCCTGAAGAGTTAGCCGTGTTCCAGAAGAGTTCTGGCGAATTTAGATGCTGGATATTGTTTATCCTATAGTCATCCCAGCAGTGAACTAGGTAGGACTGAAATTCTTGGGAGGTTGCCAGATATTTTGGGAAACGCAGGGTACGTCTATTGGGCACCTTAGGTGTGGTGTCTAGAAAAAAGTGCTATAGGGGCGTGATCAGAGACAATAACTTCACCTATCTTTGTATCTATGACCTGAGTGATCATCGAGTTTGAAATCAGAAATAGATCTATGAGTGACATGGAGGGCGTTGCCCTGGAGACACAGGTATAATCTCTGCCATCGGGGTTGAGTTGGGGCCAGATGTCAGAGACATCTAAGGCGTCTCCCAGACCCACGAAGACTTCTCTCTCAAATTTGTCTGAAACCCTGGGCAGGTTTCTCGCAGCGCATCTGTTTGGGTCTCTAAGCCTATCGCAGTGGGGGTTGGGGGCGAGATTGAAATCCCCACCTAAAATGATGTGTGTGTCCAGGTAGGGCGTAAGTAGGGTCATAATGGAATCCCAGAACTTTCTGTCCCTTTGGTTCAGGGCATAAATGTTACATAGGGTGTATGTGTTGTCTAGGACTCTAATCTGCACCACCAGATATCTACCTTCAGGGTCTTTAAGCACATCCAGAATCTCATATTCCAGTTGCTCACCGAAGAGTATAGCCAGTCCTCTGCTAGCTGATTTATAGGAGACAAACTCAACTCTTCCCACCCAGCCAGTCTGTAGTTTATTATGTTCTAGATCTGAGAGGTGGGTCTCCTGTAAAAATACAATTTCTGCCTGTTTTTTCCTTAGGTGGGTTAAAATCGACTTCCTCTTGATAGGGAAGTGAATTCCCCCAACATTCCAGGAATATAAATTAAATCTTTACTAGTGGGTGAGGTGTGAGTGTTATGGGTACTTTCACAACTAAGGTAGGTGTGGTGTAAGTGACATTGCAAACAAGCACAGGGGAAGTGGGCAAGAGGGGAAAAGGAAGAGGACTGTGGAATCGAGGAGAGGGGAAAGAAAGAGATAAAAAAAAAAAAAAAAAAAAAAGAAGAGTGGGGATTTCAAACCTTTGTGACGTGGGTAGAGGCTCCCGGTTCAGCCTTTCACCATGTCGGGCCCCAGCCAGACCCCATTGAACAGACATTGTAAACTATGGCGCTGTAAAGAAAATCAAATTTGTCATCAGAACCCAATCTAATACAGCATTTATAATAAGATCAGTGAAAGTTAACATGTTATGACAGGCATTTTTTCCATCATGTGCGCCCAAAATAGGAAGCAGCCATAAAGAAGCTGCCTCAACTAAAATCTCAAAACATTTGTAACAAAACCTTGTGAAGTCACAGCCAGGACTGTCCAACAGGGCAGTCCCGGGTGTGGACCCTGTATCCAGGAGCGGACCAGACACCTGGCCCCTCTCCAAGGAGGGTCCCAGTAGTAGTGTGATTAATTGAGACAAAGTCAATATCCATGTCCAATTAACCATTATTGCAATTTAAGTTTGATACAATAGACATAATTAGACATTTATTAGCTGTGCCTATATTTCCCATTCAACCCTCCTCTCCTCTCAGTTGTCTCTGGGGGCTGTGTGAGGGGCTGCGCACTAGGGGTTCATAGTTGTCTAAGAATTCCTGAGCAGCGGCTGGGGTTTCGAAGAATCTGGAACCCTTAGGGGTGACCAGTTTGAGTCTAGCGGGGTACAAAAGGAAGGCCTGTTTACCCTCCTTGTGAAGCTGTGAGCAAAGGGGTGAGAATTCTCTGCGGCGTTTCATTAGGTCCGCAGAGAAGTCCTGGAACAATAATAGCCTTGAGTTTTCAAACATCAGCTCGCCTACTTTTCTGTAAGCTCTCAATATGGCAGTTTTGGTTTGAAAATGCAAGAATTTAATCATTATGGGGCGAGGTTGTTCCAAATTCTGACTGGGTCTATCCGGCCCTACTCTGTGTGCCCTCTCCACCCCACCAGCAAGGTCTTTAATAGATACATTCAGTAGTGATGGTAAAGTGTTTTCTATAAAATAAATCAGCTCCTGTTGTTTAACGGATTCTGGGAGACCAAGGAGACGCATATTATTGCGCCTCGATCTATTTTCTAGATCGTCTATTTTCATCTGGAGGGATGTGTTTTGTTTCTCTAAGTGTGCGATTCTACTCGATGTATTGATATTGGAGTCTTCTAGATCAGATATTCTACCCTCCGCCTCCCCCAATCTGGTTGAAAACTGTTTGACCTCGCCCGCC
This sequence comes from Bombina bombina, assembly GCF_027579735.1. Classification (NCBI taxonomy): domain Eukaryota; kingdom Metazoa; phylum Chordata; class Amphibia; order Anura; family Bombinatoridae; genus Bombina; species Bombina bombina. The sequence continues at coordinate 1,131,737,674 of NC_069500.1, forward strand.
AGGTTGTCAATTTTAGGCATAAAAAGTAGGGTGATTTGTTTTACAATAGGGTGTGTTTCCACCTGTTCCCCCTCTAACAGGGCTTCAGAGCTGTGGCCCTGGGTGGTTAAATCACTAGCAGCTCTATGGCGGCGGTCATTGGCTTTACTGCGACTCGCCATTGGGGTGTTAGTTAGAAATTTATCCATATACCTGAGGACTTGCAGGGTGAGAAGTATGGTGCTGAAAAGCCAGGTATACGCTGTTATTACTGAGCGAGATGATAGGTGTAACTTACAAAGACAGCAAGACAAGGTAAGACAGTCACAGTATGTAGTACATTAACCATCAATGAGCAAAATAATATACAGCAGATTAAGTATTGCCAGAACCTGAAATTCTTACATTCCCATCCCAGTCTGCAATCACCTTGCAAGAAAATATAATCCCAGTGTGAGCTAGGAACCAAACTGCTTTATGGGGGAAAAAAAAAAAAGAGTGAATAAAGGCAAAAAACTGGTTGCAATTATATATCATACAGTACAATTGACCCTGTGGTTATAGGAGAGTGTCCCCCACATAGGGTTCTGTGAAGTTTCTGTCCCCTGGGTATCAGAGTGTACAGGTATATTGTGGCTTAGTTCCACTCTCCAGGGGTCTTGGAAAACAGAGTGACCGCTTTTTTTTTTTCCCTCCCTACGGTGCAGGGTTGCGAGGATGTGGTCAGTCACTGGGAGAAGGTACGTTTTAAATACTAGTTTTCCCAGGGCCTGTTGTAAAGTGTCCTGTTAGGATCTGGCGTAGGGCCAATAAGGGCTTCCAGTAAAGTTCTATCCCACAAAGGCCAAGCAAATATCGGAGTGGTCACCTCCGTGAGCAGTAAGGAGAGACCCAGTCCAAATGTTCAGAAGGAGGTGTACTAGTAGCAGGCAGGCCCAGACTAGTGTCTTTAATATATGTTTAAAATATAGTCAGTAACAACGGCCAAGTATATGTGTGGGCAAAGGAGGCTCATATGGGGGAGCAGGTGTAGAAATCTTACCCGGTATAGTGGGAGCCCACTGTGAGCACGGGGTCTTTCCCCGGTGTGGCCGAGAGTCTGAGCCCCCCGCAATCTCTTCCAAGGTAAAAGGACTCTCCCAGGCAAGTGAGTCGGTGCCTTGATCAGTCGGTCGGTTACTGGCCGGCAGCGGCAAGGATTGTGGTCAGGTGCTCAGCAGTCCACTAAAGCAGAGGTCCGGAGTCTGGGGTGTCAGTCGTCGGGTGTAACCATGTTCTGTCCTTGTGATACTCGGCCTCACCTTGCACTCTGCGCTGTTCCTATTCAGGAGGATGGTGAGTCACGTGGGCCCAAGATGGCGTCAGCCGTGTCTATGGCGCAGTTCCCCACGGCAGACCCGTGCAATCCGAAACTGCCGGGGACGGAGAGCGGGAGCCGGGCTGACCTCCACAAGTACCCCAGTAAGTAGCCATCTGGTGAAAGTGCCTCCTTTCTTCCGGATGTTAGAATAGGGGTCTTCGGTGTGGGAGTTGGAATCACTCCTGTGAAAAAGTACAGAGGGAGATCACCTATGAGCAACCCCTCCGCTCCGGGCAGCGAGACCTGCCTAGGATTTTTTTGTGGGGCTCCGGGGAGGCTGCGGAGTAGGTGGAGGGCAAAGTTAGCCGTGATTGAGCTACCAAATGTAGTTTATTGGGCAAGTAGGAGCCAGTTGATACGGAGCTCTGCTGTTCTGCTGCCTATCCCGGAGCCCGCCCACCGGAAGTCCCCCTCAGGTTTTTTTATTATTATTTTTATTATTATTTATTTTTAAAGCGCCAACAGATTCTGCAGCACTGTCCATCGGTACAAAGATAAAATTACAACAGTTATACAAATTAAACAAACAAATACAGGGGGAATTGAGGGCCCTGTTCCCATGGGAACTTACAATCTAGATGGGTTTAAATGAAGAACTAGATTTAAACCTATCCCATGAAATGTGAAATTAATGAATTAATGACATTGCTCCTTGTATACTTAATATTTCAATAAAATCCAAATAGTTTGAGATCAACACCCAGGTTAAAAGTTATTGTTTTTAAATTTACGGAAATTTAACCTTACACTAGTTTTTATGTTTTAAGTGTGTATGTTTTATATACATACAGGCTCATGTATGAGGATTCTTTTAAAAAAAACACAACTTGTTTTCTGTCTCATTTTTAAGATATTTAATTTTGTAACCAGAGATTTATACTAGTATATTTAGTCTAGTACTTAAGTGTTGGATTTTGTAAATATGCAAGACGAAAAAGCAAAGGGTTTGATTCTCTTTGCAACCTTTATACATATATCTAAACATAATCTTTTTTATAAGCATTCAGTCAAACTAAAAATATACCATAAATGGAATTTAAGTGAATATATACCATTTTATTTAAAAGATAAATCTCAATTTTATATCTTAAACCTTCTATTTGTTATTACATAGCATTTTATTTCCACCTCTGGAAAATGTGATTGTTATTATTTATCATGTTTGATTCCATGTTTTACAATCATCCACTGTGGTTAGGTACATTGTTTTACACTTGAGGGTAACATGAGGAACATCTGGGACTTTAGTACGCTGCATTTGAGTAGCCCATCTGGACCTTTGGATATCAACTGGCCGACATCTCACATAGGCTGGACACATTAGCCCCATGTGGGCAGGAGATATATTGAGGTAATACAAAGCCCCATAACCTGTAGGAATAAGAAGGGATTAGAGCAATCCCTGTCACAGAAAGGATAAGATCTTTAATTGTACCACTTTTGTTGCACTTTGAATTCAATTGTTTGAATACTTATAATTATATTAAACTTTACCTATGTGCTACTACTATTTTTTATATATATTCTGACGAATTGTATACTATAACCTTATTGGAAATGTTATCACTTAGAAGGGTATCCTAATTGTTTTTGAAAGCTTATTCTCTCTGTGTGTTAGAAGAGTTTACTTTTACCCTTGGGAGTAAGGGTTTAATTTTGAGAAGTTAAGCTATATAAGGTCACAAGCAATTGTATAGGTTTAAGCGCTTACCTGCTCAAGCATGACAGTACCGCAGTACAGAAATGGTTAAAAGAACTCTATGCAGAGGAACTCACGTGGCCTGCACAGAGCCCTGACCTCAACCGCATTGAAAACCTATGGAATGAATTGGAATGCTGATTGTGAGCCAGATCTTCTCATCCAACATCAGTGCCTGACCTCATAAATGTTTTTTTGGTTGAATGGGCACAAATATCCATATCCATTTACTTTCTGCTGATGACAAACTGCAAAGCACTGTTAAACAGGGCCTCAGATGCTCTTATCGTAAATGTAAGACTATTGGTAACATTGTATCACCTACTAAACTTACAAGTGTCAGTCCTAGGCATACATGTTCTTGTTTATTACATCATTTCAGGTTTCGTTGTGGGCACAGAAAGTGCAAACCATGTGACCATGCACAGATCACTAATACATTCAATTTGATGGTCACTGGAGAGACCTACCAGATTTATGGTTGTCACAACTACACCAGCACATTTGTAATCTATCTAATAACCTGTGATGCTTGCCATCTGCAATACATTGGTCTCACCACTAGGGACGTGTCCTCTAGAATAAGGGAACATTTCTCTACCATTCATGTAGGTAAATCTACATCCCGTATTGTACAACATTTTGTTTCCAAACATAATAGCGATCTGAGTACGTTCAAGTGGTGTGTAATTGAGAAAGTTTCCTCGCAAAAATCTGGCACAAACAGACTTAAGTTACTTAATAAACGTGAGATGTTTTGGGTTTTTAAACTCAATACCCAATATCCCAGCGGTCTAAATTCAGACTACGTTCTGATTAACTACTGGGAATAATCTCCATAATGCTCTTATATCCATTTTCACCTCTGTTTTAATATATTTATAAATTTGTAAATATATCAGTTGTATCCATGCATGCACTTATATTACTCATATATATAGTGTCTTGTATAGTTGTAAATTTAATTGATTTACGATATTATGCATTATCCTGTACCTCATTGTATTGGTTTTTACATTGGTTATTTATTGTATCTTATTTATCAAATATTTAAAAGTTCAAGTAGCTCAATTATAACCATGTTACCAATATTGTTGCCATTTGATTATTATATTGCTATAAATTGTATGTCTCTTTAAACTAAGAGAGGGGTATATCTGTATTAGCCAATTAGATTATCTTAATCCTTTTAAAATGGGAGTTCAGATTTGTAACTATTAGGCTATGACTACGACCCTTCTTGGCCGAAACGCGTAAGCTTGTTGCTTACTCCTCTCGTATCATCTGTTCCCCCCCTGGGATCTATTGTTTCCTGTTTTTATGGAATTTTCAAATAAAAGTTACTTTTTATACATTTCATCCTTGGCGACTTTTTGTACTTCTGTCTGCCTACCCACTACCGTCTAAGGATTCCTCTACGGGGCTGCATTGGATCGCGGACCTACTCCTCCTCCCTCACTGATGACGTACCTCTGCTGCGTATGGTAGCGTAACAAGCCCTTGACCGTTTGATAGCGGTGTATGCAGGTGTGATCGTTTGGGCGTCCTCTGTTCCTTTGGATGCAAATTGGTTCAACAGAGTTGCAGGCGCTTACGGGGTAAGAGGTGACAGTTAAATCCTCCCCTGTTTGTTGCGACGCCGCTCGACTCACCTTTACTTTGCTTGCTTGCTGGCTTGTTTATATGAGGATGGCTTTCTAGTCTCTGGGAGTTGTGTGTGAGTAAGTACTGCTTAGACTTTGTAATTCAGGCTCCTGGTAGCCTGACCACGCTATCCGCTACTTTGCCTTTGCTGTTTAACTCTTTTGAAACTGCCACAAATATCCATAGACACACTTCCCAGAAGAGTGGCCAGTGTTATAAATGCAAAGGAGGAGCCAACGCCATATTAATTCCCTTGATTTTGGAATAGGATGTCCAAAAAATTCATATAGGTGTGATGGTCAGGTATCCACATACATTTGGCCATATAGTGTATATTTTTATAGAGAGTAATAAAAGGCCTGTTAAAAATCAGCAGCACCCTCAATAGAACCAATACTGTGAGCTATTTGTGTATGCTAACTGATCTCAGATGCAGGACCACTCATTTGAAATATGAGGGTAACTTACTACTTAAAAATATGGGGTCTCCCACCCTACTGTTCCATATGCATATGTTCATTGTTGCCATAATAATCAACTAATAGCTACCTGGGCATGTTACTCGTTCTTTGAAAGAGGGATTTTTCATTGAAGTGCTTATTTTGGGGTGTGCTAGGGTCTTTTAATATCTTAGAGCACCAAAAAAAAGCACCAAGTAGAAAGGTGATTGCAGTTTGTATGGCTGACTTCTGCTAACTAAAGAGGCATGATAGCCCTCATTTGAAAATGGTTAATTCCCTCTTATATGTAAGGATTATTGTGTGCATGTGTGCTGTATTTCGACTTTAAGAGATAGGGGGTCTTTTGGAGCCAGTGCCCCATACATACAGTAACAAAATAGGTATGACACAGAACATTAGAAAGTGGGGCCTCCTCTCTTATAAGACCAGTGTATAATACGCCTTTATGTTTTATGGGAGGGTTAAGGGCTCTAAAAGCCTCCCATACCCTTCATCAAAAACTGCATGGGTGTGTACATTGGGAATGTGATCACCATTTACAATGTTAATCATCTGAAAGTTTAAGCTAAGTATGACCACTCATTTAAAAATAAGTCTAAAACCTTCAAATAACCCCTTCGCTACCTGGAATTTCAGAGAAGAACTTACCCAAAATACAAGAAATGTTTATTGTTTAACATTTTTGTTATTACTCTATTTAAACAGAAATAAATATTTGTTATTTTTTCATTTACCTATCAAAACTATACAGTATATATATATATATATATATATATATATATATTTATTTTATTTTAAGTAGACAACCCAAGGTATGGATTTAGGTCCATTTTGGTATATTTCATGCCACGATTTCGACAGCAAATGCTATCATATTTAACAAATTGTTAACCTTTTAATAAACTTTGGGTTTCTCATTGAAATTATTTACATACCGCTTGTGCAGTCATGACACAAATGATTATTAAAGCTTTTCTAGGAACCTCTTTGTTAAGAAATAGCAGACATACATGGCTTTGTAATTCTTTTGTGGTAATTAGAAGGCCATTAATTGCATTTGGGCACCACACTACTATTATTCCCAGCAGAGTAGGGGGTTAATCCAGTATCTTATAAGGTTAACGTTAGCTGTAGTGTAGAGATTACCCTCCCACCCACTGATTCCTCCAAAACATCCTTTTCCATTTTTACAGTGATCATGTGCAACTTACAGGGGCATCCAACTTCGTATTTCAATATGCAGAATCCATTTTGTACCAATGTATAAGTGGTGTTGGGGCTAAGCTTAGTGTAGAGGATGACAACATTAATTCATACATCTTAAAGTTATATCCTTTAACATAAGCTCACAGTAATCATGTTGAGACATGAAAAAAACCCATAAAATTTGTAATACTTTTGTAATCCAAATCACACATAAAATGTATTGACCCCGTTTATCATATCATACATATCTTTTGTGTTTTGTCTCCTGTCAAAGTGCGTTCATAAATCATAATACCAAAGCTGACAACCTTTCATCCCCATAGAAAAAAAAAAAAATCAAATAATGGCAAAAAAAAAACTATAGGCTAGATTACGAGTCTTGCGTTAGAATAAAAAAGCAGCGTTAATAGGTCCTAACGCTGCTTTTTCCCTACCGCTGCTATTACGAGTCTTGCAGGTTTAGGGGCACCGCACACTTCTTTGACCTTACCGCAAAACGACTTACGTAAACTTTGTAAACCCTTTTTTCTATGGGACTTCCATAGCACCGGTATTACGAGTCTGTCCTCGGAGGTCAAAAAGTGAGCGATACACCCTCTATCTCCAAGATCCCTAACGCAAGTCAGTAGTTAAGAGTTTTATGGTACAACACCGTAGCATAAAACTCATAACTAAAGTGCTAAAAAGTACACTAACACCCATAAACTACCTAATAACCCCTAAACCGAGGCCCTCCCACATCACAAATGCTAAAATACAATTTTTAACGCCTAATCTGGCGATCCGGACATCGCCGCAATTATAATAAACATATTAACCCCTAAATCGCCTCACTCCCACCTCTCAAACACTAGTTAAATAATATTAACCCATAATCTGCCTCCCCTAACATCGCCACCACCTACATTAAACTTATTAAACCCTAATCTGCCGATCCGGACATCGCCGCCACCTACATTATTCTTATTAACCCCTAATCTGCTGCCCCAACACCGCCGCCACCTACATTATTTTTATTAACACCTAATCTGCCGCCCCCAATGTTGCCGCAACCTACCTACACTTATTAACCCCTAATCATCCGTCCCCAACGTCGCCGCCGCTATTCTATATGTATTAACCCCTAAACCTAAGTCTAACCCTAACACCCCCTAACTTAAATATAATTTAAATAAATCTAAATAAAATTCTTATCATTAACTAAATTATTCCTATTTAAAACTAAATAGTTACCAATAAAATAAACCCTAAACTAGCTACAATATAACTAATAGTTACATTGTAGCTATCTTATGGTTTATTTTTATTTTACAGGCAAGTTTGTATTTATTTTAACTAGGTAAAATAGTTATTAAATAGTTATTAACTATTTAATAACTACATAGCTAAAATAAATACAAAAGTACCTGTAAAATAAAACCTAACCTAAGTTACACTAACACCTAACACTACACTACAATTAAATAAATTAAATACAATTAGCTAAAGTACAAAAAAAAACAAGCACTAAATTACAGAAAAAAACAAAAACAAATTACAGATCATTAAACTAATTACACTTAATCTAATAGCCCGATCAAAATTAAAAAATGCCACTCCAAAATAAAAACAACCCTAGCCAAAACTAAACTATCAATAGCCCTTAAAAGGGCTTTTTGCGGGGCATTGCCCCAAAGTAATCAGCTCTTTTACCTGTAAAAAAAAAATACAAACAATCCCCCCAACAGTAAAACCAACCACCCACACAACAAACCCCCCAAATAAAAAGCTAACTAAAAAAACCTAAGCTCCCCATTGCCCTGAAAAGGGCATTTGGATGGGTATTGCCCTTAAAAGGGCAGTTAGCTCTTTTGCGGACCAAAGCCCTAACCTAAAAATAAAACCCACCCCATACATTCTTAAAAAAAACCTAACACTAACACCCTGAAGATCGACTTACTGTTCTGAAGACCGGACATCCTCAAGGAAGCAGCAGAAGTCTTCATCCAACCGGGCTGAAGTCCTCAACGAAGCTGGGAGAAGTCTTCATCCAAGACGGGGGCGAAGTGGTCCTCCAGACGGGCAGAAGTCTTCATCCAGACGGCATCTTCTATCTTCATCCATCTGACGTGGAGCATCTCCATCTTCAAGACATCCAACGCGGAGCATTCTCTTCATCCGGAGTCTTCTTACTGAATGATGGTTCCTTTAAGTGACGTCATCCAAGATGGCGTCCATTAGATTCCGATTGGCTGATAGAATTCTATCAGCCAATCGGAATTAAGGTAGAAAAAATCCTATTGGCTGATCAAATCAGCCAATAGGTTTGAGCTCGCATTCTATTGGCTGATTGGAACAGCCAATAGAATGCGAGCTCAATCCTATTGGCTGATTGTATCAGCCAATAGGATTTTTTCTATCTTAATTCCGATTGGCTGATAGAATTCTCTCAGCCAATCGGAATCTAATGGACGCCATCTTGGATGATGTCACTTAAAGGTACCTTCATTCAGTAAGAAGACTCCGGATGAAGAGGATGCTCCATGTCGGATGTCTTGAAGATGGACCCGCTCCGCGTCGGATGGATGAAGATAGAAGATGCCGTCTGGATGAAGACTTCTGCCCATCTGGAGGACCACTTCACCCGGCTTGGATGAAGACTTCTCCCGGCTTTGTTGAGGACTTCCGCCCAGTTGGATGAAGACGTCTGCCGCTTCCTTGAGGATGGATGTCCGGTCTTCAGAACAGTAAGTCAATCTTCAGGGGGTTAGTGTTAGGATTTTTTAAAGGTGTATTGGGTGGGTTTTATTTTTAGGTCAGGATTTGGGCCTGCAATAGAGCTAGCTGCCTTTTTAAGGGATGAGGAAAAAAAGAGGTGCAGAGTCTCTCAGTAGATCCAAAAGTGGTTTATTCAGGAGCAGGCTTAAACATGATGCACAAGGTAAGCACCTATCTGATGCGTTTCGTTCATGTGTGCCCATCCAAATGCCCTTTTCAGGGCGATGGGGAGCTTAGGTTTTTTTTAGTTAGTATTTTATTTGGGGGGTTGGTTGTGTGTGTGGTGGGTTTTACTGTTGGGGGGTTGTTTGTATTTTTTTTTTACAGGTAAAAGAGCTGATTACTTTGGGGCAATACCCCACAAAAGGTCCTTTTAAGGGCTATTGATAGTTTAGTTTTGGCTAGGGTTTTTTTTTATTTTGGGGGGCTTTTTTATTTTGAAAGGGCTATTAGATTAGGTGTAATCAGTTTAAATATCTTGTAATTATTTTCGGTAATTTAGTGGGGTTTTTTTTGTACTTTAGCTAATTTAATTTATTGAATTGATTTTAATTTAGTAAATGTATTTAATTGTAGTGTAAGGGTAGGTGTTATTGTAACTTAGGTTAGGTTTTATTTTACAGGTACTTTTGTATTTATTTTAGCTAGGTAGTTATTAAATAGTTAATAACTATTTAGTAACTATTCTACCTAGTTAAAATAAATACAAACTTGCCTGTAAAATAAAAATAAACCATAAGATAGCTACAATGTAACTATAAGTTATATTGTATCTAGTTTAGGGTTTATTTTATAGGTAAGTATTTAGTTTTAAATAGGAATTATTTAGGTAATAATATTAATTTTTATATAGATTTATTTAAATTATATTTAAATTAGGGGGTGTTAGGGTTAGTGTTAGACTTAAGGTTTAGGGGTTAATACATTTAGTATAGTAGCGGCGACATTGGGGGCAGCAGATTAGGGGTTAATAAATGTAGGTAGGTGGCGGCGATGTTAGGGACGGCAGATTAGGGGTTAATAATATTTAACTAATGTTTGTGAGGCGGAGTGCAGCAGTTTAGGGGTTAATATGTTTTATTATAGTGGCGGCGACATTAGGGGCGGCAGATTAGGGGTTAAGAAATGTAGGTAGGTTGCGGCGACATTGGGAGAGGGAGATTAGGGGTTAATAAATATAATGTAGGTGGCAGCGATGTTGGGGGCAGCAGATTAGGGGTTAATAAATATAATGTAGGTGACGACGATGTCTGGAGCCGTAGATTAGGGGCTAAGGGCTAAAAAATATAATGTAGGTGGCGACAATGTTGGGGGGCGGCAGATTAGGGGTTAATAAGTATAAGATTAGGGGTGTTTAGACTCGGGGTTCATGTTAGGTTGTTAGGTATAAACATAACTTTTATTTCCCCATAGGAATCAATGGAGCTGCGTTACTGAGTTTTACGCTGCTTTTTTGCAGGTGTTAGACTTTTTCTCAGCCGGCTCTCCCCATTGATTCCTATGGGGAAATCGTGCATGAGCACGTACGACCAGCTCACCGCTGACTTAAGCAGCGCTGGTTCTGAACTGCGGTAAGGAGCACAATTTTGCTCAACGCTCACTTCTTGCCTTTTAATGCCGGGTTTGTAAAAACCCATAATACCAGCGCTGTAGGTAAGTGAGCGGTGAGAAAAAACTGCTTGTTAGCACCGCATAACCTCTAACGCAAAACTCGTAATCTGGCCGTATGATTCTCATAGAAAAAAAACATAGCCACTAAGACCAATAATGCAAAATTCAAGACAAAAGCCACTGAATGCAAGCAAAAAGTAATATACTTTTCTGAATACTTGGTTGTTGAAGTAAATCATACCTTGATATTTATTTCCGATTGCTGGACCTTATGTTTAACTTGACAGGGCTAATGATGCAATTATGTGTAGAAGTTTTTATGGCAAAGTGGAAAATTTCAGCAATTATATATATATATATATATATATATATATATATATATATATATATATATATATATATATATATAGTAATCCACAAAGGTAGGCACTCACTGGCGTTTTAACCAAACAGTATTTTACTGAAAATAAAACATACAGTATGTTTTATTTTCAGTAAAAACATAATTTATGCTTACCTGATAAATTTATTTCTCTTGTAGTGTGTTCAGTCCACGGGTCATCCATTACTTATGGGATATATTCTCCTTCCCAACAGGAAGTTGCAAGAGGATCACCCAAGCAGAACTGCTATATAGCTCCTCCCCTCACATGTCATATCCAGTCATTCGACCGAAACAAGACGAGAAAGGAGAAACTATAAGGTGCAGTGGTGACTGGAGTTATAATTTTAAAATTTAGAACCTGCCTTAAAAAGACAGGGCGGGCCGTGGACTGAACACACTACAAGAGAAATAAATTTATCAGGTAAGCATAAATTATGTTTTCTCTTGTTAAGTGTGTTCAGTCCACGGGTCATCCATTACTTATGGGATACCAATACCAAAGCTAAGTACACGGATGATGGGAGGGACAAGGCAGGAACATTAAACAGAAGGAACCACTGTCTGTAGAACCTTTCTCCCAAAACCAGCCTCCGAAGAAGCGAAAGTGTCAAATTTGTAAAATTTGGAAAAAGTATGAAGTGAAGACCAAGTTGCAGCCTTGCAAATCTGTTCAACAGAGGCCTCATTCTTAAAGGCCCAGGTGGAGCCACAGCTCTAGTGGAATGAGCTGTAATTCTTTCAGGAGGCTGCTGTCCAGCAGTCTCATAGGCTAAACGTATTATGCTACGAAGCCAAAAAGAGAGAGAGGTAGCCGAAGCCTTTTGACCTCTCCTCTGTCCAGAGTAAATGACAAACAGAGAAGAAGTTTGTCTAAAATATTTAGTTGCCTGTAAGTAGAACTTCAGAGCACGGACCACGTCTAGATTATGCAAAAGACGTTCCTTCTTTGAAGAAGGATTAGGACATAATGATGGAACAACAATCTCTTGATTGATATTCCTGTTAGAAACAACCTTAGGCAAAAACCCAGGTTTAGTACGCAGTACTACCTTGTCTGAATGAAAGATCAGATAAGGAGAATCACAATGTAAGGCAGATAACTCAGAGACTCTTTGAGCCGAGGAAATAACCATCAAAAACAAAACTTTCCAAGATAAAAGCTTAATATCAATGGAATGAAGGGGTTCAAACGGAACACCCTGAAGAACTTTAAGAACCAAGTTTAAGCTCCACGGAGGAGCAACAGCTTTAAACACAGGCTTAATTCTAGCCAAAGCCTGACAAAAGGCCTGGACGTCTGGATTCTCTGCCAGACGTTTGTGTAAAAGAATAGACAGAGCTGAAATCTGTCCCTTTAGCGAACTAGCGGATAAACCCTTTTCTAAACCCTCTTGTAGAAAAGCTAATATCCTAGGAATCCTAACCTTACTCCATGAGTAACTCTTGGATTCCGACCAATATAAATATTTACGCCATATCTTATGGTAAATTTTTCTGGTCACAGGTTTCCGAGCCTGTATTAATGTATCAATAACCGAATCCGAAAACCCACGCTTTGATAGAATCAAGCGTTCAATTTCCAGGCAGTCAGCCTCAGAGAAATTAGGTTTGGATGGTTGAAAGGACCCTGAATTAGAAGGTCCTGCCTCAGAGGAAGAGACCATGGTGGACAGGACGACATGTCCACTAGGTCTGCATACCAGGTCCTGCGTGGCCACGCAGGCGCTATCAGAATTACCGATGCCCTCTCCTGTTTGATCCTGGCAATCAGCCGAGGTAGCAACGGAAATGGTGGAAACACATAAGCTATGTTGAAAACCCAAGGGGCTGCTAATGCATCTACCAGCACCGCTCCCGGGTCCCTGGACCTGGATCCATAACAAGGAAGCTTCGCGTTCTGGCGAGATGCCATGAGATCCAGATCCGGTTCGCCCCCAACGACGAATCAGTTGAGCAAATACCTCCGGGTGAAGTTCCCACTCTCCCGGATGAAAAGTCTGGCGACTTAGGAAATCCGCCTCCCAGTTCTCTACGCCTGGGATGTAAATCGCTGACAGGTGGCAAGAGTGAGACTCTGCCCAGCGAATTATCTTCGAGACTTCCAACATCGCTAGGGAACTCCTGGTTCCCCCTTGATGATATTGTCCGACTGAAATCTGATGAACCTCAGTTTTGCTAACTGAGGCCAAGCTAGAAGAGCATTGAATATTGCTCTTAATTCTAGAATGTTTATTGGGAGGAGTTTCTCCTCCTGAGTCCACGATCCCTGAGCCTTCAGGGAATTCCAGACTGCTCCCCAGCCTAGAAGGCTGGCATCCGTTGTTACAATCGTCCAATCTGGTCTGCGAAAGGTCATTCCTTTGGACAGATGAACCGGTGACAACCACCAGAGAAGAGAATCTCTGGTCTCCTGGTCCAGATTTAGCAAAGGGGACAGATCTGAGTAATCCCCGTTCCATTGACTGAGCATGCATAGTTGCAGCGGTCTGAGATGCAGGCGCACAAATGGCGCTATGTCCATTGCCGCGACCATTAAGCCGATTACCTCCATGCACTGAGCTACTGATGGGCTTGGAACGGAATGAAGGACACGGCAAGCATTGAGAATCTTTGATAACCTGGACTCCGTCAGGTAAATCTTCATCTCTACAGAATCTATAAGAGTCCCTAGAAAAGGAACCCTTGTGAGTGGTAACAGAGAACTCTTTTCCACGTTCACTTTCCACCCATGCGACCTCAGAAATGCTAGAACTATCTCTGTATGAGATTTTGCATTCTGAAAACTTGACGCTTGTATCAGAATGTCATCTAGGTACGGAGCCACCGCTATGCCTCGTGGTCTTAGTACCGCCAGAAGTGAGCCCAGAACCTTCGTAAAAATTCTCGGGGCCGTGGCTAACCCGAAGGGAAGAGCCACAAACTGGTAATGCCTGTCTAGAAAGGCAAACCTTAGGTACCGATAATGATCTTTGTGAATCGGTATATGAAGGTAAGCATCCTTTAAGTCCACCGTGGTCATATATTGACCCTCTTGGATCATGGGTAGGATGGTTCGAATGGTTTCCATCTTGAACGATGGTACCCTTAGGAATTTGTTTAAGATCTTTAAGTCCAAGATTGGTCTGAAGGTTCCCTCTTTTTTGGGAACCACAAATAGATTTGAGTAAAATCCTTGTCCCTGTTCCGATCGCGGAACTGAGTGGATCACTCCCATGATTAAGAGGTCTTGTACACATTGTAGAAATGCCTCTCTCTTTACTAGGTTTGTCGATAACCTCGAAAGATGGAACCTCCCTTGTGGAGGAGAGGTTTTGAAATCCAGAAGGTATCCCTGAGATATAATCTTTAACGTCCAGGGATCCTGCACATCTCTTGCCCAAACCTGGGCAAAGAGAGAAAGTCTGCCCCCACTAAATCCGTCTCTGGATAGGGGGCCTTGTCTTCATGCTGTCTTAGGGGCGGGAGTAGGCTTTCTGGCCTGCTGGCCCTTGTTCCATGACTGGTTGCCTTTCCAACCCTGTCTGTAACGAGCAGTAGTTCCTTCCTGTTTTGGAGCGGAGGAAGTCGATGCTGCTCCTGCCTTGAAGTTACGAAAGGCACGAAAATTAGACTGTTTGGCCTTTGGTTTGGCCCTGTCCTGAGGAAGGGCGTGGCCCTTACCTCCCGTAATGTCAGCAATAATTTCCTTCAAGCCGGGCCCGAATAAGGTCTGCCCTTTGAAAGGAATGTTAAGTAGCTTAGACTTGGAAGTTACATCCGCTGACCAGGATTTAAGCCAGAGCGCTCTGCGCGCCTGTATGGCGAATCCGGAATTTTTAGCCGTAAGTTTGGTTAGATGTACTACGGCATCTGAAACAAACGCATTAGCTTGCTTAAGGGTTCTAACTTTGCTCAAAGCCTCATCCAACGGCTCTGTGCGAATCGCCTCTTCCAGAGACTCAAACCAGAATGCCGCTGCAGCCGTGACAGGCGCAATGCATGCAAGAGGCTGCAATATAAAACCCTGTTGAACAAACATTTTCTTAAGATAACCCTCTAATTTTTTATCCATTGGATCTGAGAAAGCACAGCTATCCTCCACCGAGATAGTGGTACGCTTGGCTAACGTAGAAACTGCTACCTCCACCTTAGGGACCGTCTGCCATAAGTCTCGTGTGGTGGCTTCTATAGGGAACATTTTTCTAAATATCGGGGGAGGGGAAAAAGGCACACCGGGTCTATCCCACTCCTTACTAATAATTTCTGTAAGTCTTTTTGGTATAGGAAAAACGTCAGTACACACCGGTACCGCATAGTATCTATCCAACCTACACAATTTCTCTGGAATTGCCACCGTGTCGCAATCATTCAGAGCCGCTAATACCTCCCCTAGTAACACACGGAGGTTCTCAAGCTTAAATTCAAAATTTGAAATTTCTGAATCCGGTCTCCCCGGATCAGAACCGTCACCGACAGAATGAAGCTCACCGTCCTCATGTTCTGCAAATTGTGACGCAGTATCAGACATGGCTCTCGTGTCATCAGCGCGCTCTGTCCTTAACCCAGAGCTATCACGTTTGCCCCTTAATTCGGGCATATTATATAATACTTCTTTCATAACATTAGCCATATCATGTAAAGTGATTTGTAAGGGCCTAGATGTACTTGGCGTCTCAATCCTACGCATCTCCCGAGCGGGAGACACAGGTTCTGACACGTGAGGAGAGTTAGGCGGCATAACTTCCCCCTCGTTGTCTGGTGATAGTTTCTTTATCGGTACAGATTGACTTTTATTCAAAGCAATATCAATACAATTGGTACACATCGTTCTATTGGGCTCCACATTGGCTTTTGAACATGATGAACAAACAGTTTCCTCTGAATCAGACATGTTTAAACAGACTTAGCAATGAAACTAACAAGCTTGGAAATCACTTTCAATAAGTTTACAAGCAATATAAAAAACGCTGCAGCGCTTCAAAAATACAGATATAATTAAACAATTCTTAACAAGAAGTGTATTATTAGCAGATGATTGCACCCATTAGCAAAAGGATGATTAACCCCTCAATACCCAAAACGGATAAAACAGATATCAATTAAGATTTAACGCTTTTAATCACAGTCCGCACACTGTCACAGATCTGCTGTGACTGATTACCTCCCTCACAAATGAATTTTGCAGACCCCTGAGCTCTCTAGAGACGTCCTGGATCAAGGAGGAAGAAGCAGGAAGACTGTGCAAGAATTTTAACTGCGCAACAAGGCGCTAAAACAAGGGCCCTCCCACTCCTATCACAACAGTGGGAGCCCTGATATAACGGTTTCCATGCAGAAAAATATGTTAGCCATGTGGAAAAAAATCATGCCCAAAGCGATTTATCACCAAAGTACCTCACAAAAACGAATAACATGCCAGTAAACGTTTTATTAAAAAACAACATTTTCCAATGTCATGCAAAGCTATCACTAAGCCTGCTACCAGTCGCTACCACTGCAGATAAGGCTTAAGTATTATTTCAGTTTTAACAGTATTTTCTCAGTCAAATTCTAGTCCCTAGAAAATAACTCGACTGCGCATACATTTATCAGCCTGATACCAGTTGCCACTACTGCATTTAAGGCTGTACTTACATCATACGGTAACAGCAGTATTTTCTTAGTCAATTCCATTCCCAGAAAATAAAGTACTGCACATACCTCATTTGCGGAGGACCCCGCATGCTATTCCCAGTTTCTGAAGTTACCCCACTCCTCAGAATGTCGAGAACAGCCAGTGGATCTTAGTTACGCCTGCTAAGATCATAGAAAAAAAACGCAGGCAGTTTCTGAGATAGAAAAACAGCACACTCCGGTGCCATTTAAAATAACAAACTTTTGATTGAAGAATAGTTAAGTAAAAACTCCAGCTCCTCTCGCGACCTCCTTCTTTGTTGAGGGTTGCAAGAGAATGACTGGATATGACATGTGAGGGGAGGAGCTATATAGCAGCTCTGCTTGGGTGATCCTCTTGCAACTTCCTGTTGGGAAGGAGAATATATCCCATAAGTAATGGATGACCCGTGGACTGAACACACTTAACAAGAGAAATACTGTTTGGTTAAAACGCCAGTGAGTGCCTACCTTTGTAGATTACTGTGTACTAATTTGGCCGGCATCCTCAGAGTTGGAACAGTGAGTGAGTGCCGGGTTCCCCTGAAGATTTGTATATACATACACATACACATATATAATATATATGTATGTGTATATATATATTTATATATATATATATATATATATATATATATATATATATATACACAGTATATATATATATATCAACATCAGATGAGTTCATCATTGAAAAAGTTAACAAGAATTCATTATCACAACTTGAAATCAAATCATAATTTTGAAGAATGCAACAGTGCTTGCACCTACATTATGGGACTCACAGTCATGAATGCTTGTTCCAGGTCTATCGTGTAAGTGCAAGCACTTTGTTTAACTTGACAGGGCTACTTGGGAGCCACACGTCATGGTCCCTGTTCCCTTCTCAGGAATTCATTAATGATGCAATTATGTATAGTAGTTTTTATGGCAAAAATAAACTCAAAAGGCCACTGGAGTGGGAAATTTCAGCAATTATATATATATATATATATATATATATATATATATATATATATATATATATATATATATATATATATATATATAAAATATACAGTATGTATATATACATACACATATATAATATATATATGTATGTGTGTATATATATATGCCTGTATATACTGTATATCAGCATCAGATGAGTTCATCATTGAATAGCTTAACAAGCATTCGTCATCACAGCTTATAATCAAATCATAATTTTGAAGAATGCAACAGTGCTTGCACCTACATTATGGGACTCACAGTCATGAATGCTTGTTCCAGGTCTATCATGTAGGGGCAAGCACTTTGAAACAACTCTCATAAATGAGTTAGGACTTAGTGTGCATGGAGGTGCGTCCACTATAAAAACACAGTTATGAAGGTGTAATATCATTTATGGATCTCCTTGGTAGATACAATGTAGCAAGACAGTAGGATCACAATTTATATTTTAAAGAATGTTAAAATCCAGTAAAAGAAGATATTAAGTTTTTTGCAAAGAAATTCTTAGTCAATTTTTTTTTTTTTGATTCAAGCCAAAATGGAAATGTTGCTTTAACAAACAATAGGGGCTCCATGTACTAAGCGGTCAATTCATCCGTCATTGTAGACGTGGATAAACTCGCCGTTACTCGCCGTGGGCGAAATGGTGTCTGCTGTCGCTATGTACTAATAATCCCCCAATAAATAGACACATCTAGCCCGCCATGAGCAGTGGCGGAATATTGATAAATTTGACGCCTCGCTCGCCGCAACTAAGCTGATGTACTTAACTTTCAGTTGAATTGTCTGGCCAATTATTAACACGTGACATGCAAGGTGTCACGAACATCATAGTAGTCGCGGGAATAGAATTTTGCTCCTATAAAAGTTCAACTTATCTAAACAACTTTATTATTGTTCAAAATTTTTTGAAGAGTGATTACAGAGCGTTATTTTTGTAATATTTATTTACAATTTGGATATGGATTCATCTGGATCTGAAACCACTTCAAAATTCAAGAATCCTCACTTTTCGCATCAGCAATTATCCCCCTGGTTGTTCGGTGAGCTTCATTGAAACGTACTTGACTGGTCTGTGGGTTGTTATAGGGAGTCAACAGACATTCTGTACATGAGTAGCCTCCATCTCCTAATAGAAGATATAATAAATATAAATATTAATATAAAAATAATTATAAAGATTGACAACTATACAATACAAATTTAAAATATAGATTACTCTTTAATTACAGTCGACAAATTGGGCGCAATTTATGTACATGGAAATGAGAGACAAATTAGACGCCAGTTATGCTGTAAGTACAATGCTGATATTACTGCCTTTTATATATGTCTAGACTGGCGTCTAGAGTGACTTTCCTATTGTTTTGTACCTTGCCCGCCACCTAAAAGGTGGCGAGGCAAAAATAACGAGGTGGGAGCGGAAATTGTCACGAGCGGACAAATAGATTTTTTAGTACATTCGTTTTTGGCGAGTTGGTGGTCAAATGTGTCTAATTACAGTGAAAAATGGAGAGGTAGCGAGGTTTGGCGGATAAGTACGCTCGCAATTTTAAAGATGCGAGTTTGAACATAGTTGACGACTTTGTACATATGAGTTTGCGAGTTTTGACGCGAGATTTGTTGCGGGTAGCTCGCTGACTGCTTAGTACATGGAGCCCTAGGTATTAAATATCAAGAGAAAAAAAATACTTTTCAAAGTTGAAAGTGTCGAAATAGAGATAGAAAAATGGCACACAGTCTGGCCATCCTGACAACATAAAAGATGCAATTTAACAGTATAGAAGAAATATAAAAGACGTGCCTCATGTGTATATCAGTCACTAAATAGACAAATCAGATAGAAAATGTCAAACACAGGGTACTCACATTTACATAGAGCACCCTTATGTGCTAGTAGACGAAGGCTAGCAGTATCACCTCCTCCCGAAAGCTGCACGTAGTCCAGAGACAACTCAAACACACTCACAGTGATGAACCAAACAGTAGGCCCAAAACATATGTGCACCTGGCAATTAGGGCTTGTAAACACTGTTTTTAGTTCAAAAACAGATTTATTAAAACCATATAAAATTCAAACAATACAGTGTTTAAAACTGGTGCGTATACAAAGTATGTAACCCCCAGATAATGCAACACGTTTCTCAGCAGTCCCGTGGTTTCCTCAGGCATAACAAACCTATACTGATGCACTTATTTAAAATGCTATCCTATCCAATCAGATTCTGAGAGCACAGGTGTAATGAACCAACAGTCTTTAGCGGTTGTGTCAAACAGTCAGTTTCAAAACAGTGTTAGATCTAAAATATGTCTACATTAGATAATATAATCAATCAATCAATACCAACTGATTAATCCTTGTATACAAAACTATTTCACAGAAAAAATCATATTTACATATATCCTATTGGAATAGCGTATGATGAAAGAGAATAAAATAAGACAAATAACTGACACATAACATCTGATAAATCAAAATTAGATGACACATAAATGTTGACATTAAAAGGGTTAATTTATACAGTGTATAATCAAAATAATACAATGTAACAGCTTTGTTGATTATTACAATGTAAAAATTCAGTTGAAACTGTCAGAAGCTGCCAGAAAATCTTATATATATAGAATTTTCGTACATCATTCATTTGAAATTCACACATTATTTATTTTTATTATTATTTATCATTTTTTTAAGGTTGTGGGTTATTACCCACAACCTAAAAAAATGATAAATAATAATAAAAATGACTAATGTGTGGATTTCAAATGAATGATGTACGGAAATTTCTATAAGTGTGTGCACAAACTGCTATATATGTGTGCACAAACTGCTATTCAACAGAATTTTTACATTGTATTATTCAACAAAGCTGTTACATTGTATTATTTTGCTTTCACACTTTTGGCTAGATTACAAGTGTTGCGGTACGGCTTTTAACGCTGAAAAAATGGCCATTCCAGCTTAATGGCCAGGAACGCATATTACGAGTCGTTTCAGTATAGCTATACCACAAGCATTTTAGCCTGTAACGCAACGTCCATTACACACTCAAAAAAATTACGTTTTTGTGTGGGATTTTCATAGCGCTAGCATTACAGGTTGTGCAGTCCGGCTAAAAAGCTTGCATTATAGCCTATACCAACACAATCCATACCGCCATTTGAGAGCAGTAGTTATAGATTTTGCGAAACAAAACTGTTACAAAGTACACTAACACCCATAAACTACCAATTAACCACTAAACCGCTGCCCTCCTGCATCGCAAAAACTATTTAAAACTTATTAACCCCTAATCTGCCGCCCACCCACATCCCGACTATTAAATAAACCCAATAACCCCTAATCTGCCGCCCACCCACACCACCAACACTATTTATATATATTAACCCCTAGTCCGCCGCTCCTTGACATCGCTGCCACTATAATAAAGTTATTAACCCCTAAACCTCTGGCCTCCCACATCGCCGACCACTAAATAATCCTATTAACCCCTAAACCCTGGCCTCCCACATCGCTGCCACTAAATAAACCTATTAACCCATAAACCGCTGGCCCCCCACATCGCAAAACACTAAATTAAACTATTAACCCCTAAACATAACACACCCTAACTTTAAATTAAAATTACAATATAACTATATTTAAATAAATAAAAACTTACCTGGGAAATAAAAATAAACCTAGGCTTTTTATATATATTTTTTATTGAGGTAAAGTGACACAGCTTTATAGCCAAATCAAATAATTTTAGATAATATAACAATACATCATCAAGAGCATATACATTGGAAATACAATATGATCCAAAGCTGAAGTATTGCCAATATCCCGACTAACATTATATAGCTAAAATAACTGAAGATCTGCTTCCATTACTAGTAACATACGGCTAGATTACGAGTTTTGCGTTAAGATGAAAAAGAAGCCAATAGGATTGAGCTGGTGTTCTATTGGCTGTTTAAATAATTACAACTAGAAATTGTTGTGAAAAAGGATACACATATGTAGCACTCTATTCCCCTAAATTATTACAACAATGTGGACATTTCCATCATAAGCGGTTAAAAATAAAACTTTATTAGATTTATTTAAAATTGGATACTTAAAATCATTTGTAGATATAAGTATGTACAGTGCTCAAAGAGCTCAACATCTGTTAGACACAATGTATTAAATAATTAATAAATTGTGCTGGGACTGAGGAGCACTTATTTAGATAGCCCCCATCCAGTCAATATTAAATGACACAAACAGTACTCTGATGCTGTAGGTCTATTATAGATTATATACTCTCAGATGGCCACTACTGTTCTAATCAGCCAATAGAATGCAAGCTCAATACTATTGGCTGATTGGATCAGCCAATGGGATTGAAGTTCAATCCTATTGGCTGATTGTATCAGCCAATAGGATTTTTCTACCTTAATTCCGATTGGATGATAGAATTCTATCAGCAAATCGGAATCTAAGGGAAGCCATCTTGGATGACGTCACTTAAAGAGATATTCATTACGAAGAAGCCGTCATTTGAAGAAGATGCTCCGCGTCGTATGTCTTTAAGATGGACCCGCTCTGCGATGGAAGGAGGAAGATAGAAGATGCCGTCTGGATGAAGACTTCTGCCCGTCTGGAGGCCAACTTCTGCTGGCTTTGTTGAGGACTTCTTGCCGCTTGGATGAAGACTTCTCCTGGTAAGTGAATCTTCGGGGGTTAGTGTTAGGATTTTTTTAAGGGTGTATTGGGTGAGTTTATTTTTTTGGTTAGGGCTTTGGGCCTACAAAAGAACTAAATGCCCTTTTAAGGGCAATGCCCATCCAAATGCCCTTTTCAGGGCAATGGGGAGCTTAGGTTTTTTAGTTAGTATTTTATTTCGGGGGTTGGTTGTGTGGGTGGTGGGTTTTACTGTTGGGGGGTTGTTTGTATTTTTTTTTTACAGGTAAAAGAGCTGATTACTTTGGAGCAATGCCCTGCAAAAGGCCCTTTTAAGGGCTATTGATAGTTTAGTTTAGGCTAGGGTTTTTTTATTTTGGGGGGGCTTTTTTATTTTGATTGGGCTATTAGATTAGGTGTAATTAGTTTAAAGATCTGTAATTTGTTTTTTATTTTCTGTAATTTAGTGGGGGGGGGTTGTGTGATTTAGCTAATTTAATTTATTTAATTGTATTTAATTTGGTTAATTTATTTAATTGTAGTGTAGTGTTAGGTGTTAGTGTAACTTAGGTTAGGTTTTATTTTACAGGTCAATTTGTATTTATTTTAGCTAGGTAGTTATTAAATAGTTAATAACTATTTAATAACTATTCTACCTAGTTAAAATAAATACAAACTTGCCTGTAAAATAAAAATAAACCCTAAGCTAGCTACAATGTAACTATTAGTTATATTGTAGCTAGCTTAGGGTTTATTTTATAGGTAATATTTAGTTTTAAATAGGAATAATTTAGTTAATGATATAAATTTTATTTAGATTTATTTTAATTATATTTAAGTTAGGGGGTGTTAGGGTTAGGGTTAGACTTAGGTTTAGGGGTTAATACATTTAATATAGTGGCGGCGACGTTGGGGACGGCAGATTAGGGGTTAATAAGTGTAGGTAGGTTGCAGCGACATTGGGGGCGGCAGATTAGCGGTTAATAAATATAATGAAGGTGTTGGCGATGTTGGGGGCAGCAGATTAGGGTTAATAAATATAATGTATGTGGCGGCGGTGTCTGGAGCGGCAGATTAGGAGTTAATAAGAATAATGTAGATGTCAGCGATGTCGGGGGCGGCAGATTAGGGGTTAATAAGTGTAAGATATGGGGTGTTTAGACTCGGGGTTCATGTTAGGGTGTTAGGTGTAAACATAAAATGTGTTTCCCCATAGGAATCATTGGGGCTGCGTTACTGAGTTTGACGCTGTTTTTTGCAGATGTTAGACTTTTTCTCAGCCGGGTCTCCCCATTGATATCTATGGGCAAATGGTGCATGAGCACGTACGACCAGCTCACCGCTGACTTAAGCAGCGCTGGTATTGATTTGCGGTAAGGAGCTCAATTTTGCTCTACGCTCACTTCTTGCCTTTTAACGCTGGTTTGTAAAAACCCATAATACCAGCGCTGCAGGTAAGTGAGCGGTGAGAAAAAACTGCTCGTTAGCACCGCATAGCTCCTATCACAAAACTTGTAATCTGGCCGATAGTGACTGAAAATCACAAAAATAAATGATTATTATTATTATCAGGTATTTGTAGAGCGCCAACAGATTCTGCAGTACTATAAACATAAGCATATACAAGATAACAGGGCTCTGCCAAGAGTTGCACTGTTGTAGTTGGGTCTTATGAAGGTGAACTACAAACAGCTGGGCTCATAGGCTTACATGCTAAAGGGTACAAGGGGATAGCAGTGGAGACAGGAATGTTAGTTTAGGTTGCATGCATCCCTGAATAGTATAGTCTTTAGGGAGCGCTTGAAGCTTTCAAAACTAGGGGAGAGTCATTTGGAGCGAGGCAGAGAGTTCCATAAGATTGGAGCCAGTCTGGAGAAGTCTCGTAAACAGGAATGTTAGGAGGTAACAAGAGTGGAGGAGAGTAGGAGATCATGAGTGGAGTGAAGGGGACAGGAGGGAGAGTATCTGGAGACAAGGTCTGAGATGTAGGGGGGAGCAGTGCAGTTGAGGACTTTTTATGTCAGAGTGAGAATTTTGTGTTTAATCCTAGAGGCAAGAGGAAGCCAGGGAAGGGATTGGCAGAAAGGTGCAACAGATGAAGAGCGACGTGTAAGGAAGATGAGCCTCACAGAGGCATTCATTATGGATTGTAAAGGAGCTAGGCAACAGCTAGGGAGACCAGAGAGGATGAAGTTTCAGTAGTGGAGACGGGAAAGGATGAGAGAGTGGATTAAAATCTTAGTTGTTTCTTGTGTAAGGAAATGTCTAATTTTAGAGACGTTTTTAAGGTGGAAGTGGCAGGCTTTAGCCAAGGACTGAATGTGAGGAGGAAAAGAAAGATCTCCAAGACATCGGGCATGTGGAGTAGGGGTAATGATGGAGCTATCAACAGTTATAGAGAAATGGGGGTGGAGATTTTGGAAGAAGGGGGGAAAATAAGGAGCTCAGTTTTGGAGAGATTTAGCTTGAGGTAGTGAGAGGACATCCAAGATGAGATATGAGAGAAACAGGTAGTGACACAGCTTAGCAAGGAAGGAGATAGGTCTAGTGCAGAGAGGTAGATTTGGGTGTCATCGGCATACAAATTATATTGAAACCCATGGGACTTTATTAAGGAACCCAATGATGACATGTAGATTGAGAAGAGAAGGGGACAGAGCCTTGCGGTACCCTAACAGAAAGTGGTAATGGGGCAGAGGATGCCCCAAGGAAGGCTACACTAAAGGTACGGTTAGACAGATAGGAAGAGAACCACGAGAGAGCTGTGTCGCAGATGCCAAAGGATTGGAGGGTTTGGAGCAAAAGAGGGTGGTCAACAGTATCAAAGGCTGCAGACAGATCAAAGAGGATCAGCAGAGAGAAGTGTCTTTTGGATTTTGCTGTAAGTAGTCATTGGTATCTTTAACAATTGCTGTCTCTGTGGAGTGAAGGGGCGAAATCCAGATTGCAGTGGGTAAAGGAGGGAGTTTAATGTAAGGAAATGTGATAGACATGCATATACTAGCTCTTCAAGAAGCTTTGAGGCAAGTGGAAGTAGGAAAATTGGGTGGTAGTTGGATCGAGAGAAGGTTTTTTGATGATAGGTATGACCAGTGCATGTTTAAGAGATGAGCGAAATATACCAGTGCTGAAGTTGAAAATGTTTTTAAGTATAGGGGTAAGGGTAGAAGAGAAGGAGGGGAGTAGCTGTGAGGGAATGTGGTCGAGGGGACAGGTAGTAAGGCGAGAGCACAGTATAAGGGCAGAAAATTCTTCCTCTGTAACAGGCACAAAAGTGCTAAATGTATGGCTATGTGGGTTTTGGATGATTGTGAGCTTTTGAGGGGGTGGGAGACCGGTAGTATGTTGAGAGCTTATTTCATTTCTGATGGAGTCAATTTTGTTATTGAAATAGCTGGCAAAATCTTCAGCTGAGAGAGAAGTTGTAGTAGGAGATGGGGGTGGGCGGAGGAGAGTATTGAATGTGGAGAACAGATGTTTTGGGTTTGTAGAAAGAGTAGAGATAAGAGTAGAGAAGTTATGATGCTTTTATAGATTAAGGGCAGAATAGTAAGAGTTCAAGATGAACTTATAGTGAAGAAAGTCAGCTGAGTTAGATTTGATCCAGTGTCACTCAGCAGTACGGGAACATCTGTGTAGGTACAGTGTCAGAGGAGTATGCCAGGGCTGAGGATGATTGTATGATTTCCGAGCTATGGTAGGTGGGGCCAGATTGTCAAGGACTGATGTAAGGATAGAGTTATAGTGGCAGATAGATTCATCAGGGCAGGAAAAGGAGGTGATGGAAGAGAGGAGAGCTTCAAGAGAGCTAGCGAGCTGATCTAGGGACTTGATTCAAAATCAAACTCAGATTTAAAATTAAATCCCTTAAATACTTACAATTATAAGGAAAGACATTTTAGTGATCTTTTGTCTCCTGGTTTGCCTAATGACTTCCAAGGATAACTAAAATAACTATATTATTGTACCTGCTATTTGACATTATGACTCACAAAAAATATTATATAGCCAATTAACAATTAGACAAGAATCTACACTTGCTTTCTCACGGAAGTGGTCTGTATACATTGTTTCTAATGCACAAGAGACCTCTAGGTAAGATATGCAAATGAAATATACAATATTCTTACTCAGCATTATCTGGTGCATAGATTTTGGTTTTATACAGACTACTTAATTTGAAAGCAAGCAGGGATACTTGCCTAAATGCCTAAATGTGCTTATTGGCTATACACTATTTTTGTGGTTCTTACTTTTATGAAATGTGGTATATTAAAGGAATATTTTTTTCCCCTTGAAATAAGCTTCACTTAACAGCAAATCAAACCTATCCTGCTGATGAGAGCTAACACTCAAAACAGCTGTCCAGAAGTGGTCTTGGTTTTTGGGACTCTGTAGTGAGATGCAGTATGGAAGCAAACCTGTGAGATTAAGATATTAAATATCTCATTTGCATATCTTATCCAGGTTACTCTAGTGCTTTTGAAACATTGTCTACAGAACCTTTCTGTGGGAAAACTAGTTGGGATACTTGCCGAGATGTGCTAATTAGCTATACAATCATTGTTGTGGTGCTTTTATGAAATAGAGGATTTTATTCCCTCAGTTATAGTCATAAAGCTAAGTTTTACAACATTTTTCACAAAAAGGGCATTAACAGTTAGAAGGTAGGATGCCATGAGTAATTTGCTTCATTGCTACTTTACAGAAATTATGGCTGATAAATTAAATATACTTCCAATAAAGGTTGCTATACCTACACTCTACAACGGCTTCTTTGTTTAATTCTATTATTGTTTACTTTTATTGTCTCCTCTAGCCCAAGCCTTACTCATCCTTCCATTGCCTTGAGAATCCGTATTTGCTTTGTTGTTTGCCTCCTTTCTTGGTGTCAGTAGTCTTTTTAGACTATTTGTTCACATACAGCAGTCTGAATAAAGGTTTATGTTTTGCTTTAATTTGAAAAAAGGTAAACAATAAGAAACAGGATTTACATTTAAATGTCTGATAAGAACTTGAAGCCAATATTGTTTGCCCATAATACCTTATAATGTGTACATCTTATTAACATTTAGTAACGCCTTATGAATATCACATGCATTGTTGAATTGCTTTAATTTGCTTTTTTACATCAATTCTGCTGTACGTCAATTCCATATATTGACTACCAGTCAAATTATCTTCCTATGAGGAATTTTTATTTATACCAAGAAATAAACATCAAGATTACAAGTTGTGCACTAAACCCGGTGGGTAAATAACGGTAAATATTTAGCGTTATCGTACTTTCCATAGCACTGCCATTACAAGTTACAGAAAAACTTCTTGTGAGGTACGTTATGGTGCGTTAAGCTCCATACCGCACAAAAGCCAAGGCCTGACTTGACTTTTCCCCATCAATGGAGAGAAAAAAACTAACACCTGTGATTGCGGAATGGCGATCGCTATAACGCCATCCCCATAGATGTCTATGGGGACAAGAAAGCTATGTAAAAACCTAACACTCTAACATAAACCCCTAGTCTAAATACCCTTAATTCCCAACCCCCCGACATCGTCAACACTAATAAAAATGATTAACCCCTAATCCGCCATCCACCCGCATCGCTAACACCTAAATAAAGCTATTAACCCCTAAACCGCTGACCCCCCACATCGCCAACACTACAATAAACGTATTAACCCCTAAACCACCGACCCCCCACACTGCGATTACTAAACTAAACCTAATAACCCCATAACCACTGGCCCCCACATCGCAACACACTAAATTAAATTATAACTCCCAAACCACAGAGCCCCCATATCACAAATACTAAACTAAACCTATTAACCCCAAAACCACCGCCCCCCCATATTGCAACACACTAAATTAAACTATTAACCCCTAAACCTAACACCCTCTAGCTTTAAATTAAAGTTACAATATACCTTTTAATAAAAATAAAAAAACTAACCTGTGAAATAAAAAAAACTAAGCTTAAACTATAAATAAACCTAATATAACTATTTTAAAAAACTAAAGTAAATGAAAAATAAAAAACCTAAGTTGCAAAATTAAAAAATCCTAACACTACGAATAAATTAAAAAAACCTAACATTACAAAAAAAACTAAAATTCCAAAAAAATAAAATAAAAAAATCTAAGATTACAAAAAATAATAAACGAAATTATCCAAAATAATAAAAATTTTACCTAATCTAAAACCCCTATAAAAACAATAAAGCCACCCGAAAATAAAAACACCCCTAATCTAGCAATAAACTAGCAATAGCCCTAAAAAGGGCCTTTTGTAGGGCATTGCCCTGAAGCAATCAGCTCTTTCACATAAAAAAATAAAAAGTACCCCCTAACAGTAAAACGCCCCCCCCCCAAAAAAAAAGCTAAGTCTAAAAAAAACTAAGCTTAAAAGGCCAATCAGCTCTTTTGCTGCCCATAAAAGAATTAAAAAAGCCCTGTCTGATTAATTAAATATACTTCTTATAAAGGTTGTTATGCCTACACTCTACAAAGGCTTTTTTATTTAATTCTATTATTGTTTACTTTTATTGTCTCCTCTGACCCAAGCCTTACTCATCCTTCCATTGCCTTGAGAATCCGTATTTGCTTTGTTGTTTGCCTCCTTTCTTGTTGCCAGTAGTCTTTTTAGACTATTTGTTCACAGACAGCAGTCTGAATAAATGTTTATTTTTTGCTTTTATTTGTAAATTGTAAAGAAGAAGAAACAGGATATACATTTAAATGTCAGATAAGAACTCGAAGCCAATATTGTTTGCCCATAATACCTTATAATGTGTACGTCTTTTTAAAATTTAATAACGCCTTATAAATATCACATTCATTTTTGAATTGCTTTAATTTGCTTTTTTACATCAATTCTGCTATACGTCAATTCCATATATTGACTACCTGTCAAATGCTCCTCCCTTGAGGAATTTATATTTATACCAAGAAATATAATGAATTTTAAGTGTCAAATATTTTTGTTTTGTTTCTAGCAAAGAGAAAAACAAGAGTTTGCATTAATGTCAAAAAACATATATCAGATTAGGATCACACTAAAATTTAAAGGATACAATTATTTTTATATCAGGTGATTCAAACTTGCTAATATGTAAATCGATGGGTTCTTAGTGTCCCTCAAACATATTTAGGCTAAATTACAAGGGGAGAGGTATTTAGTGCTCCTGCTGAGACTAAACATTTTACCAATGCATGGGTTAGTGGGGGTATTACAAGTTAAAAGTAAAGGGGCAAGAAGGTGCAATTTATTAAGAACGTGAGAAAGTGCAATTTTGTAACATTTGCCCTCACTTTCAGGTTGATTATCTCTGGTGAGAGACAGATATAAGTCATTTAAAGTAGCATTCTGCTGTAAAAAAAATTGAGTTTGAGATTCCAGAGCTAGGGCTAGAAGAAATCTAGAGAAAAGCCTACTTTATTCATGCATTTTGAGAAATGATAAGCATAAAAAATAAAACTTATTTTACACTAATTATGTTTATGATTGACACACCACAGTCTTAAGCTACATGTAGAGATTTCCTCATTTAGTCTCTCTGGAATGTTGTGGGAGCGTCTGGTAGCAGTAGTCAACTCAGCAGGTGCCAGTTTTATGAGAACATAGTTAATGGCAAAACATGCGCTGTCCACAGTAGATATCTTTAACAATGTTCTTGATCCAGGTTATACAAAAACATCACAGGTTTCCTTGCTGATGTCCATAATCATGCCTAACCACCACATATCATCATAAAGAAAAGCGACACAGTCATTCTGTAGCATCAGTGGGACAAATTTCATCACTGCATGTTCCTCAAATGTTTGCAATGCAGATTTAAAGAAGCATCTGATAGTACTCTCTGATGCTACCTCAGAAAGGTGAAATGTTCTTGTACCTGGTGTTCTCTCACACTTGTCAAAACTGCCCTTGAGTTTAATTTCATGAATTTCAATTACTTCCTTGCTTTTGACATAAATGTATGTACCCCCCCCCCCAATCTTCTCATTGCAAGAGAGGAACATATCTTTAGGAGGGAGGATTTTTCCCTCTGTTGTCCTCTGCTAATTGGATTTTGTTGTTTCCTGCTCAGTTGTTCCTCCAACCCGTCAAATGCATTTTTCCCCATGAGTCATTGCAAAGACATTAAATTTGGCTTTTATACCAAAGTCCTTCTCATGGTTAAACACATGGTGAAATTTTGTTTTTTTACATTGACTTGCAGATCCATCAGAAAAATACATAATCTTTCCTGTCTCAGGAAGAATCTCCTGTACCTTCACTAGTGTTCTGCTTAGTTTCACCAATGTTTCTGAGACATTGAAGTCCTTGTTGATTTTGTTTTGGGGCCATGATCTTGGTAATAGACTGAGAGTTTGAACAATGTCTTCCTTATTTGCTAAGGCACACTTTTCTTTAACCCCTTAAGGACCAAGGCCATTTTTCAATTTCTTTCCCTTAAGGACCAGGGCTATTTTTACATTTCTGCGTTGTTTGTGTTTAGCTGTAATTTTCCTCTTACTCATTTACTGTACCCACACATATTATATACCGTTTTTCTCGCCACTAAATGGACTTTCTAAAAATACCATTATTTTCATCATATCTTATAATTTACTATAAAAAAAATTATAAAATATGAGGAAAAAATGGAAAAAAACACACTTTTTCTAACTTTGGCCCCCAAAATCTGTTACACATCTACAACCACCAAAAAACACCTATGGTAAATAGTTTCTAAATTTTGTCCTGAGTTTAGAAATACCCAATGTTTACATAATCTTTGCTTTTTTTGCAAGTTATAGGGCAATAAGTACAAGTAGCACTTGGCTATTTCCAAACCACTTTTTTTCAAAATTAGCGCTAGTTATATTGGAACACTGATATCTTTCAGGAATTCTTGAATATCCCTTGACGTGTATATATATTTTTTTATAAGACATCCCAAAGTATTGATCTAGGCCCATTTTGGTATATTTCAAGCCACCATTTCACTGCCAAATGCGATCAAATAAAAAAAATTGTTCACTATTTCACAAATTTTTTCACAAACTTTAGGTTTGTCACTGAAATTATTTACAAACAACTTGTGCAATTATGGCATATATGGTTGTAAATGCTTCTCTGGGATCCCCTTTGTTCAGAAATAACAGACATATATGGCTTTGGCGTTGGTTTTTGGTAATTAGAAGGCAGCTAAATACCACTGCGCACCACACGTGTATTATGCCCAGCAGTGAAGGGGTTAATTAGGGAGCATGTAGGGAACTTCTAGGGTTAATTTTAGCTTTAGTGTAGTGTAGTAGACAACCTCAAGTATTGATCAAGGCCCAACTTGGTATATTTCATGCCACCATTTCACTGCCAAATGCCATCAAATTAAAAAAATCGTAAAATTTTTCACAATTTTAGGTTTCTCACTGAAATTATTTACTAACAGCTTGTGCAATTATGGCACACATGGTTGTAAATGCTTCTCTGGGAACCCCTTTGTTCAGAAATAGCAGACATATATGGCTTTGGAGTTTCTTTTTGGTAATTACAAGGCGGCAAAATGCCGCTGCGCATCACACGTGTATTTTGTCTAGCAGTGAAGGGGTTAATTAGGTAGCTTGTAGGGAGCTTGCAGGGTTAATTTTAGCTTTAGTGTAGAGATCAGCCTCCCACCTGACACATCCCACCCCCTGATCCCTCCCAAACAGTTCTCTTCCCTCCCTCACCCCAAAATTGTCCCCGCCATCTTAAGTACTGGCAGAAAGTCTGCCAGTACTAAAATAAAAGCTATTTTTTAATTTTTAAAAAATTTTCCCCAGCATATTTACATATGCTGCTGTGTAGGAGCCCCATAGCACCCAACCTCCCTGAGCCCCCCCCCCACACAGCTCTCTAATCTCCCCCCTCTCACTATTTGGTGCCATTTTGGGTACTGGCAGCTGTCTGCCAGTACCCACTTTTCAAACTTTAGTGTATTTTTTTTAAAATATTTTTTTTTTCTGTAGTGTAGCTGGCCCCCCCTCAATACCCCCCACCCCCCTCTCCCAGATCCTTTTTATAAATAAAAATTAAACCCCCATCACCCGCTCCCACCATGGATCGCCTCCCGCTCCCACCACAACCGGACCGTTTATATAATGCTAGATCGGGCGCGCGCGGGAGCGCGCACATGCGCGCGCACGCAGCCCCGCACCGTGCACGCGCCCGCACGCACCGGGACTGATTCCGGACCAAGATTCCCAGCGATGGGCCACCCACCCTCCTCCCTGTAACTGCTCCCACCCACCAACGATCGGCACCATCGCTGGCCGATGCAGAGAGGGCCACAGAGTGGCCCTCTCTGCATCGGTGTGCCAGAAAAGGTATTGCCATGATGCCTCAATATCGAGGCATCACGGCAATAGCTTGAAAGCGGCTGGAAGCGATCAGGATCGCTTCCAGCCGCTTTAAACACCTAGGTCGTACAGGGTACGTCGCTGGTCTTTAAAGACCAGGTTGTGTGCGACGTACCCTGTACGACTCGTGTCGTTAAGGGGTTAAGAGCCTTAATTAATTTGTCATAGTCAGAGTGTTAGAACTGTTATATTCTGCTGGAATTGTCTCATCAAGTAATTCTTACAGATTTCTTTTCAAAGCTTCAGAAATCCTACCTACTTTATCTTTCAAAGCAGTTTGTCACTTCTCTACCTAATCTTGCTTGCAGGGGATACACCAAGAGCAGGACAAGCTGAGTCAGTATTTTGAAGAGAATCTCCAGGCAATACATAGTTCTCCCTCTGCTCCAGACATGTTTCTTTTTCAATCAAAAACATTTTTTGTAGCACGTGGGACACAGTGACCTACCAGGGACATGTTTTAGAGGATAATACTTTTCCTTTGAAATGTGCTCTAATCAAATTGATTTCTTTTGTAATAGGATTGTTGTGATATTTCAAGAGATTACAACTGTTACCAACAGAAATTTGTTTTCAAGGTACTTACAAACTGATGTAACATCACATCCTACCCTTGAACATAGTAACTCCTCTCTTCTGATCTGTAGTCACTAACTACTTTTATAGTATCATTCTCAGTTGAGAAATGACAAATGAATACACATAATTGCACTCACAAAGTTAAATTATATAAATCATTTTAAACCATGATATGGTTAAAACTTAATTTTAATTCAAATTTATCATTAAAAAGAAGAGGAAAATATTTAAAAATACAATAATGTATTTAGGGCCAGATTAAAAGTGGAGCGCTATTTAACGCTTATGCTAGAGTTCTAATTGCGCTAGAAGTAAACATTTTGCACTTGTCGGGTTGCACTGGTATTACGAGTTGAAAGTAAAATGTTTGCGCTCTTCTGCTAACTGGACGAGCACAAACAGGCTACTTCTAGCTTAATTAGACTATTGGGCAAATGGTAACTTCTTCCCCCATAGAAGTCAATGTAGCAAAAAACACCCTACTCGCGCGCAAACCCAATCACATGTTCTCATATGCGCATACCCGATCGAATATTCACATATGTGCACATGTGCGCATATTTACATATGCGTAAATACATATATACACATATAAATACATAAATACATCTGTACACATATATAGATATTGTGGATCATGTCCGCTGCACATCGATAAATGCCAGAGCTTGATAAATATGCCCCCTTATGTCTTTGAGCCCTTATAAAATTTTCGTGCAATTTAAAAAAAGAATCTATTAGATGGTGTTATTATGATTGTAAGTGTTCTTTGTAATGTATTTTTGATATGCTTTGTGACACTTTTTAGTTTTGGAAAACAGTTAACCCCAGCTCTGAAGTCACGGTAATCATTCTAGCATAAATCGCGATTGTGCTCACGCGATTGTATTTACTTACAACTCGTAATGCAAGTGCAATTTAACCTGCACAGAAACGATAGCGAAAACCCGATATCGCTTGTTCACAAATATTTGCTCTCCACTTATAATCTGACCCCTAATGTTATAATCTTTATAGGGGTAAAGCATATGTTGTTGTCATATGTTGAGTTGGTTGTGGCTGTCTATTCACTGTATGACTGTACATAAACAAGTATAAATATGGGTTCAGTGCTTGATATACTTAACATATAAGGGTTTATTGTATATCCCCTTTCATATGTTGTTTACATATGCATCACCATAACCTAGCTCCATTAAATGAAGTGCTGCCTAAGTAATCATTGGTTATATTTAACATTGATACTATAAATATAACTTTTAATATTTCTCCTTATAACAGTACTTTCTAACTATTAAGATCCCATTACGCTATTAAAAATTGTTTAAAGTAAACAAGAAGCAATGCCACTGATGTGTTTCACCATCATGGCTTTTTCAAAGGGCTCTTTGCCGAAGTTCTGGTGATAATTTATAGGGTATTGCGAAAGCGGATTGGCTGATGGACCTGTCAGTCATCTGCACAGCAATGTTATTGGTCAAATATCAGTGATATCCATTTGGTGAAAATGTATAGTTATACCAGTGTCCAGAAAAAATATTAATATAGATTTCTCTATATCTAAAATGGAAAACTTGATTTTCAACATTAAATGTGTTTATAAGGTTATTTAAAATATAAAATGAATTGAAGAAGTATGATTGGTCATGACTGATGTCAATAATTATAATGTCCTTTTTTATTGGATGGATCTGTTGTCAATCTTTGTTTTGCCAATCATGATGAAAGTATGTCACTCATACTAAACAGCTTTTATTCCCTATTATGAATTGAATAAGCTAAACACAAAACCAACTAATATGTAATAAATCAAGTATCCCAATATGGAAAGAATGATTAAATAAACACATTTTCTTAGTAATTCCTTTAAAATGTTTCTTTTTCAAATATATTCCAACATAAATTATTATGAAAATAGTAATTACATACTGAAATAAATAAGCATTTACTTTTTTAACGGTAATCTGCAGAATCTTTGAAGATAGGCCTTGAACTTAGGTTCACAACAGTAATCATTATGTTTAATATAGTTATTAATATTATCAGTTAATATAATCTAGTAGTATTATTCTTTTTCAATCAAATATGTTTCACAAGACTTATTCCTCACTTTTAAGTATTTTATAATATACATCACTGTCACATTTATTCCTTTTGTTTTTTTTATAAAGTTTTTTCACTAGTATTTTCAACTCACACCAAATTAATTCATATAATCACATTCAACATTTGTTTATAGTGCATAATCATATATTTATTTTACTATTTCAGTTTTCAATACATACTTCACTTCAAATATGCACAAACTGTATTTGTATATGTAGTAAAATTTCTACAGCTATTATTTCACAATATATACAGTGTTAGATTACAATTTTGCAACACTATCACTAATTTTTGTTTGACCGCCCTATTGACCAATCATAGGTGCCACACAATTTTTATTCGCTTTTCATTTATTCCCTTTTTATTTATTTTTCCAGATTTATATTACGACAATAGCACAACAAAAAATACATAATTATAGCATAATTTAAATAATAACATTTTATTTGTACATTGCTGTTTAGTATGATTAACATACTTTCATCATGACAGGCCAAACAAAGATTGACAACAGATCCACCCAATAGAAAAGGGTATAATAATTATTGACATCAGTCAAACTTCTTCAATTAATTTTTATGTTAAATAACCTTATACACACATATGACGTAGAAAATCAAGTAATTTATCATAGATACAGAAAACTCTATATCAATATTATTTCAGGACACTGGCAAAACTATAAATTTTCACCAAATGGATATTGCCGATATTTGACCAATAGTAAAAAAATGTAAAAATGAAGCTGGTGCTGTTGCATTTATAGAATGTGGAATACAAGATTGTAAGGGTTAAAATCCCAAGGTGAGCTATTTAAACAGGTGTACCTGTACTATCACTTACCACATGATTAAGGGGCATAGCTCCCCGAAACGTCGTGGCTGTTTGACTCTGCACTTTCTAAAATAAAGCATTGAAACTTTGGCATTTTGGAGAGCTTCATTTTTACATTTTTTTACTATTGTTGGGGAGTTTTGTAGTGACTCCTTGAAGCTCTGACCTATGAGTATTGCTGCTGGATGTATTGCACTATTTCGATATTTGACCAATGACATCACTGTGCAAATGACTGACATGTCCATCAGCCAATCTGCTTTTGTTGGTGCATGTATACATATTCCCCTGATTTCCCCTCAATGTAGACCATTTTTGTCATGTAAGAATAGTAGGGCAGCACAGCCAATATCTAGATTATGCTCTCACATTTTTATTTTGCATTACAGTCTAAGTAACCTGTCTGACATGCGTTGCACATCTAGACAAATCAGACAGCTTACTTAGAATGTTTTATCATTTACTGCCCCCTTAAAGGGGCAGTCTACTTGAAATGTTTTACTGTTTAAAAAGATAGATAATCCCTTTATTACCCATTCCACAGTTTTGCATAACCAACCCTGTTATATTAATACATATTTTACTTCTGCAATTACCTTGTATCTAAGCCTCTGCAGACTGCCCCTTATCTCAGTGAAATTTTAAAACTTGCATTTTAGCCGATCAGTGCTGACTCCTGCGTAACTCCATCTAAAGGGCACATATGAACTAGCATTGTCTAACTGTGAAGAACTATTACATTCACTGTGATAAAAAGCAGCTTTAAAGGGCTTAGAAATCAGCCTATGAACCTACCTAGGTTTAGCTTTCAACAAAGAATGTCAAGAGAACTAAGCTAATTTGAAGATAAATGTGAATTGGAAAGTTGTTTAAAATTGCATGCCCTATCTGAATCATGAAAGTTAGGGAAAAATAAAAAAAAGAATATGGAAAATACTTGGTTATTGGTACTTTTGTCTGAATATAAAGAATTCATGCACGGTCCACAAAATCACTAAAAATGACTGTGAGCT
Source organism: Bombina bombina (assembly GCF_027579735.1). NCBI lineage: Eukaryota > Metazoa > Chordata > Amphibia > Anura > Bombinatoridae > Bombina > Bombina bombina. The sequence continues at coordinate 1,131,774,973 of NC_069500.1, forward strand.
TGGATAAACATTATTAACTGCTTTGATTTTGTAAAAAAAAAAACTATATACTTAGCTTATTTAAGCAATATTTATGGAAGATATGTCACTATTGGTCTGTTATTAAATGTCTGTATTATCCCTAAGCAGCAGGCTGCAAAAAAACTGTAAAAGGCATCAGTTGCCATATAGAAGTTACATTGCACATTCAAAGGCCACAAATATATTTGAAAAAGCAGGAGCATATGCTTGTGAAAATGCAAGAATAATAAAAGCACATGTGAAAAAATAGGTAATTACTTACATAAAAATACTTATTTATGTATTTGTGGCACAAGAGATGTCTAAATCACTGCTCTGTGTGTGTTACTCACAGCCAAGCTAGGTAAAATCAAAGTATTACCGGCCTGATTCTAAAAACTTCACTGGGCCAGATTTGGCTTTCCATGCCAACAATTGCAAAGGCTGTACTCAGGGAATTCTATAAATAAAGGGGCTGTCCTATGAGCTGAGAGATGTCTCATAGAAAGTAATGGAGATCTCTGGAAAGGGAAACCTTAATGGGGAGAGTAAAGTTAGCAGGGAGCATTGGGCACACTTAAAAAATAAACTCTGCGGGGGGGGGGAGCCTAGCCACGAACAGATATGGCTGCAAGCTAATAGTGCTCTGTAGTCCCTGATGTTTTTTCGCCTAAATTCAGACTAATCCAAGTGCTCAAAACCCATCACAAGTCCCAGCGACATCACCCCAGATCACAAGCAACCTGCAAAACAGCTTATTGGGCCGGTCGGCATAGCTCAACGGAGACTAACACGGAAGAGAGGCTACGCAGTTCAAGGAGCTGACATATATTAATGATCTGCCTCACTGACCAGTCTGACCAAAGGAGACCAACCCAGGTACATACCATACATTCCCCTGGCTTGGATTGCTCGCGGTCCTCTGACCGAACATAAGATAAACAGGCCGCACCCACGTGGCTGGACCGGGATGCAGGTAATCTGAATCCCAGACATAAAAGCCCACACACTTGACTATAACAAAGTCCGGACTGTTCCCTTTTGGGTGCTTGAACCCTTTCTGGCCCATCGGTACTGCCAAGAGGTCGGTGTATAGAAGAGAACAACACAAAGCTGACAGTGAGACAGACAGTAAACGCTGACCATATTCTGGGCGGTGGAGGTACACAGCTGGCTATATTTACTATATTAACAATTAAACAGGGAGAGGACTCCCATGTTGAACTTTGTGACCTAGATGGAAGACATATACATATGATCCTAAAAGTGAAATAAGTTGGTCGGCCCAGCGCAAACTCAGCTGGATACTTAGTGAGGTATAGCAAACAACGAGAGTGGGCTCTGTGCCCTCTAGGGAAGTGCGCCCTCACATCGATCTAAACATTATGATTCACTGGTATTGAACTGAGCAGATTGTCACAGACAATTAAATAAACACAGAAGAGACTGATCTTTTCAGACTAACAAGAAAATCATACAGGTCAAGGGGCAAAGGTGTTCTTCAGAGAGTATATCTACTATAGACCATGGCAAGCAAAAGTAACCCTAAACCATCAAAGGGTACACGCTCTTCGATCATGGAGAGTTACTTGATCCCTGCTGAACCGGCCTTGCCACCTAACAGATCAGCACACGAACCCTCGGTGCAGTCTACTACGGCTCAGATACATGATCAAGTGCCCAGCACTCAATCTCATAACAATCTCACAAAAGATGACATTATACACTTATCTTCCAAAGAGGATATAAAGAACGCTATGCAGGACTTCAAAAACATGTTTGGGGAGCTTAAAAGGGACATAGTGGCGGTAGACCAACACGTCACTCAAATAGATGAAAAACAAGAAACCCTGAGCTCTGATATGCAACAACAGTCCAGTTATCTACAGACACAGGAGAGCACAGTACAAACTCTCATGGACCGCATAGAAGATCTAGAAAGCAGGAGCAGGAGGAACAATCTTCGACTGAGGGGTATACCTGAAGCAGTGGATCCTCCTGCCCTGCAGCGCTACATCCAAGAATTTATCAGATACCTCAAAAACAACAATTCTGCGCCAGATATACAGATAGAAAGGGCTCATAGGGCCTTGCGCCCTAAACCCCCAAACAGAGCTCCTTCAAGAGACATAATAATGAAATTTCTATCTTTCAAAGATAAAGAAGATGTACTGAAAATGGCCAGGACAAAACATCCAATTGAATCTAGAGGCGCAGAGATCCAGATGTACTCAGATCTGTGCCCTACAACACTGCAAAAACGAAGGGACCTGAGCTATGTCACTTCGATCTTGAAGAAGAAGAAGATACTGTATAGATGGGGATTCCCTACCTGTCTAATAGCTACAAGAAACAATGCTTCACATATCCTTAGAGCATTGGAAGACCTTCCAAACTTCAATCAAGCACTTGGCCTTAATATAAGACACCCTCAGAATGTCAATGCAGCGCCTCAGGCCCCTCAGGTTGTGGGTCAAGAGGAGATACAACAAATCCACGGTTGAAGTGTTGGGGTCCTTAAACTCTCCGGTCCCTAATGACTGAATTCACTTGAACCGGGTGCCTTGAAGCATCTCTTTTGGGACAATGCCTTAGATTCCCTTGACGAACTCACAGGTCATATGTAAATAACGATCTCACAAATTATTTATGTCAATTATATGTTAATGTTGCACTATGTTTGGTTTCATTATTGATTGTGGGATTATGTCAGTATAACTACCTGAATATGTGTCACGCCCTAACCTAGAGTATTGACTTTATGCTGATTTAACTGTACTGCCTCTACTATATACAATACCTTCCTACATCTTAGAGAGGGGGGGAGGGGAAAAATAAATAAATAACTGACATAGGTGATGGGTGGGCTCTTAACTAATCATACTTAGAGTGGGGGAATGGGGTTCTAAAGATCGTATTTATTTATTTATTTATTTTTAAATGGGATAGCTTGTAGAGTTAGTTTGGGATATCTGTGGTGCCACCCCTATTGAAATACCACCCTCTGTAGGGCCTGGGGGGAAACATTAGACTGCAATATGAGTATAAATGGATAGATCACTGTAGTTGATGTTCTGGATTGGGTCTTGGCCTTAGTTATGTCTATACTAGATCCCATGCTTATCACTGAGTCATTATACACCACTCCAAAGACAAGCGGCATATTTGCCCACACTATACAGACTAGATAGGTAGGAAGGGGATAATTTGAACTCTTCTAGAGTAGATACAAAAGTAGGTTGGCAAGGGAATGTAGACACTTAAAACTCACCCGCTAATACTCCCAGCCCCCGGGTTCAAAGGGAATTACTTAATTTACATAGTTAATTTTCATGGATTATTCTGACTTACAAAGAAAATTTTATCTGTTTATGTTTATTGCGAAAAAACACAGGGACAACTACCCCTGATTGGTTATAGTAGTTGATATAGTCTTTTATTAATATAGAATTTTTGGATTGTTATTATTGTTCAAAATAATTTGGTCTTTTTCTATAACAAATAATATCTATATACTACAAGACTTGTCTTCCTAAAGAAGACATCCCCCTCTTCTCTAACTAACTTTCTCATCTTTCCATTTTTCTCAAGACATATCTTTTACTCTTGTCTTCTCCAAATTTCCCCTTTTTTTTTCTCTCACTCCTGTGCTTCCCCTCCCCTCCCATATCTTTCATCAAGAACTTATGCACAATATGGCGCCCCAGCAACTCAGACACAGACCCCACTCAGTTGAGCTCATATCCATAAACGCAAAGGGACTTAATAGCCCTAATAAACGTTCCATAGTACTTAAAGATTTAGAGAGACTGGGTGGGGATGTAATATTTTTACAAGAGACCCACTTCTTGGCCACTCATGAGCCGAAATGGTTCAGTTGTCAGTATCCCATTGCCCATTTTGCTTCTGGCCCTAAAAAGAAAAATCCATTAAATTCGCGAAGTACAGATAGGTGTGATGTACTTGGGAGAGGGCCTTAATGCATCCCTTGATCCCTCTCTTGATACTTCCAATGGCATCTCCAGCACTCCTCACAAAACTTTAAAACGCATGACTGTCTTATTAGTTGAGCTGGCAGTACATGACATATGGCGCACACATCACCCGTCAGCTAAAGATTATACCTTTTATTCGCACCCACACAGAAAGTATTCCAGGATAGATCATTTGTTTACTGATTCCACGGGCCTCATAATTACTAAAAGCAGCAAAATCCATGCGATCACTTGGTCTGACCATGCCCCAGTAGGATGCTCTATCCTATGGCCTAGTGTCCCTATCACCCCCTTCGTGTGGCGACTTGATGATATGCTTCTTGACGATCGGTGCGTTTGGCTCTGATATCCATAAATCCCTAACGGAATTCTTTCTCCTCAATGCCGACGAGCGGATGAGAAGTACTACTATCTGGGAGGCACACAAGTGCACCATAAGAGGCCTCTTGATTAGACAGAAAGCGAAATTAAAGAAATTAAAGTTAATGAAAAAACAGAACAATTTCACAAAAATCATCCGCTCGATGGGGCCGGGCTGGGGCATTTGAATCTGGCTAGAGCAGACTTGCTACAGTTCTTACAGAAAGAGTACCAAAAACAGGCAGCTCTACTATGAACAGGGCGACAAGCCCGGAAAGCTCCTCGCTAGAGCTATTGCAAGAAAAAAACTGAAAGCATATATTCACCACATGGTAGATGTGGAGGGAAAAACTAAGACAGACGGGGATTCTATAGCAGAAATCTTTAGGGTTTACTATGAGTCCCTTTACAATTTACAAAACTTCAATCAGATTAGGGAAGATACTCCAGTGCCGCCACAGGAGGACGGAGACACCTATGAATACCTTAAAGGTGCTGACCTCCCTAAGCTCACAAATGAGGACATGGAATTCTTGGACTCCCCAATCATGAAAGAGGAAGTACAAAAAGCCATCAAAGATCTTCCGTTGGGAAAAAGCCCGGGACCTGGCGGCTTTGGCCTAAAATACTACAAAGTATATGCAGACATCCTAGTCCCGGAATTGACAAATATATTTAATTATCAGAAATCCCCAATCTCCCGAGCTCCATGTTGTAAGCATATATTACAGTCATCCCTAAACTTGGGAAACCCCATGATAGGCCTGATAATTTTAGACACATATCCTTATTAAATTCGGATGTGACGATACTGGCAAAGGTGATGGCTACTCGTATGAATAGATATTTCCCCGGATTGATCTCCGCTGACCAAGTGGGGTTTATACCTGCCGAGAGGCCAGGGATAACACCCTTAAGATTCTGCAAATGATAACTTATGCCCACATAAACAAAGTGCCACTCTCCCTGGTTACAACAGAGGCCGAAAAGGCATTTGACCGGGTTAACTGGACATTTATCCGACTAACATTGGGAAAATTCGGTTTTGGGCCTAATTTTATAAATAGAGCCATGTCCCTATACTCAGCTCCGAATGCAAGGGTCAGAGTTAATGGCACCCTCTCAAATACCTTCCTGATCAAAAACGGAACTAGGCAAGGGTGTCCCCTGTCGCCGCTCTTATTCGCCCTCACTATTGAGGTCTTAGCAAATAAAATCAGAGCTAACCCAGCGGTGAGGGGATTTCACATTGGCAACACTGAACACAAACTTTCAATGTATGCTGACGATGTCCTTCTTACAATCTCGGACTCTGCTAGTTCTTTAGGTGTGGCCCTAATGGAATTTGAGGCTTATGGAAAGGTGTCAAATTTTCATCTCAACCCCCTGAAATCCGAGATTTTAAATATCACAGAATCGCCTGAACTTTTTACCGCTCTCAGCACTAATTGCCCGATAAAAATAGCTAGTCACAACATAAAATACTTAGGAATCACCATCTCATCGAGTATATCAAAAATTGTGGACCTGAACTACAAAAATATTCGTGACTACATCCTTAGGGATCTATCTAACTGGAAAAACAAAACCATCTCGTGGATGGGCCGAATAGGGGTTGTGAAGATGAATGTGCTACCAAGAGTGCAATATGTTATGCAAACAGTCCCAGCCGGGTCGGCCTCTCATTACATCCAACAAATCCAAATGGCTATAGAAGCATACATATGGAATGGGATCAGGCCCAGAATTAGAAGGCACACAATATATCTGCAGAAATAATATATGAAAAATAAAACAAAATAAGAAATAAATGTCAAACTCCTCAAAAAGCTGTACCTGTCAAGCAGAAATAGTTTTAATAAAAAATAAGAAATATATATTTGAGAAGCGCTAAGAAGTTAGCTAAAGACACTAATTTAAATGCTAGAGTGTAGATAACTTTCAAAAGTCTTATCTTGTATTCGTATAATACCTATATGATTAAATCGAAAAATATACTACTTCTATAGTGGCACATAAAGCTTTAATGATTACATATATACCCGTGGGATGTTATATACATCAAATATAGTATCCTATTATTGCTACAACAATAAAACTTACAAAGAGTCCCTTAGCAAAATAGGGAAGATAGGAGACTGAAAACAATCAATATATCATTTATTATTTGTAAACACCTAAAAAATTCACATAAAAAGATCCATGCATATGGTTATAACTATTATATAAATGACGAAAAGAGTGCGCACTCTATACACTAAAATAACCAATCAACCTAAAAAAACATATTGTTCGTAATTGTAGTGACCTTTCAAATATGGGAATGTCCCTCAGGATCACGTGTCTTGCTACTTTCCAGTAGAATGTCAGAATTAACAATTTTAGTGATTCAAATGTAGCAACCGTTATCTGTTGTTTGATTATGCAAAACAGCCGGTTTATATCCAATATCCAGTGTATTATAGATTCTTGCTGAATACAATGTGTCCGTTTTTAATATCTGTGTATGTATCCAAATATTTCCCTGGTTGGTGTGTTGTTGATGATAAAAGATGTGGTGATAAAAAATGTAGCATAAAAACTGTCAATTCCTTTATCTTCTTATCACATTCAAATACTGTTAACTGTCAATATTCATAGACTATTATGTCGTATTTATATATTCACTACTTATTCTCACCCCTTTCTGACCCAGATCTTATTTACCTTTTTTTCTCTTAGTTCACGCTGTTTTTGGCGTGCATCCAGGATTTGTTTAACCTTTCTTACGGCCAGCGGCTTCACACGGATTCAGTAGTGTTTTATATATATATATATATATATATATATATATATATATATATATCTCCAGGTTCTTGTCTCTGTCTTTTTCCTCCGTCCTCACCAGGGAATAGGCAATTTGAACATTGCAATAGCTTTAGCTTAAGCAGTAGTATACTTTTTTTCAGCAAGATCTTCTTACAAACTTTACACTGGAAATCTTTAGTTATATCTTTCTCATAGTAAAAACAACATCTACGCGTTTCAGCTCCTGCTGAGCCTTTCTCAAGATTCACACAATATATCTGCCTAGAGACAGAGGAGGCTTGGGAGTCCTTCTTTTGAGGGAGTATCAAAGAGCTATTTTTCTTCAGAGGGTGGTGAAGTGGAATCGGAACTCTTGTAACAAATTGTGGATAGAAATAGACAACGAAATCTTGAAACGAGGAAATGTGGGAGAGCTGGCATGGATCTCTGCAAAAAATCGCCCAGTATCTATATTACTATACCCTATGATAGCTGAAACATTTAAGATCTGGGACAGATTAATAGAAGAGGGCACTTATGTGTCTGCTCCAGCCTCACCAAATATCCCCATACGGGAAAACCCAGATCTGGGGATGGAATATGTGCCACACTCCCCGGGGGACTCTTACACCCTAGCAGAGGTGGCGATCTCTAATGTCTTACATCAAGACAAAATCAAAACACAGGCAGAACTGGCCGAATGGGACCACACCATCTTTACATCCTGGTACAGAGTTGCCCAAATTACACATTACTTCAATATTCACGGGGAGTGGGGGGCGCTGACCAGAACCAGAACCTCTTTTGAAGTCCTTTGTACGATGCATCAGACACCAACCCATCTTATATCTCTACTATATAAATTACTACTGAACAAGGGAGGATCTGCCCTCCCAACTTATGTCACTGCCTGGCAGACAGAACTCGGACAGGAGATAGCGACCAAGGATTGGACAAAGATCTTTATGAGAGCCAGAGGGGCCTCAGTTTCTGTGAAAGTCCAGGAGACACACTATAAACTACTCAGCAGGTGGTACTTGACACCCCATAGACTTCAGAAAATCTATCCGCACACAAGCGGGGGGTGCTGGAGAGGATGTGGAGAGGAGGGAACCTTCCTTCATATTTGGTGGACATGTCCACAGATGCGGCCTTTCTGGGAGTAGGTGCTGGGAGAAATGAGCAAAATTCTCAAAAACATAATTTCTCCAAAACCAACATATTTGATATACCATGAATTACCTAAGCTAGTTGGTGAGGATAGGTATCTGCTCCTTCTGTTGATGCTAAACGGAGCAAAAGGGCTCATTCTGGTGCATTGGAGAAGCCCACAGACTCCGAGTGTTCAGGAATGGAGGGTCAGAGTTGGGGACCTGCTTAGGTTGGAACGTTATCACTTTCTTAAGACTGGCAAACTATCTATGCATGAAATGATGACACAAACTTGGGAGGGTAAAGAGCTTTAATTCTTAAGATTCCGTCACGACCACCACCGTCCCGCTTCCCTTATTCCTCCCCTTCCCCCCCCCATAATTTTTTTCTCTTTCTTTCCTCCTCTATCGGCGCCATGTACTAAGCTTCGAAGTGACTGTCCGACTGTATTTCCGCATCAAAATTCGCTCAAGATCTGCTTTTCGTATTTACCAATCTGCGATCAAATCGAAAAACCACTATTTTTCATCAGCTATCGTAATTTTACGCAACTGATCGTTCCGAAGCCTTTTTCCACTTACTACATGTTTGATCGCACGTAAATTTGCTGTAATCGGAAATTATGAATGTTACAACTAATCCGTCCGCTCCAACTTTCACTGTAACTTCGCGTGATTTGCTTTGCGACCATTTAGGTAGCGAATACAATAAAAAACTATAGGGGGTATTAACCTGATGCCAGGTAGAAGTACTTAAGTGAAAGGACTAGAATAACGAAAAGTAAATAAACAATATTCTAAGATTTTTGGGAAAATGTACATTCTTATACATGTCAGCAGCCAGACGTTGCCGCTTGTCTGACGATTATGACACCTAGATCGTCACGTGGGTAAAGAACTAAACCAATCAGGTCACAGACTGCTTCGTAACTTTGCTCTTTCACGCCGAACGAAGCTTCAATGTTATCAATAATCCGATTGTCTTCAAGACACAATAAACGCTTGGTTTTTAGTACATTCATGTAACGAAGTTCTATCCGCATGATGCGAATGCCGGCGGGTTAATTCGATACGGTCTGTGCGAAAAAATTGACGCCTTAGTACATGGCGCCCTATGTCTCTTCTTCTATCTCCCTAATCTTGCACCCAAAAGGGTGAAGACATCAGGTAATATGATACCCTCATCTGTATGATGCAACCACACTGAGTACCTACACCAATTTTTTGGATAGACACCTGATTTAAAATTTATAAGAATATGATCTGATTATATATTTGGACTTTCTATTACCACGAGCAACCTAGCTCGTCAAAACAAGCTCAAAAGACATGGACTAATTTTAAGTTAAAATTGGCGAGAGAAAGGTTTAATTTTATTTTTCTAATATCTTTGCTTATATTTCTGTAATAACAAAAGCCTAAACCTCTACAGGATTATAACAAAATGTTCAAATATAGGTTTAAAATTATTCTTGCTGTGATATTGAGTTGCAAATCTGTTATGTAACTCTTGTCATTAATAAAGCTTGTTTTTTTTAAAAAAAATAAAAAAAAATAAAAATAAACTCTGCAGCCAATACTAATTGTATAGGTACTTCAGCTCAGGATAATAAGAGGTGAGGACAAAATGTAAAAATTATTACCGGTGCTGAGATCTATAAGTTAATAATTAGAAAAACAAATAAAGAAAAAAAGAGATCTCACAAATAGCACTCTTGTCCAATTTTACCAATTTAATCACCAGAGGCTATATAAGACCTTCTATAAGGTGAACAATAAAGGCATTTTCAACTATCAGGACAATTTACAAATAATAATATATTCTGTAAATTATAATATACCCGTGAAGTCAGCTGTCATCCACAATTGAGGTTCATGGTGTAGAAAAAACTTGCCTATGTGCTTTTCACCTGAGTACAGGCTTCTTCCTGGCTTTTTGTGTGATCCTTGTGACTGTCCACTTCCTTTTTAAAAAGCTAACAGGTTGATATCCTCCGGAAACAATGCCAGTGAATATACGTTCCCATTTAAAAGGGAACTTCATTTATCCCTTACTCCGCTTGTAATCATATAAATCCATTCAGGGAATAAAGTACAGAATATTTACAATATTATTGCACAAAAAACTACTGCAGCAGCATATTAATACATATAGATCAGAAGGATTTGTTAAATTTTTTTTATCTACATTTAAAGCGATGCTTGTAAGTAACGTTAGCCATATATAGATTTAATATAGGCTAAGCTATAAAGGTTAGATAAGAAATAAGAATGGTGTTATTATTAACTATATATAACAATATTACAAGTAAGTTTAGATAATAATACCATATACTACGATATAAGTTGTAATAAAGGTATTATTAAAGCCTTTCAAATTCTTATATTTTTCAAGAAGTGGCCAAAATGTCATTCTTCATTTAGGCCATTTGGTGTTAGAGTATCTAAATTAAACATCTATTAACTATCATGTTGGAGTAGAATCCTATCCAAATTACCACCTCTTATACCTAAATTGACCTTATCTATGCCAATCTACTTAAAATCATGTATTTTAGATTATGTTTCAATTTGAAGTGTCTTGCAACACTGGAGTCTGTGTCTTCATTCTCTATTTCTCTGAGATGTTATAGGACTCTTTCACGTAGGGAACGGGTAGTTTTGCCCACATAGAATAGGGGGCAACTGCATTTCGCCAAGTAGACTAGCCCTTCTGTCCTACATGTAATTTTCTTAGATATTTTGTAGACCTTTCCATTTCTTGAGGCAAAGTATTTCGCTCTTTCTGTATGGTTACACGCTTTGCATAATTTACAGGGATAACACCCTCGTTCAATAGAAGATTTATGTAGCCAGTTACTAGGATCAGGTGGTCGAACAAAGTGACTATTAACTAGTCTATCTCGAAGGTTTGGAGCCCTGTGCGGTGTAAGTTGTGGTAGCGGTGGCAGAACTTGGCTTAATTTTGTATCTATTAACAATAGATGCCAATGTTGTGTCATTACTTTTCTCAGATCTTCCCAAGATTCATTATATTGTGTTATATATCTCACCATATTTTGTTGTTTATTATCTTTTATATGTTTTTGTGATATCTTAAAGAGACTGTCCTGCTGTGACTGATTTTGTACATACTAATAGCGTTTAATAAGGTTTAATAAGGTTAACGTTTAATAAGGTTTTAATTATAACCCCTATCTAAGAATCTCTTAGTAAGATCTTTAGACTCTTTTTTGAAGTCTTGATCTGTGGTACAGTTTCAACGGACTCTAATAAATTGGGCACCAGGATGAAGACTTTCTGCCCTAAGCAAACTATTTGTTGAGGTAGGTTTAGGATAGATTTTAGTTTTTAGACCAGTATCAGTTTTCATAATAAATAGGTCCAAAAAATTGATTTCCATTTTACTTTATATAATCGTAAATTTTAGATTAGACTCCCTGTCATCAAGACTATGTACATACTCACTTAGTGACATTTGATCCCCTTGCCACAACAACAGCACATCATCTATGTAGCGTAGCCATAATAAGATGTGTGATGTTGCTGGCTCAGTGTTCAGTACAAAGTTGTGTTCCCAATATCCAAGATAGAGGCAAGCATATGAGGGGGCAAACTTTGCCCCCATTGCAGTGCCTCTAACTTGGATATAATATCTATCATTAACACAAAAAAGTTATGTGTCAGTGCAAACTTGAGTAGATCACAAATGAAATTTGTATCAGAATTAAGAGAAGGACCTCTTTGTTGGAGATAGAACCTAGTTGCCTGTATCCAATTTTCCTGGGGAATACAGGAGTACAACGATTCCACATCTATTGATGCTAATATATTCTTATCATCTTAAGATAATTTATTAATCTTCCTAAGAAGATCTGGTGTATCTTGAACAAAGGATGGAAGATAACCTACAAATGGTTTGAGGAAATGGTCTATATATACCCCTATACTTTCCAAAGGTCCACCAATACCCGCAATTATGGGCCGGCCAGGAGAATATTGTTGACCTTCTTTGTGGACCTTTGGAATGGTGTAGAAGGTAGGTATTTTAGGTTGATCAGGTAATACAAATTTGAATTCAGTTTTTGATATAACTTGTTTATTTAAGGCTCAAACTAGGAGGGCTTCTAAATCCTGCATGGTGTTTAGTAATGCGTTTTCTGTCACTCTTCTATATTGAAGTGTATATCTTAATTATCTATTACACTCATCCATGTATTTGGAATAATCTTGAATAACAACATTGCCCCCCTTATCGGGCGGCTTGATCACTATACTATTGTTCGAGTGTAATTCAAAAAGCGCACGTCTTTCAATAGTTGTCAAGTTATCTGAATTAGAGAAGGCATTGCTGAGACCTTTGATATCTGCCTCAACAAATTTGACAAATGTATTGATTAAGGGAGCTTTACTAAGGTTAGGCATGAAAGTAGATTGATTTAGATTTTAGTCCACTACTAATGGTGGTATCCTGAATATCTGTGTCAGATTGTTCAGATTCTAAAGATACTAAAGTATCCAATACTGCTTCTATCAATATGTCTTCATGATTATTATCTTCCTTTGCAAATAATTTATGACATGCTAGTTTGCGAGCAAATAGATGTACGTCTTTAACTGCTTCAAATTGATCTAATGTTTTAGTTGGTGAGAAAGTTAAATCTTTCCTAAGTACATTAATTTGAACCTCTGACAACTGGGTGGAGAGATTTATTACTAATCTGCTTTAAGTGTATATTATCTTACAACTGCCTCTATTTTTGTGTACATGTGGTTTTCTATTAGGGTAATCAATATTTTGCGTATTTAACACAATCTCACCACCTTTTAGTTTGAGAGAGAAAAAAGTGAGACCTGCAGAGGGAAATGTTTACAAAATATGCCAGACCTGGAGGAGAAATTTCAGCTACATCAATGGAATTCCCTGTTCTTTCCTCTAGCAGAGGCAAGGAAACTAATCTATAACATAATCACGTTTGTAACGCATCCGTCGCCATCGTCAGTTGCAGGCGTAAGCTGCATCTAGGTGGATTCCAAAAAATGGCAGGGTGGTGAAAGAAGCTGCATTCAGGTGGATTCCAGGTGGATTTAGAAAATGTCAGGGTGGTAAAAGAATCCACCCTGCCATTTTTGGAATCCACCAGTGTGTGCACCAAGATCCCGCCCTTCGGCCACTGCCTGGCTCTGACTCCCAACCTTCTAGGTCCCCCGGGAATGACACAGCAGCTGTGCCCCGCCTCTGTGTGTGGGAGATAGACAAGGAGAAAACAATGTATGTACAGGAAAAAAAATTCTATTTTGTATACAGGGAGTGCAGAATTATTAGGCAAGTTGTATTTTTGAGGATTAATTTTATTATTGAACAACAACCATGTTCTCAATGAACCCAAAAAACTCATTAATATTAAAGCTGAATATTTTTGGAAGTAGTTTTTAGTTTGTTTTTAGTTTTAGCTATTTTAGGGGGATATCTGTGTGTGCAGGTGACTATTACTGTGCATAATTATTAGGCAACTTAACAAAAAACAAATATATACCCATTTCAATTATTTATTTTTACCAGTGAAACCAATATAACATCTCAACATTCACAAATATACATTTCTGACATTCAAAAACAAAACAAAAACAAATCAGTGACCAATATAGCCACCTTTCTTTGCAAGGACACTCAAAAGCCTGCCATCCATGGATTCTGTCAGTGTTTTGATCTGTTCACCATCAACATTGCGTGCAGCAGCAACCACAGCCTCCCAGACACTGTTCAGAGAGGTGTACTGTTTTCCCTCCTTGTAAATCTCACATTTGATGATGGACCACAGGTTCTCAATGGGGTTCAGATCAGGTGAACAAGGAGGCCATGTCATTAGATTTTCTTCTTTTATACCCTTTCTTGCCAGCCATGCTGTGGAGTACTTAGATGCGTGTGATGGAGCATTGTCCTGCATGAAAATCATGTTTTTCTTGAAGGATGCAGACTTCTTCCTGTACCACTGCTTGAAGAAGGTGTCTTCCAGAAACTGGCAGTAGGACTGGGAGTTGAGCTTGACTCCATCCTCAACCCGAAAAGGCCCCACAAGCTCATCTTTGATGATACAAGCCCAAACCAGTACTCCACCTCCACCTTGCTGGCGTCTGAGTCGGACTGGAGCTCTCTGCCCTTTACCAATCCAGCCACGGGCCCATCCATCTGGCCCATCAAGACTCCCTCTCATTTCATCAGTCCATAAAACCTTAGAAAAATCAGTCTTGAGATATTTCTTGGCCCAGTCTTGACGTTTCAGCTTGTGTGTCTTGTTCAGTGGTGGTCGTCTTTTAGCCTTTCTTACCTTGGCCATGTCTCTGAGTATTGCACACCTTGTGCTTTTGGGCACTCCAGTGATGTTGCAGCTCTGAAATATGGCCAAACTGGTGGCAAGTGGCATCTTGGCAGCTGCACGCTTGACTTTTCTCAGTTCATGGGCAGTTATTTTGCGCCTTGGTTTTTCCACACGCTTCTTGCGACCCTGTTGACTATTTTGAATGAAACGCTTGATTGTTCGATGATCACGCTTCAGAAGCTTTGCAATTTTAAGAGTGCTGCATCCATCTGCAAGATATCTCACTATTTTTGACTTTTCTGAGCCTGTTAAGTCCTTCTTTTGACCCATTTTGCCAAAGGAAAGGAAGTTGCCTAATAATTATGCACACCTGATATAGGGTGTTGATGTCATTAGACCACACCCCTTCTCATTACAGAGATGCACATCACCTAATATGCTTAATTGGTAGTAGGCTTTCGAGCTTATACAGCTTGGAGTAAGACAACATGCATAAAGAGGATGATGTGGTCAAAATACTAATTTGCCTAATAATTCTGCACTCCCTGTATATAATGGGTGATTATAAGCTGTGTGTAAAGGTTTCTTATATTGTATACAGTAACTATCTCTGATCTCCTTATTTAGCATTTTGTGAGGCTATGCATATAGGCGTACGCATTGTGGCATGGGTTAATGATTCATAACAATACACTTACGTCTGCAATATTTGCTCTCAATTTGCATGGACCATTTGTAACATACGTTAACAAAAACAAAGCTAGAATGGCAATAAAGTGTTTTGATGTACAATGCATTGACTGAAAGGAAAGAGTGGGGATAGGAGAGATGACTGATACCCCTAATAGTGTACACAAAATAGTAAGGGAGCTACAGTATTTCTGTAAGTTAGAACAAATGTTTGGAGCGGGATACTAACCCTCTAAAACTAATGGCAGGGTGGTTCCCTCAAGACAAAAACAATAGACTGCCCTCCGGGCAGGCTTTCCAACTAGTTTTACAATAAGCCGGAAAAAATATACTTTGAATTTTGTATTATACATACAAATTTCATAGTTTTTTTTTAATACGATCATTAATTTTGTCACACATAAGATTTTTGCAGAACAATTTTGATAAAATGTTCAATGTGATTAAACACTCTTTTATTGCATATTTTATTTTCAATATTTAATTTATTTGTTTTATAACATTTTTAAACTACTTTTTTTTGTGAACCATATTGTAACGTATGCATCACCTTCACATACTTAAAACCATGGAACACCCTTTCTTTCATGTAATTAGCAAGAGTCTATGAGCTAGTGACGTATGGGATATACATTCCTACCAGGAGGGGCAAAGTTTCCCAAACCTCAAAATGCCTACAGATACACCCCTCACCACACCCACAAATCAGTTTTACAAACTTTGCCTCCTATGGAGGTGGTGAAGTAAGTTTGTGCTAGATTCTACGTTGATATGCGCTCCGCAGCAGGTTGGAGCCCGGTTTTCCTCTCAGCGTGCA
Organism: Bombina bombina; assembly: GCF_027579735.1. NCBI lineage: Eukaryota > Metazoa > Chordata > Amphibia > Anura > Bombinatoridae > Bombina > Bombina bombina. The sequence continues at coordinate 1,131,791,093 of NC_069500.1, forward strand.
GTGAATGTCAGAGGGATGTGAGGAGAGTATTGCCTATTTGAATTCAATGATCTCCTTCTACGGGGTCTATTTCATAGGTTCTCTGTTATCGGTCGTAGAGATTCATCTCTTACCTCCCTTTTCAGATCGACGATATACTCTTATATATACCATTACCTCTACTGATTCTCGTTTCAGTACTGGTTTGGCTTTCTACTACATGTAGATGAGTGTCCTGGGGTAAGTAAGTCTTATTTTCTGTGACACTCTAAGCTATGGTTGGGCACTTTTATATAAAGTTCTAAATATATGTATTCAAACATTTATTTGCCTTGACTCAGGATGTTCAAACATTCCTTATTTCAGACAGTCAGTTTCATATTTGGGATAATGCATATGAATACATTTTTTTCTTACCTTAAAATTTGACTTTTTTCCCTGTGGGCTGTTAGGCTCGCGGGGGCTGAAAATGCTTCATTTTATTGCGTCATTCTTGGCGCGGACTTTTTTGGCGCAAAATTTTTCTTCTGTTTCCGGCGTCATACGTGTTGCCGGAAGTTGTGTCATTTTTGATGTTTTTTTGCGCCAAAAGTGTCGGCGTTCCGGATGTGGCGTCATTTTTGGCGCCAAAAGCATTTAGGCGCCAAATAATGTGGGCGTCTTTTTTGGCGCTAAAAAATATGGGCGTCACTATTGTCTCCACATTATTTAAGTCTCATTTATTTATTGCTTCTGGTTGCTAGAAGCTTGTTCACTGGCATTTTTTCCCATTCCTGAAACTGTCATTTAAGGAATTTGATCAATTTTGCTTTATATGTTGTTTTTTCTATTACATATTGCAAGATGTCCCAGATTGACACTGAGTCAGAAGATACTTCTGGAAAAACGCTGCCTGGTGCTGGATCAACCTAAGTTAAGTGTATCTGCTGTAAACTTGTGGTATCTGTTCCTCCAGCTGTTGTTTGTAATGAATGTCATGACAAACTTGTTAATGCAGATAATATTTCCTTTAGTAATGTTACATTACCTGTTGCTGTTCCGTCAACATCTAATACTCAGAGTGTTCCTGTTAACATAAGAGATTTTGTTTCTAAATCCATTAAGAAGGCCATGTCTGTTATTCCTCCTTCTAGTAAACGTAAAAGGTCTTTTAAAACTTCTCATTTTTCAGATGAATTTTTAAATGAACATCATCATTCTGATTCTGATAATGGTTCCTCTGGTTCAGAGGATTCTGTCTCAGAGGTTGATGCTGATAAATCTTCATATTTATTCAAAATGGAATTTATTCGTTCTTTACTTAAAGAAGTCTTAATTGCATTAGAAATAGAGGATTCTGGTCCTCTTGATACTAAATCTAAACGTTTAAATAAGGTTTTTAAATCTCCTGTAGTTATTCCAGAAGTTTTTCCTGTCCCTGATGCTATTTCTCAAGTAATCTCCAGGGAATGGAATAATTTGGGTAATTCATTTACTCCTTCTAAACGTTTTAAGCAATTATATCCTGTGCCATCTGACAGATTAGAGTTTTGGGACAAAATCCCTAAAGTTGATGGGGCTATCTCTACTCTTGCTAAACGTACTACTATTCCTACGGCAGATAGTACTTCCTTTAAGGATCCTTTAGATAGGAAGATTGAATCCTTTCTAAGAAAGCTTACTTATGTTCAGGTAATCTTCTTAGACCTGCTATATCTTTAGTGGATGTTGCTGCAGCTTCAACTTTTTGGTTAGAAGCTTTAGCGCAACAAGTAACAGATCATAATTCTCATAGCATTGTTAATCTTCTTCAACATGCTAATAACTTTATTTGTGATGCCATCTTTGATATCATTAGAGTTGATGTCAGGTATATGTCTCTAGCTATTTTAGCTAGAAGAGCTTTATGGCTTAAAACTTGGAATGCTGATATGTCTTCTAAGTCAACTTTGCTTTCCCTTTCTTTCCAGGGTAATAAATTATTTGGTTCTCAGTTGGATTCTATTATCTCAACTGTTACTGGAGGGAAAGGAACTTTTTTACCACAGGATAAAAAATCTAAAGGTAAATTTAGGTCTAATAATCGTTTTCGTTCCTTTCGTCACAATAAGGAACAAAAGCCTGATCCTTCACCCACAGGAGCGGTATCAGTTTGGAAACCGTCTCCAGTCTGGAATAAATCCAAGCCTTTTAGAAAACCAAAGCATGCTCCCAAGTCCACATGAAGGTGCAGCCCTCATTCCAGCCCAGCTGGTAGGGGGCAGATTACGTTTTTTCAAAGAAATTTGGATCAATTCAATTCACAATCTTTGGATTCAGAACATTGTTTCAGAAGGGTACAGAATTGGCTTCAAGATAAGGCCTCCTGCAAAGAGATTTTTTCTTTCCCGTGTCCCAGTAAATCCAGCGAAAGCTCAAGCATTTCTGAAATGTGTTTCAGATCTAGAGTTGGCTGGAGTAATTATGCCAGTTCCAGTTCTGGAACAGGGGCTGGGGTTTTATTCAAATCTCTTCATTGTACCAAAGAAGGAGAATTCCTTCAGACCAGTTCTGGATCTAAAAATATTGAATCGTTATGTAAGGATACCAACATTCAAAATGATAACTATAAGGACTATCCTGCCTTTTGTTCAGCAAGGGCATTATATGTCCACAATAGATTTACAGGATGCATATCTGCATATTCCGATTCATCCAGATCACTATCCGTTTCTGAGATTCTCTTTCCTAGACAAGCATTACCCGTTTGTGGCTCTGCCGTTTGGCCTAGCAACAGCTCCAAGAATTTTTACAAAGGTTCTAGGTGCCCTTCTGTCTGTAATCAGAGAACAGGGTATTGTGGTATTTCCTTATTTGGACGATATCTTGGTACTTGCTCAGTCTTCACATTTAGCAGAATCTCATACAAATCGACTTGTGTTGTTTCTTCAAGATCATGGTTGGAGGATCAATTTACCGAAAAGTTAATTGATTCCTCAGACAAGGGTAACATTTTTAGGTTTCCAGATAGATTCAGTGTCCATGACTCTGTCTCTGACAGACAAGAGACGTCTAAAATTGATCTCAGCTTGTCGAAACCTTCAATCACAATCATTCCCTTCGGTAGCCTTATGCATGGAAATTCTAGGTCTTATGACTGCTGCATCGGACGCGATCCCCTTTGCTCGTTTTCACATGCGACCTCTTCAGCTCTGTATGCTGAACCAGTGGTGCAGGGATTATACAAAGATACCTCAATTAATATCTTTAAAACCGATTGTACGACACTCTCTGACGTGGTGGACAGATCACCATCGTTTAGTTCAGGGGGCTTCTTTTGTTCTTCCGACCTGGACTGTAATTTCAACAGATGCAAGTCTGACAGGTTGGGGAGCTGTTTGGGGGTCTCTGACAGCACAAGGGGTTTGGGAATCTCAGGAGGTGAGATTACCAATCAATATTTTGGAACTCCATGCAATTTTCAGAGCTCTTCAGTCATGGCCTCTTCTGAAGAGAGAATCGTTCATTTGTTTTCAGACAGACAATGTCACAACTGTGGCATACATCGATCATCAAGGAGGGACTCACAGTCCTCTGGCTATGAAAGAAGTATCTCGAATACTGGTATGGGCGGAATCCAGCTCCTGTCTATTGGGAAGCGGATTATCTCAGTCGCCAAACGTTACATCCGGGGCGAATGGTCTCTTCACCCAGAGGTATTTCTTCAGATTGTTCAAATGTGGGGACTTCCAGAAATAGATCTGATGGCTTCTCATCTAAACAAGAAACTTCCCAGGTATCTGTCCAGATCCAGGGATCCTCAGGCGGAAGCAGTGGATGCATTGCCACTTCCTTGGAAGTATCATCCTGCCTATCTCTTTCCACCTCTAGTTCTTCTTCCAAGAGTAATCTCCAAGATTCTGAAGGAATGCTCGTTTTTTCTGCTGGTGGCTCCAGCATGGCCTCACAGGTTTTGATATGCGGATCTTGTCCGGATGGCCTCTTGCCAACCGTGGACTCTCCCGTTAAGACCAGACCTTCTGTCGCAAGGTCCTTTTTTCCATCAGGATCTCAAATCCTTAAATTTAAAGGTATGGAGATTGAACGCTTGATTCTTAGTCAAAGAGGTTTCTCTGACTGATTAATACTATGTTACAGGCTCGTAAATCTGTATCTAGAAAGATATATTATAGAGTCTGGAAGACTTACATTTCTTGGTGTCTTTCTCATCATTTTTCCTGGCATTCTTTTAAAATTCCGAGAATTTTACAGTTTCTTCAGGATGGTTTAGATAAAGGTTTGTCTGCAAGTTCCTTGAAAGGACAAATCTCTGCTCTTTCTGTTCTTTTTCACAGAAAGATTGCTAATCTTCCTGATATTCATTGTTTTGTTCAAGCTTTGGTTCGTATAAAACCTGTCATTAAGTCAATCTCTCCTCCTTGGAGTTTGAATTTGGTTCTGGGGGCTCTTCAAGCTCCTCCGTTTGAACCTATGCATTCGCTGGATATTAAATTACTTTCTTGGAAAGTTTTGTTTCTTTTGGCCATCTCTTCTGCTAGAAGAGTTTCTGAATTATCTGCTCTTTCTTGTGAGTCTCCTTTTCTGATTTTTCATCAGGATAAGGCGGTGTTGCGAACTTCTTTTAAATTTTTACCTAAGGTTGTGAATTCTAACAACATTAGTAGAGAAATTGTGGTTCCTTCATTGTGTCCTAATCCTAAAAATTCTAAGGAGAGATCATTGCATTCTTTGGATGTAGTTAAAGCTTTGAAATATTATGTTGAAGCTACTAAGAATTTCCGAAAGACTTCTAGTCTATTTGTTATCTTTTCCGGTTCTAGGAAAGGTCAGAAGGCCTCTGCCATTTCTTTGGCATCTTGGTTAAAATCTTTAATTCATCTTGCTTATATCGAGTCGGGTAAAACTCTGCCTCAAAGGATTACAGCTCATTCTACTAGGTCAGTTTCTACTTCCTGGACGTTTAGGAATGAAGCTTCGGTTGATCAGATTTGCAAAGCAGCAACTTGGTCTTCTTTGCATACTTTTACTAAATTCTACCATTTTGATGTGTTTTCTTCTTCTGAAGCAGTTTTTGGTAGAAAAGTACTTCAGGCAGCTGTTTCAGTTTCATTCTTCTGCTTATAATTTCAGTTTTTTTCATTATAAGATTTAAACTTTATTTTGGGTGTGGATTATTTTCAGCGGAATTGGCTGTCTTTATTTTATCCCTCCCCCTCTAGTGACTCTTGCGTGGAAGATCCACATCTTGGGTAGTCACTATCCCATACGTCACTAGCTCATGGACTCTTGCTAATTACATGAAAGAAAACATAATTTATGTAAGAACTTATCTGATTAATTAATTTCTTTCATATTAGCAAGAGTCCATGAGGCCCACCCTTTTTGTGGTGGTTATGATTTTTTTGTATAAAGCACAGTTATTCCAATTCCTTATTTTTTATGCTTTCGCACTTTTTTCTTATCACCCCACTTCTTGGCTATGCGTTAAACTGATTTGTGGGTGTGGTGAGGGGTGTATTTGTAGGCATTTTGAGGTTTGGGAAACTTTGCCCCTCCTGGTAGGAATGTATATCCCATACGTCACTAGCTCATGGACTCTTGCTAATATGAAAGAAATGAATTTATCAGGTAAGTTCTTACATAAATTATGTTTTTGCTAGACATACTGTTCTTAAAGGGATAGGTAAGTAAAAATTAAACTTGCAGGATTCAGATAGAGTGCAATTTTAAGACACTTTTAAATTCACTTCTATTTTCAAATGTGCTTTGTTTTCTTGGTATCCCTTATTGAAAATAAATACATATCCTACACTAGTGGAAGCAAGCTGCTGATTGGTGCCTGTACATATTTGTCTCTTGCGATTGGCTAACTAGATGTGTTCAGCTAGCTGCCAGTAGTGCATACAATGCTGTTCTTTCAGCAAAGGATAACAAGATAATGAAGCAAATTTGGTAATTAAAGTAAACTGGAAAGTTGTTTAAAATTGCATTTTCTATTCAAATCATGAAAGAAAATGTTGGGTTTTCCTGTCCTGGTAAAAACTGCCTCCACAGAATTTGGACATGGTCTTCATAGTACTAGAGAGATGTCTTATAGAGAGCTTTAGAGAATCAGAACAAGTGTGTTACTGGCCAATCATGGGTATAAAATCAGTGCTGTAAATGTATTACTGCCAGCTAAATGGGGCTAATTCCTTGCTCTGTATGTTAATGACAGAGAGAATAGACCCGCAATTTGTGTGTGTGTGTATATGTGTGCATGTGTGTGCATGTGTGCACGTGCAAGTATGTGTGTATGTGCCTGTGTGTATTTGTGTGCATGTGTGTCTATATGTGTGTATGTGTGTGTGTATGTGTGTGTGTGCGTATGTATAGTATGTTTGTGAATGTGTGTGTTTGTGTGTATGTGTGTGTAAAATAAACAAAAAAAAATAACCTAACATTAAAAACCCTAAACTACCCATTGCCCTGAAAAGGGCATTTGTTGGGCATTGCCCTTAAAATGGCATTCAGCTCTTTTACTGCCCACCCTATCTAAATTGAAAAAAAACAAAAAACCCTTAAAAACCCCTAAGTCTAAGCCCCAGGTTGCTATTCACCGTTCCTGAAGTCCAGCGGAGAAGGTCCTGTTCCAGGTGGTGAAGTCTTCTTTCAAGCGGCGACCTCTTCTCTCTTCTTCCTGGAACATCCTTTGCGGAGCGGAGCTGAAGACTGAAGTCCGTGGATCTGAAGACCGGTGACCCTGGAACTGAAGACCGGCGACCACGGAGCTATAGAGCGTGGAGGATCCTCTTCATACGGTCTTTGCCGCACACTGGATAGAAAATTCAAAAAATGCTTACCAGTCACCAGACACTGATTCCCCCGGGGGGGAAGCTGTGATTGGAGGATGAGCTATCCATAATTTCTGACATCAGAAATGGTTTGCGACGACCTGAGGAAGCTGGAGTGGCTGTCAAGATTAAAAGGTAAGTAGTTTTTCACAACACAAGTGAAATGTAAATTTTGATTAATTAAAGTGCCCCTGTTTCTAATTTAATTTTTAAAAACCGGGCATTTTATCATGAAAAAATTTACATTCACTTTAAGCAACAAACAGATATAAAAAATGAATATCATAAAGCCTACATGTTAAACATTTGTTACTTTCTTCTCAACCTAATCCAGACACTTATTTTCACTATATCATTATTTGTAATTGTAAGTGAATTGATTAAAACTGCAATAGACATTTAAATAATGAATAAATCTAAGGAAATTTCTTACATCTATAAGCGTGTAAGAAGTACATGAAACAATTAAATATTTATTGTTTGTTAGGAGCTAAAAATGGCCACCAAGGTCCGCCCACCTATTTCCTGTATATTTTAGTATCACAATCAACTCTTAAATAAGTATTCCTTCTCACACAGGCTGATTTGTTTAGGTGTCATTTGAAGTAGCTAACTGAAAACTATTAAACGAGCACTGCTAAACTGTCATACAAGAAAACAGCTAACTGGACAAGAAGAAAGCTGTGGGCAGAGCTTGGTGGCCATTTTCAGCTGCTAACAAATGATGATTATTTAAAAGTTTCATGCACTTCTTACAAGCTAATAGATGTGGAACCCCTTGCAAGATGCTTGTCTGGTATGTAGCAATAAGTAATAAAGAATTAGTATTGGGTCTTGGCTGTCCCTTTAAGTTTAAATTTAAGTATCTAACATAGTATTTGTTATTTAGGTTGTCTTTAAAATAACAGTAAATTTATTTAACCTTGTGCCACAGATGCTGTTGACTTTCTGGGACTGAAAGGCGGGAGACTGAGGCCAGGAGATCTGGAGGGCTAAGTAGCACCAAACCAGAGTCATGCCACATGAGGGCCAAAATTGAGTTGTAAGTGGCCAGGGCTTTGGTGGGAGAGGGAGGGAGGAGCTAGATGGGAATAGAGTAGCTGGAGGTATGGCTTGAAGGTTATTGGTAAACCAGGTCATGGATGTGAGTCATGGAAAACTGCAGGGCACACAGCACACAACCATGTCTTACAAACGCCGGGAGGGCTGAAGTGCATCATCTTTTTTTACTCTATTTTACTCTAGCACTATACAACAGACCAGGAGTGTACATGCATTAAAGTTTTCATTTTCTAATAACATTTAACAATTTCACTGCTATGTGTTTTGAAAGCAGACACATAAGCCTTTTGTGTTTGCTTTCTCTTTTGCCAACCAAAGTTAACTAGCCGCTTCCTACTTTAGCTTTTCTCTTTGTATTGAAATTCTGTGTGCACAATGCTAAAGGGATGCAGATGCTTACAACATCTAGCAAAACATACTATAAATAGATGTATTTGCTAAGCATATTAATTTTTACGATTTTTAGCTAATTGTCTTTTTTAGTTTAAAGTATAGCAATAAGTGCATTAACGTTTTTTTCTCTCAGACTAATTTAAAAGTATTTTCTGAGGGTTCAATTTCACAGTTTCTAATGAAGCTGTAGTCGTTAAATGGATATGAACAATTTTTTTCTTTCATGATTCAGATAGAGCATGCAATTTTAAGCAACTTATTAATTTACTTCTATTGTGAATTTTTCTTTATTCTCTATGTATCTTTATTTGAAAAAGCAGGATTGTACATTCATCGCTTACGCTTCTGCCCATTTTTGGTTCAGAACCTTGGATAGCGCATGCTTGATTGGTGGCACTGGCTACATTTAGATGTTTGCATCACTAACATTTTAATGAGTGAAATGACAATAGCAATTTATATGTGTGAAATTCATCTTTTCACTTCCAAAAGAATAGTTAAACTTGTAAACTAATTAATTATACATTTGAGATGGGGTATTATGGGTATACAGTACGTGTGTATAATATTTTATTGATATGCATTATAGTGTACGATTGTTCCTTTTTTATTTTTCCATTTTTTATTGTTAAAAAAAAATATATATATTAATTTCATGAGGTTTTTGCCTATAAACGAGATTAGTAGTAAGGGATATTAATATCTTGCAAATAAAGTGCTGCAATTTTTTAGGTTTACAATAGTCGGCTTTTAAATGTTTCACATACTAAAAAACATTTTTTGTAAAAAGACTCCATTTCTACCATTGAAGTGAATGAGTCGCTTCACTCTGGAAGTTCTCACTGTCAGAACAGAATCTGGCAATTCTGGTCTTTATTGTGAGAACTCTCAGTTTTAAAAGAATTTAAGTTTTTTTGTTGAATTGTATGTTGACCTGTAGAGATTTGTATAGATTTAAAAATAAAAAAAAAATAATATATAAAAAAATAATGATCCATCATCAACCTCTATTCATCCTTTGGAGGGTCGTCCTGATCTTTACAATGCCTCTGTGGTGCCATATTTTCTCTACTTATTGATGATGGTTTTTACAGTGCTCCCTGGTACATTCAGTTCCTCCAATATTCTTTTATATCTCTCTCCTGATTGGTACTTTTCAATAATTAGCTCTTGCAGTTTCTTAGGCAACTCTTGTGGACCATGGCAAATTGTACAGCAACAGTAGACTTTAATCAGAATCCCTTTCATTGATGGAAAGTGCAAGCTATTTACCTACAGGCATGATTTAGAGTTAGATTGGTTAACTGGGATCACAGCTAGGACCCCTGTTTTGAAAGGGTGTGAAGGTCTATGCCATTACGGTTTTGTATTATTATTTTTTTAATTATTATTTAAAATGTTCCTAAAATTAGCTATTTGTTTTTTTCTCTGAAGTTTTGTTTGTTAGGAGATAACATAAAAGAGGGAAAAAGTCTGACATTTACATTGTTGTTATTTCTATCTTTGCATTTTAAAAACCTGCACTTTCATAAGGGTGTGTAGACTTTTTATATCCACTGTAGCTCCTTATTTACATATATAAAACGTTCCTAAAATAATTGTCAGGCTCTTCCCCATCCTGCACATGTACAATCCTCTTCCATCATAAAGCTATGCTTTTTCACATGGGCACCTCTCTTTTAAGAGCCTAAGTATAATTTGCACTGGCCATGCTGACTTTTAGGTAAAGCATATATTTTTTTTTTTATTTGTTACTTTTCTTCCAAATTTATTATTGTGAATTATTAAATAGGCAATGAGAGCTGAACATATTAACCTCTATGAATCAGCATATTCAGGTGCTTGGCTAACAACATTGAATATAAACAAACAACTGGATTAATAAGCATTGTGCACTATGAAAAAAATACATTCACTCTGTGTTTTCAAGCCCAAATTTAATTTGAAAATGTAGAATCAACTTGCTAGTTGTATCCCCTTTAAAGAGAAATAGAAAGGGGGAGAGCAAAAATAGTGTTATAATGCAATAGAATAAAATTATATTCTGGAGCCACTTATGGCTCCTAGGTTAACACTTGATTAAACATATAACTACTTAGATCTGTTAGTCACAACAAATCCACAGAAGAAGGCAGCACCTTGCAATATAAAAATATCTTTATTTCCACATACTGGAATAAAACAGTGACGTTTCGGGTATAGAACCCTTAATCATACTAAGGGATTACAGCACCCTTCTTGGCCTGCACCTGACAGTGGAGCTGAGCTACAAAGTGTTCTAGTGCTACTAAGATCTGTGGTAGTGGTTTTGATTTATTACAACGTATGCAGCCAAATACAATAAAATCAGTTAAAACTTCCTTTTAACAGTTTCTCGGGGTATTAAAACATAAAACACCAAGCTCACAAACTTTCTATCTGAAAATGGCAACGTTGTATGTTTGTTTGTTTAAACTATTTCAGTGAGCTCTTTGGTGCTTTTCAGTGTGCCTAAACTGCCACGCCCCTCCCAATGACGTGAGGACCTAATAAAACATATATATGTTATCTATAAAACAGATTTATGCAGGGGATTATGCCATTATATACTGTGTATGTATGGTTTGTTATTTTTTTAAATAAAATAAATATATATATATATACCTGTACATAAATATAAATATATATATATATATATATATATATATAAATATACACATTATATACAGTATATATATATCAATAGATACATTTCATACTGACCTAGATTTATTTCGTTGCTGCCCTCACTTTTCTCTGTACTGTCTCTTTCTGAAACCAGCTTTGATCTTTGTAAGTGTGCAGGTGATGATTATTTGAATCTCGCCTGTCTTATACTACTATGTTTTTCTACATCCTCTGATTCTTTTTTGATCTAAACTATTACGCTTGTCATCCTTTCTGACTCTGGAGTCAAAAAAGCTGCATCAAAGTCACTATTACAGTTTTCTTCTCACTAATTGATTTCCTTGGCTGCATATACCCCATCCGAGTCCCACAATCCATGATATAAATATGAATTTATATTGCAGACCGATTATTGTAGTCCCCTTCTTCACTTATTTTGTACTCTGTCTAGTAGAGCTATATATCATAATTATACAAACTGGCATTTAAAACATGAAAAGAGTAATTGGTTTTTTTTTAATGTTATTAACAGAAGGTGAGTGCCACCTGCATGCAAAAAGCTACTGCAGCAAACTCAGCAGAAATCAATAATAAAGTTTGTGCCCCATGAGGTTATGAATATCAGCTCTGCAACTAAAATACAATGATACAGAAAGATACATTTAACAAAAGCAATAAAAGAACATTGCTGAAGGCACACTCAAGTGGCATATAAAGCAGCTGGCATCAGCTATAAAAATGGCAGTACTGCAAAAGCATAGGCATTCATGATAAAATCTATGAGTTGCTAAATTAAACAGAGAATACCTCATGCACATGCTGTACACGTTTATAAAATCTATATTGCAGCCTGACTGCATCAGCATCAGTTTACCTTTGGGAGTCTTAGGGAATGGCAAAGTGATATATGCAAAGTATCACTTCAGAGTGGAAATATACCAGTATATAATATGTTCACAAAGTATACTAGTGGCCATTTGTTATACGCTCATTTCTTTAGTTAAAATGATAGTGAACAAATGAACACAATTTTGGGTTCCCAGGGGGAGGAGGCAAAAGGGGACAAGATCCCTTCTGTCGGCTTGGGCAGGTCTAGAGTCTGATCCAGGGGTTAGACACTGGCATTAAAACAGTCCTTACATTTCATTAAAAAGAAACAATAGACTTTCTTGCACAGGCTGGGGTCTTATGACCATGCATGTTTAATTTTATTGTCACTGGAAAATAAACACTTTTGTTCACACAGCCATGGGTTGTAGAAAGGTCAAAATTCAAATTCAAATTTTAAATAGAAGCATTTTTTTTTCAATATATTTACATTAGCAAAAAATCGCCTAGATTACGAGTTTTGCGTTAGCCTTAAAAAGCAGCGTTAAGGGGTCCTAACGCTGCTTTTTAATGCCCGCTGGTATTACAAGTTTGGCAGGTAGAGGCTCACCGCTCACTTTTCTTCCGCGACTTTTCCATACCGCAAATCCCCTTACGTCAATTGCGTATCCTATCTTTTCTATGAGATTTGCCTAATGCTGGTATTACAAGTCTTGGAAGAAGTGAGCGGTAGACCCTCTCCTGGCAAAACTTCTACTGCATTTAAAAGTCAGTAGTTTAGTGTTTTATGGGCTAACACCGGAACATGAAACTCTTAACTAAAGTGCTAACAAGTACACTAACACCCATAAACTACCTATTAACCCCTAAACCGAGGCCCCCCCACATCGCAAACACTATAATAAATATTTTTAACCCCTAATCTGCCGACCGGACATCGCCGCCACCTACATTATACTTATGAACCCCTAATCTGCTGCCCCTAACATCGCCGCAACCTAACTACACTTATTAACCCCTAATCTGCCACCCCCAACGTTGCCACAACCTAACTACACTTATTAACCCCTAATCTGCCGACCGGACATCGCCACTACTTTAATAAATGTATTAACCCCTAAACCGCCGCACTCCAGCCTTGCAAACACTAGTTAATTTTTATTAACCCCTAATCTGCCTGCCCTAACATCGCTGACACCTACTTACATTTATTAACCCCTAATCTGCCACCACCAACGTCGCCGCTACTATAATAAAGTTATTAACCCCTAAACCTAAGTCTAACCCTAACACCCCCCTAATTTAAATATAATTTAAATAAATCTAAATAAAATAACTACAATTAAATAAATTATTCCTATTTAAAACTAAATACTTACCTGTAAAATAAACCATAAGATAGCTACAATATAACTAATAATTACATTGTAGTTACAATTACACCTAACACTACACTATCATTAAATTAATTACCTAAACTACCTACAATTAATTACAATTAAATACAATAAACTATATTACGAAAAAAAATAAACACTAAATTACAGAAAATAAAAAAAATACAAGAAGTTTAAACTAATTACACGTAATCTAAGCCCTTTAATAAAATAAAAAAGCCCCCCAAAATAATAAAAAGCCCTACCCTATACTAAATTACAAATAGCCCTTAAGAGGGCCTTTTGCGGGGCATTGCCCCAAAGTAATCAGCTCTTTTACCTGTAAAAAAAAGAATACAATACCCCCCAACATTACAACCCACCACCCACACACCCCTACTCTAAACCCCACCCAATACCCCCTTAAAAAAACCTAACACTACCCCATTGAAGATAACCCTACCTTGAGCCGTCTTCACCCAGCCGGGCACCAGTGGTCATCCGATCCATCCAGAAGTCTTCATTCGATGGGCCAGAAGAGGACATCCAGACCGGCAGAAGTCTTTATCCTATCCAGGCAGAAGAGGACATCCGGACCGAGAGAAGGCTTCATTCAAGCGGCATCATCTATCTTCATCCATCTGATGAGGAACGGCTCCATCTTGAAGACCTCCGGCGCGGAACATCCTTCTAGGCCGAAGACTAACGACGAATGACGGTTCCTTTAAATGACGTCATCCAAGATGGCGTCCCTCGAATTCCGATTGGCTGATAGGATTCTATCAGCCAATCGGAATTAAGGTAGGAAAAATCCAATTGGTTGATGCTATCAGCCAATCGGATTGAAGTTCAATAGAATGCGAGGTCAATTCTATTGGCTGATCCAATCAGCCATTCGGATTGAACTTCAATCCGATTGGCTGATAGCATCAACCAATCAGATTTTTCCTACCTTAATTCCGATTGGCTGATAGAATCCTATCAGCCAATCAGAATTCGAGTGACGCCATCTTGGATGATGTCATTTAAAGGAACCGTCATTCGTCGTTAGTCGTCGGCCTAGAAGGATGTTCCGCGCCAGAGGTCTTAAAGATGGAGCCGTTCCTCGTCGGATGGATGAAGATAGAAGATGCTGCTTGGATGAAGCCTTCTCCCGGTCCGGATATCCTCTTCTGCCCGGATAGGATGAAGACTTCTGCCGGTCTGGATGTCCTCTTCTGGCCCATCGGATGAAGACTTCTGGACGGATCGGATGACCACTGGTGCCCGGCTGGGTGAAGACGGCTCAAGGTAGGGTGATCTTCAGTGGGGTAGTGTTAGGTTTTTTAAGGGGGTATTGGGTGGGTTTTAGAGTAGGGGTGTGTGAGTGGTGGGTTGTAATGTTGGGGGGGTATTGTATTCTTTTTTTTTACAGGTAAAAGAGCTGATTACTTTGGGGCAATGCCCCGCAAAAGGCCCTTTTAAGGGCTATTTGTAATTTAGTATAGGGTAGGGCTTTTTATTATTTTGGGGGGCTTTTTTATTTTATTAGGGGGCTTAGATTAGGTGTAATTAGTTTAAACTTCTTGTATTTTTTTTATTTTTGTAATTTAGTGTTTATTTTTTTTCGTAATTTAGTTTATTGTATTTAATTGTAATTAATTGTAGGTAGTTTAGGTAATTTATTTAATGATAGTGTAGTGTTCGGTGTAATTGTAACTTAGGTTAGGATTTATTTTACAGGTAATTTTGTACTTATTTTAGCTAGGTAGTTATTAAATAGTTAATAACTATTTAATAACTATTGTACCTAGTTAAAATAAATATAAAATTGCCAGTAAAATAAAAATAAATCATAAGATAGATACAATGTAATTATTAGTTATATTGTAGCTATCTTATGGTTTATTTTACAGGTAAGTATTTAGTTTTAAATAGGAATAATTTATTTAATTGTAGTTATTTTATTTAGATGTATTTACATTATATTTTAATTATGGGGGTGTTAGTGTTAGGGTTAGACTTAGGTTTAGGGGTTAATAACTTTATTATAGTAGCGGCGACGTTGGTTGTGGCAGATTAGGGGTTAATAAATGTAAGTAGGTGTCGGCAATGTTAGGGCAGGCAGATTAAGGGTTAATAACAATTAACTAGTGTTTGCGAGGCGGGAGTGAGGCAGTTTAGGGGTTAATACATTTATTAAAGTAGCGGCGATGTCCGGTCGGCAGATTAGGGGTTAATAAGTGTAGTTAGGTGGCGGCGACATTGGGGGCGGCAGATTAGGGGTTAATAACTATAATGTAGGTGTCTGCGATGTTGGGGGCAGCAGATTAGGGGTTCATAAGTATAATGTAGGTGGCGGCGGTGTCCGGAGCGGCAGATTAGGGGTTAATAGTATAATGCAGGTGTCGGCGATGTTGGGGGCGGCAGATTAGGGGTTAATAAGTGTAAGATTAGGGGTGTTTAGACTCGGGGTTCATGTTAGGGTGTTAGGTGCAGACATATTTTTTATTTCCCCATAGGAAACAATGGGGCTGCGTTAGGAGCTGAACGCTGCTTTTTTGCAGGTGTTAGGTTTTTTTTCAGCCGTCTCAGCCCCATTGTTTCCTATGGGGAGATCGTGCACGAGCACGTTTTAGCCAGTTTACCACTACCGTAAGCAACGCTGGAATTACAGTGAGATGTGGAGCTAAATTTGCTCAACGCTCACTTTTCTGAGGCTAACGCAGCCATTCAGAAAACTTGATATACCAGCGTTGTTTAAAGTGAGCACTGGAAAAAAAAGGCTTGTTAGCAACGCACGGCTTTACCGACAAAACTCGTAATCTAGCCGAGTGTTTTTACTAAAAGTTTTTACTGTTTTTAAGCAGCATACGCACATATAGGGCTAGGTTACAAGTGAAGCGCTAAATATCGCTTGCGTGTAAGCAATATTAGCGCTCCACTTTTTAATACCAGTGCACGATAATGTACACTGGTATTACAAGTAAATCACAATGTGAACGCAAGCTTGTGTTTGCATTGCTAGGAAGCATTGCGCTCACAAGAGCTCGCTTTCATAGGCTCCTATGGGAGCCTCGTTCTGATGCCATCTCTGGCACAGCGAAGGGGTTAAGTAGCACAGCGATGGGCAGCAAATCTAAATATATATATATATATATATATATTCATATTGCATTATATTGGAACACGCAGTTCCCATAGACCGCTATGTAAAGGCACTTTTCAAAACTTTTCTAATACCCCACTCCCACCAACTTTAAAGCCCCAAAACTGCCTAATACAGTTATTTTTATTTTTTATTTTAATAAAACACTATAATGCCATCTATTTTGAGTGCATTTGGGGCAGTTTTAGAAAATTAACTAGAGATATGATCTCTGGTTAATTTTCGGAGCACTAATTGCTACCAGTAACTTGTGGTAGCAATTACCAGCCACTTATAATGGCTGGTTAATTATCGCATGTGATAATTTAGCGATCCACTTTTAATCTGTCACATAATGTGAGTACCCTGTGCACCAGAATTTACATACCGCACCCTCTCAGAGAATAAGCAGAGGCTTGTTTGACACAAATGAAATCTTCACTGATGCAGTACATACCATTACCAGCTTGCTGAGCAGGTATGGTATTTGAATCATGAACCTCTAGCAACACATAGAAAATGTGTAGTGACTTTTGCTAGAAGCATCTTTGCTAATTAAAGAAAATTTCAGTTTTGACATTTCTATCCCTCTAAGAATGCTACATAAACAAAATTCTAACTCCTTGTTGGAGAATAAACTTAACATGACTATATAAATTCTGAGACCAATCTTTCCCTCACTAACTCCATGTGATACAACAGTCTTCAAACATTTTGCAAAAATATAAATTAACAGTTTAGTTGTACCTGCATATTCTCCAGTCTTGAAGAGAAAGTGTTTCAAATGCACTGCAGCCAAGACAATCTTTCCTTTTCTAAGTAAACCAACTGGTAATCACTTAACAGTGTTTAGGGCCACCACTAGAAATTTTTGGGCCTCTTTATAAAACATTGATCACCCCCCCACTAACACATAGGGTTGCCAGGTGTCCAGTATTCCATCGGACAGCCCAGTATTTTAGCAGGCTGTCCAGTAAACATTTAAATGTCCAGTATTTTTAAAGACCCCTGTCAGCTAAATGTAAAGGGCCTATAGGCCTTTATGCATTAGAAATATGGTCCATAAAGAAGTTACACTGTGCATCTTCTGTTATATGTGTTACAGGCAACCATGAGGGTGTTCAATCATTGCTGGGTGTGTACCTCTAGCAGCCAAGGGGGTCACATCATATGTTACTGGCAACCAAGGGAATGACATGACTGCTTAGTTGTGAAAATTATATGTAGTGGGGTCAAGGGTGGGGCCTAATGTTGAGCATTTGTGGAGACATTGTGTGAACCCAGCTACGTCCCGTATCCAATCACCTATAGGTCGTCCGATATTTTTATGAAGCACAGCTGGCAACCCTACTAACACCTACACACAGACTCACACTAATGCACACACACTAATACACACACAAAACTAACACAGATACACACTAACACATACACACACAGACCCACACTAACACATACACACACACAGACAATAACACAGACATGCATTAACAGATATACACAGACACGCACAGACCCACACTAACACATACACACAGGGGCACTAACACAGACATCAACAAAGAAACACACTAACATATAGACACAGAGAAACAAACACAAACAAAAACTAACCCATACAGAGAGACACTAACAGACCTAGACACACACTAACACATACAAACAGACATGCACATTAACACAAACACACACGTACACACAAACAGACACACATAAACACTAGCACACATGCACTAACACATACACATATACACTAACCCACATTAACACATACACAAACACACCCTAACACAGACACTCATACACTTACAACACGCAGACACACAGAAACACTAACACATACACACAGACAGACATACTAACACAGGCACTAACACAGAGACACACAAACCCTAACACTGAGACACAACACACGTTAGCCAATAGCCCCTGCAGTACATTAAAAGCTTCTGTTGCTTATAATCCAGCAAGCATGGAAAAATTGTGTTCATAACTTACTCATCTTCTTGATTAAAAAAGCTGTATACATAAAACAATATATAATCTATATTGTGGTTTGAGAGGTATACTAAAATATACTACAGAGCTAAAGAATTATAGCAGCACATACATTTTATTAGTATTATTAATACGTATTATTATCACAACCATGTACCTAATTTATTAAAGGTAAGGAGAAATAAAGATTTTTGTATTGTTATGACACAGTATTACTCAGCTCTATGGAGTATAAAAATAGAACCACATACCTACAGTATCTGTTTGTGCCCCTGTCTCTGCTGGCTGCCGCAATTTTTGATAAAAAAAATTATCCCAATCTCCAGGCATAAATGACTGAAATGCACCAACATTAACGGTCCCAGGGCCCCTAGCGCTCTGCAGTATGAGCTCTGCAGCAATTGAAAACAAAAGTATCACAGGTCCCTGGGCAAGCTATTGAAATGTGGCTATTGAAATGTTTGCACCATTTTGGGCCCCCTGTAATTGCGCACTCTTACGATGATACATTAAAAAAACAAAAAACACCATGTTACAGAAAATGCGGGCTGAAACACACAAGGGTGACTTGAGGCCCAGGCCCCCTGGCAGCAGCAACCACTTTCAACGTAAGCTCAAAAGCACTTGAGTGTATCGAGCATAGGGATAGCGCAACCTCAGAGTTAACTTTTGCGCTCAAATAAAAAGTGTCACAAAAAACATCAAAAATACATTTAAAAGCACAGTTACATACTATAAAATATTCTAAATAATCCATAGAATATATCTATATATTCTACAGTATGTTTAATAATTTTGAATAATTTTTATTATTATTTTTTGTTAATATTTTATATTTAATATTTCAATAACGTGTCTTATGAATACTGTTTTCATGTGCTCTAACCCGACCACTTTAAGATCTAAATTGAGAAACCTGATGCACAAAACAAAACAAAAAATTATTTCCTGATTCAGAAAGAGCATGCGATTTTAAGCAACTTTCTAATTTACTCCTAAATGTGGTCACCAATCAGCAAGAGCTACCCAGGTTGCTAAACCAAAAATGGGACGGCTCCTAAGTTTACATTTATTATTTTTCAAATAAAGATACCTAGAGAACAAAGAAAAATTGATAATAGGAATAAATTAGAAAGCTGATTAAAATTGTCTGCTCTATCTGAGTCATTGTTTCATATCCTTTTAAGTTCTAACTTTAAGGAACAAGAATGTGTCAAATAAAATTTAAAAAACTGGTAGTTCTGCAATACCAATACATAGAGGTAATCACTCAATAAAATTAGGAAAATTAAAAATGGTCAAGCAACCTATGTTGGATCACTTGAAACAGTTTAACCCTATAACGAAGCTCTGTATGACTGAAAATAAGATGTAAAGGATCTTTACACAAGTTGTGCAAAGCTATAACTGAGCTCTCAGGATAAAGGTATATCTGTATCCCACTTCTCCAAGGAGGGACAAGACATGCAGATGGTTCAATGCATATAAATATATTAAAACATATAAAAACATATAAAAGCAAACAACACATAAGGACAATTATACATGGACTTAGAAGACCAAATAAAAACATGATCTATGACTAAGAGAACACTGACTGACACTCGGAGTTCTCCATCTATCTTGGAACCAGCATCTGTGTGACTGAGCATAAGTCCCGCCACCTGTGACTTTTATTGCCTAACTATTCCGACGTACGTTTTACCAAATACTTCAGCTTTTTTAAGCCGATTTTAGTAACTGTGTAAGGCGTAAAGTGCTGGTAAACTTTAGCTAACTAAATGCCATATATGCAATCTTTGCCATTAAAAAAAATTATATGTGTACATTACCCCCCCAATCTATCAGTGAAAAGGGTTAAATATGTACCTATAGTAATGTTTCTATTACAATGTTATGCTGGCCCATTGGGATACACTATTTTTATGACCATTCCAATGAACATACAATCATTGTGTGTCTCATATGACACTCTTGAAGTCCAGCCATTTGAAAGTCCTTATGAAGCCTATGTAGAGAGTAGGTGGAACTTCTCTCTATGTCTGGTCTGGCTTCTCTAAAAATACATACCGAAGCTAGCTAACTAGTATTTAGGTAGCATCAATTTATACATACATGCATATGTGTTTGTGTATATATATATATATACTGTATATATATATATATATATATATATATATATATATATATATATATATATATAAATACTGTATATATATATATATATCATACAAATATAGAGATAAACGTTTCAGGGTTTCACGCCCTTCTTCAAACACAGACAGAAATTAAAGAGGTGAAGGTGACGGTTTTGAAAGACATGGAGATTGCATCCCTATATTTGTATACTTCATGAACTTTTGGAAGCACCCTGGGCAGCTGAATACTTTATGCCACTCCTGGTGCAAAAATGCAAGCAGCTCGGCTTTGTTTGATGGCTTGTGACCATCCATCTTCCTCTTGATCCCACTCTATAGGTTTTCAATGGGGTTCAGGTCTGAAGATTGGGCTGACCATGACAGAGTCCTCCATTCAATCTTGATTGACCTGGCTGTTTAGCATGGAGCATTGCCTTGCTAGAAAATCCAATCCTAACCCTATAAGTTTTAATAAGCTACAATATTACCAGGAAAAGTATTTTCTATATTGAGTTTCATTTTTTACATATTTTAGGATTATGTGCTACTTACTAAGTACTGTATTTTAAATCTTTTCTAACAATATGTGAGCATTTTTATTTCAAAATAAAGTATTAAATTCATCCTTTCTTATTTGCTATTTTATTAGCTATTATCCTTCTGTAGATATGGTTTCTAGATATGTAAAAATTTTATTAAAAGTGGGGCCGAGTTATGGATTTATTATGGGGCAGGAAAAGTTTTCTGCAATTCTAGTCTGTCATGATACAGTGTTAAATTGCTGTTGGCTCAGGTATTGTATGCATGTTTTATTTTACTTTAGGTTAATAGGTCACACATCTTTCAAAAGTGTTTCCATTAATTTTTTCATTACTGATGTCAAACTCAGAGTGCTATGCTTAGTGAAATCTTCCCTACTGTACATTTGTGCTGTGGCTCTATATAAGCAATTATCCAACTGTCATGGCTGAGAACTGGAAAAAACAGGGGTCAGTGCCTTGTATCCATTTCAGGCAGATAAGAGTTAATAGCACTGAATGCACTTTGATATGACATAATTACATTCTAATCTTGATGATATAATAAAATTTAAACTTTACTAAACAATTATGCGTTTATCCAATTTACAGTTTGTATATATCAATTCCCTAAGTTACTGGGTATGCTGTCTTTACAGACAACAGCAACAGTGTGTTTTGGCCAATAAATATATTTAATCTTCCTAAACCTTTAACACTATTTTAAGTATAGTTATTTCTGATACATGTTTAACATTCACTAAAGAATTTGGAAATGTTTTGAGATGAAAACTTGCTTCTTCCAAGGTCATAGCTGAAGCTTGTCTCCAAGTGTAAGATAAAATTGTAATTTATATAATAGTAGCTACAGAGGAAACTTGCCTTTTAATGTACTGCTGTAGGGGAAATCAAGTATACAGTGAGTATATCATATTAATCTGTAGATTTCTAAAACACATAACTACCTGAATATTTCAGTACATATTTATGGAAACATCTTAAATTTACCAACTGAAGTATCCCTTGCAGGCAAGCTTTTTTTTAATTAAAGGGACAGTCAAGTCAAAATTAAACTTTCATGATTCAGATAGAGCACACAATTTTAAACAATTTTCTAATTCACTTTCATTATCTAAATCTGCACAATCATTTTATATGCATAATTTCTGAGGCACTAGCTCCCACTGAGCATGTCCAAGTTTCAAAGGGAATATGTATATTGTAATTGGCTGATGGCTGTCACGTGATGCATTAGAAAGAAAAATGTAACTAACTTTCACTTAGATTACAAGTTGTGCATTTGTGTTTTAATGCTGAATAAATTGTAATTTCAGCGTTAAAACAGCACCGCAGCCATTACAAGTCTTGTCGGTATAGCTGTACCACAAGCCTTTTTGCCTGTAACACAACGTCAGTCCCGCACTCATAAAAAAATAAAATTTTTTCATGGGACTTCCATAGCGCTGCCATTGCGAATTTTGGGGTGAGGCTAAAAAGCTTGCGTTTCCAAGATCTGTTTCGTAATCTAAAAGCAGTAGTTATGAGTTTTACGCTACAAAACTGTAACATAAAACTCATAACTAAACTGTCACAAAGTGCACTAAACACCCATAAACTACCTATTAACCCCTAAACCGAGGTCCTCCCGCATTGCAAATACTATATTAAATTTATTAACCCCTAACCTGCCGTTCCTGACTTTGCCGCCACTAATACTATTTATAACCCCTATTTCGCCGCCCCTGACATCGTCACCACTATAATAAAGTTATTAACCCCTAAACCGCCGCCCTCCCACATCGCAAACACTATTTAAATATTATTAACCCCAAATCTGCCGTCCGCCCACATCGCCCCCACTATACTAACGTTATTAAGCCCTACACTGCCGCCACTATAATAAACCTATTAACCCCTAAACCGCAAGCCACCCACAATGAAATATACTAAATTAAACTATTAACCCCTAAACCGAAAGCCCCCACATCGCAATAAACTAATTTAAACTAGTAACCTCTAAACCTTACGCCCCCCTAACTTTATATTAAAATTACAATTTCCCTATATTAAATTAAATTAAAACTTACCTTTCAAATTAAAAAACTAACGACGAGATTACGAGTTTTGCGTTAGCCTTAAAAAGCAGCGTTTAGAGGTCCCAATGCTGCTTTTTATCTAACGCTGTTATTACAAGTTTGGCAGGTAGAGGTTCATCGCTCTCATTTTTCTTCCGCGACTCGATGCTACCGCAAATCCCCTTACGTCAATTGCATATCCTATCTTTTTAATGGGATTTTGCTAATGCTGGTATTATAAGTCTTGGAAGAAGTGAGCGGTACAGCCTCTGCCTCCAAGACTCCTACCGCATATAAAAGTCAGCGGTTAAGAGTTTTATGGGCTAACGCCGGAACATAAAACTCTTAACTAAAGTGCTACAATGTACACTAACACCCATAAACTACCTATTAACCCCTAAACTGAGGCCCCTCCACATCACAAACACTATAATAAAAATTATTAACCCCTAATCTGCCGACCGGACATCGCCGCCACCTACATTATACCTATGAACCCCTAATCTGCTGCCCCTAACATCGCCGACACCTACATTATATGTATTAACCCCTAATCTGCCGCCCCCAATGTCACCGCCACCTACCTACAATTATTAACCCCTAATCTGCCGACCGGACATCGCCGCCACTATAATAAATGCATTAACCCCTAAACCGCCGCACTCCCGCCTCGCAAACACTATAAAATTTGTTAATAACCCCTAATCTGCCGTCCCGAACATCGCCGCCACCTAACTACAATTTTTAACCCCTAATCTGCCGCCCCCAATGTCGCCGCCATTATAATAAAGTTATTAACCCCTAAACCTAAGTCTAACCCTAACTCTAACACCCACTAATTTAAATATAATTTAAATACATCTTAATAAAATAATTACAATTAAATAAATTATTCCTAATTAAAACTAAATACTTACCTGTAAAATAAACCATAAGATAGCTACAATATAACTAATAGTTACATTGTAGCTATCTTATGATTTATTTTTATTTTACTGGCAACTTTGTATTTATTTTAACTAGGTAGAATAGTTATTAAATAGTTATTAACTATTTAATAACTACCTAGCTAAAATAAGTACAAAATTACCAGTAAAATAAATCCTAACCTAAGTCACAATTACACCTAACACTACACTATCATTAAATAAATTACCTAAACTACCTACAATTAATTACAATTAAATACAATAAACTAAATTACAAAAAAAACAAAACACTAAATTACAAAAAAAAAAATACTAAATTACAGAAAATAAAAAAAATTACAAGAAGTTTAAACTAATTACACCTAATCTAATCCCCCTAATAAAATAAAAAAGCCCCCCAAAATAATAAAATTCCCTACCCTACACTAAATTACAAATAGCCTTTAAAAGGGCCTTTTGCGGGGCATTGCCCCAAAGTAACCAACTCTTTTACCAGCCCTTAAAAGGGCTTTTTGTGGGGCAATGCCCCAAAGTAATCAGCTCTTTTACCTGTAAAAAAAAGAAATACAATACCCCCCAACATTACAACCCACCACCCACACACCCCTACTCTAAAACTCACCCAATCCCCCCTTAAAAAAGCCTAACACTACCCCATTGAAGATCACCCTACCTTGAGCCGTCTTCATCCAGCCGGGCACCGATGGGGCAGAAGAGGACATCCGGACCGGCACAAGTCTTCATCTGATCTGGCCAGAAGTCTTCATCAAATCCGGGCAGAAGAGGTCCTCCAAGCGGCAGAAGTCTTCATCCAAGCAGCATCTTCTATCTTCAATCAATCGGAGCGGAGCGGGTCCTTCTTCAATCCAGCCGACGCGGAGCCATCCTCTTCTTCCGATGTCCTAACACTGAATGAAGGTTTCTTTAAATGATGTCATCCAAGATGGCGTCCCTCAAATTCCGATTGGCTGATAGGATTCTATCAGCCAATCAGAATTAAGGTAGGAAAAATCCGATTGGTTGATTTAATCAGCCAATCGGATTGAAGTTCAATCCGATTGGCTGATTGGATCAGCCTATAGAATTGACCTTGCATTCTATTGGCTGATCTAATCAGCCAATCGGATTGAACTTCAATCCGATTGGCTGATTAAATCAACCAATCGGATTTTTCCTACCGTAATTCCGATTGGCTGATAGAATCCTATCAGCCAATCAGAATTCGAGGGATGCCATCTTGGATGACGTAATTTAAAGGAAGCTTCATTCAGTGTTAGGACATCAGAAGAAGAGGATGGCTCCGCGTCGGCTGGATTGGACCCGCTCCGCTACGAATGATTGAAGATAGAAGATGCCGCTTGGATGAAGACTTTTGCTGATTGGAGGACCTCTTCTGCCCGGATTCGATGAAGACTTCTGGCCGGATCGGATGAAGACTTGTGCCGGTCCGGATGTCCTCTTCTGCCCCATTGGTGCCCGGCTGGGTGAAGACGGCTAAAGGTAGGGTGATCTTCAATGGGGTAGTGTTAGGTTTTTTTAAGGGGGGATCGGGTGGGTTTTAGAGTAGGGGTGTGGGTGGTGGGTTGTAATGTTGGGGGGTATTGTATTTCTTTTTTTACAGGTAAAAGAGCTGATTACTTTGGGGCATTGCCCCGCAAAAGCCCTTTTAAGGACTGGTAAAAGAGCTGGTTACTTTGGGGCAATGCCCCGCAAAAAGCCCTTTTAAGGGCTATTTGTAATTTAGTGTAGGGTAGGGAATTTTATTATTTTGGGGGGCTTTTTTATTTTATTAGGGGGATTAGATTAGGTGTAATTAGTTTAAACTTCTTGTAATTTTTTTTATTTTCTGTAATTTAGTGTTTATTTTCTTTTGTAATTTAGTGGGGTTTTTTCCGTAATTTAGTTTATTGCATTTAATTGTAATTAATTGTAGGTAGTTTAGGTAATTTATTTAATGATAGTGTAGTGTTAGGTGTAATTGTAACTTAGGTTAGGATATATTTTACTGGTAATTTTGTAGTTATTTTAGCTAGGTAGTTATTAAATAGTTAATAACTATTTAATAACTATTCTACCTAGTTAAAATAAATACAAAGTTGCCAGGAAAATAAAAATAAATCATAAGATTGCTACAATGTAACTATTAGTTATATTGTAGCTATCTTATGGTTTATTTTACAGGTAAGTATTTAGTTTTAAATAGGAATAATTTATTTAATCGTAGTTATTTTATTAAGATGTATTTAAATTATATTTAAATTAGGGGGGTGTTAGGGTTAGACTTAGGTTTAGGGGTCTGGTGGCAAATTTGGGGTTAATAAATGTAAGTAGGTGTCGGCGATGTTAGGGCAGGCAGATTAGAGGTTAATAAAAATTAACTAGTGTTTGCGAGGCGGGAGTGCGGCGGTTTAGGGGTTAATACATTTATTAAAGTGGCAGCGATGTCCGGTTGGCAGATTAGGGGTTAATAAGTGTAGTTAGGTAGCGGCGACATTGGGGGCGGAAGAATAGGGGTTAATAAATATAATGTAGGGTTCGGCGATGTTGGGGGCAGTAGATTAGGGGTTCATAGGGATAATGTAGGTGGCAGCGATGTTTCTGGAGCGGCATATTAGGGGTTAATAATATAATGTAGGTGTCAGCGATAGCGGGGGCGGCAGATTAGGGGTTAATAAGTGTAATATTAGGGGTGTTTAGACTCGGGGTTCATGTTAGGGTGTTAGGTGCAGACATACAATTCCTTTCTCCATAGGAAACAATGGGGCTGCGTTAGAAGCTGGAAGCTGCTTTTTTGCAGGTGTTAGGTTTTTTTAAAGCCAGCTCAGCCCCATTGTTTCCTATGGGGAAATCGTGCACGAGCACGTTTTAGCCAGCTTGCCGCTGACTTAAGCAGCGCTGGTATTACAGTGAGAAGTGGAGCTAAATTTGCTCCACGCTCACTTTTCTGAAGCTAACGCAGCCATTCAGAAAACTTGTAATACCAGCGTTGTCTTAAGTGAGCGGTGGAAAAAAAGGCTTGTTAGCACCACAGGTCTTTACCGACAAAACTCGTAATCTGACAGTAAGTTTAAACTAACAATTAAACTAATATAACTATTTAACTAATATTAAACTAACTACCAATTAAATAAAACTAAAATACACATTCAAAAAATCCTAACACTACTATAAAAATTACAAACTATCTAATTACAAAAAATAAAAAATACTAAATTACAAAAAATAACAAACACTAAATTGCGAAAAATAACAAACAAAATTATTCAAAATAAAAGAGAATTATACCTAATCTAATAGACCTATCAAAATAAAAAAGCCCACTCAAAATAAAAAAAAGCCTACAATAAACTACCAATAGTCCTTAAAAAAATAGCCCTTAAAAGGGCCTTTTGTAGGGCATTGCCCTAAGTTAAACAGCTCTTTTACCTGTAAAAAAAATACAAAGTCTCCCCCAACAGTAAAACCCACCACCCAACCAACACCCAAAATAAAAAACCTAACTCTAACAAAAACCTAAGCTACCCATTGCCCTGAAAAGGACATTTGTATGGGCATTGCCCTTAAAATGGCATTTAGCTCTTTTGCATTGCCCTGAAAAGGGCATTTAGCTCTTTTAAGAAAAAGCCTAAACTCTTAAAAAAAAAACCCCAAAAAAAACCCTTAAGAAAACCTATCACTTACCCCCAAAGATCCACTTACAGTTTTTGAAGTCCCACTTGAACGATCTTCATCCAGGCAGCGAAGTCCCCATCGAGGCGACGAGAAGGGCATTTACAAATGCCCTTTTCAGGACAATGGGTTGATTAGGTTTTACTTTATTTTTAGTTTGTGGGTTTGGGGGGTGGGGGTTTGTATACTGTTAGGGGGTGTTTGTTTTGTTTTGTTTCATCCAGGCAGCAAAGTCCTCATCGAGGCAGCAAGAAGTCTTCATCCAGGCGGCCTCTTCTATCTTCATCCAGGGGGCGAAGTCCTCATCCAGGCGGCAAGAAGTCTTCATCCAGGTGGCCTCTTCTATCTTCATCCAGACGGCATCTTCTATCTTCATCCCGGCGGTACGGAGCGGGTCCATCCTGAAAACATCAGAGAGCATCCTCTTTATACGGTCGCCGCTGTATACTGAATCTTCAACGCAAGGTACGCAATTCAAAATAGTGTCCCTTGCATTCCTATTGGCTGATTTAATTTTGGAAATTCAAATCAGCCAATAGGAGGAGAGCTACTGAAATCCTATTGGCTGTACAAATTGATTTGAACAGCCAATAGAATTTCAGAAGCTCTCATCCTATTGGCTGTTTTGAACAGCCAATAGGATTTCAGTAGCTCTCATCCTATTGGCTGATTTGAATTTCCAAAACAAATCAGTCAATAGGAATGCAAGGGACACCATTTTGAATCGCGTACCTTGCATTGAAGATCCAGTATACGGTGGTGACCATATGAAGAGGATGCTCTGCGTCGGATGTCTTTAGGATGGACCCGCTCCGCGCCGCCAGGATGAAGATAGAAAATGTCGCCTTGATGAAGATAGAAGAGGCCGTCTGGATGAAGACTTCTCGCCGCCTGGATGAGGACTTCGCCGCCTGGATGAAGATAAACGAGGCCGTCTGGATGAAGACTTCTCACCGCATTGATAAGGACTTTGCCACCTGGATGAAGATCGTTCAAGCAGGACTTCCAAAACTGTTTGGTAGATTAATTCTAGATTAGATTTTTTAAAGGGACATCCAGGCCGTCTGGATGAAGACTTCTCGCCGCCTGGATGAGGACTTCGCCGCCTGGATGAAGATAAACGAGGCCGTCTGGATGAAGACTTCTCGCCGCATTGATAAGGACTTTGCCACCTGGATGAAGATCGTTCAAGCAGGACTTCCAAAACTGTAAGTGGATCTTCGGGGGTTAGTGATGTTTTTTTTGGGTGATTTTTTTCCTAAAAGAGCTAAATGCCCTTTTCAGGGCAATGCAAAAGAACCAAATGCCATTTAAAGGACAATGCCCATACAAATGCCCTTTTCAGGACAATGGGTAGCTTAGGTTTTTTAGATAGTTTTTTTATTTTGTGGTTTTGGGGGGGTGGGGGTTTGTAATGTTAGTGGGTCTTTATATTTTTTTCAAGTAAGAACTTAGAGCAATGCCCTACAAAAGGCCCTTTTAAGGGCTATTGGTAGTTTATTCTAGATTAGGTTTTTTATTTTGGGGTGTTTTTTTTTTAAATGGGTATTAGAATAGGAATAATTTTTAATATTTTTGATAATTTGTTTGTTATTTTGTGTAATGTATTTTATTTTGTTTTGGGGTGGGTTTTTATTTTTAGATTAGGGCTTGTACATTTCATAAAAGAGCTGAATGCCTTTTTAAGGGCAGGAAAAAGAGCTAAACGCCCTCTTAAGGGAAATGCCCATACAAATGCCCTTTTCAGGGCAATGGGTAGATTAGGTTTTACTTTATTTTTAGTTTGTGGGTTTCGGGGGTGGAGGTTTGTATACTGTTAGGGGTGTTTGCTTTGTTTTGTTTTGTAGCAAAAGAGCTTTTAACTTTAGGGCAATGCCCTACAAAAGGAATAATTTTTAATATTTTTGATAATTTGTTTGTTATTTTGTGTAATGTATTTTATTTGTTTTGGGGTGGGTTTTTATTTTTAGATTAGGGCTTGGGCATTTCATAAGGGCAGGAAAAAAGAGCTAAATGCCCTTTTAATTACATTGCCCATACAAATGCCCTTTTCAGGGCAATGGGTAGATTAGGTTTTACTTTATTTTTAGTTTGTGCGTTTGGGGGGTGGGGGTTTGTATACTGTTAGGGGGTGTTTGTTTTGTTTTGCAGCAAAAGAGCTGTTAACTTTAGGGCAATGCCCTACAAAAGGCCCTTTTAAGGGCCTTTGTAGATTAATTCTAGATTAGATTTTTTAAAGGGTATTAGAATAGGAATCATTTTTATTGTTTTGATAATTTCATTTGTTATTTTTTGTAATGGTAGGTTTTTTTATTTTTAGTCATTTTAGTGTTTGTTATTTTTTTGTAAAAAAATTGTGATGTGGGGGGCTGGCGGTTTAGGGGTTAATAGGTTTATTAAGTGGTAGTGATATGGGAGGCCAGAGGTTTAGGTTTAATAGCTTTATTTAGTGGTGGCAATGTTGGGGAGCGGTGGAATAGGGGTTAATAGATTTATTATTGTGTGGGCAATGTTGGGGTGCAGGGGAATAGGGGTTAATAACTTTAGTATAGTGGCAGTGATATTTGGAGCGGCAGATTAGGGGTTAATAGCTTTATTTAGGTGGCAGCAATATCGGAGGCAGCAGATCAGGGGTTAATAACATTATGTATATACCGGCGATGTTGGTGGGGGGCAGATTAGGGGTGTTTAGACTTGAGGTTTATGTTAAGGGTGTTAGGTATAAATGGTTTTTTTTTCCCATAGACATCAATGGGGCTGCGTTACGGAGATTTTCTATCAGCGATCGCAGGTGTTAGGCTTTTTTCTGACCCGCTCTCCACATTGATGTCTATGGGGAAAGTGTGCACGAGCACGTCAAAACAGCGCTTGGATTGTGTGCGGTATGGAGCTCAACGCAGCCATATCCCACACACAAGGCGGCTGTTTGAAAACTTGTGATGGCTGCGCTATAGAGGGTTAAATAACGTAATTTTTGATGCGTTTATTAATTTCCCTATAGCACGCATAACTCGTAATCTAGGTGTTTGACATTTGTCAGAAAAAACTAAATCTACTACTCTCTTGAAATTCAAACTAAGGGCCTGTTATTTCTTTCTAATGGGTCTCACCAGCACTGATACAAATGGATGCTAGCATAAGAATGCAATATAATTATAGCAGTGTTTTTTTTAACTTATTACAAATAAAAAGATGGAAGTAATAGCAAGGTGATGATTAAACTATAAATGTATTACTTAGCTTTGGAATGTTACAGATGTAACAGGTGTATTCTCTCTCAATCTAGACCGCTCACTCTCTGATGTTCACAAACTTTACCTTTGATCTAGTCTGCTTTAAAGGTACAGTCAACACCAGAATTGTTGTTGTTTTAAAAGATAGATAATCCCTTAATTACCCATCCCCAGTTTTGCATAATCAACACAGTTATAATAATATACTTTTTACCTCTGTAATTACCTTGTATCTAAGCCTCTGCAGACTACCCCTTATTTCAGTTCTATTGATAGACTTGCATGTTAGCCAATCAGTGCTCACTCCTCTGTATATTTACGTGCATGAGCTCAATGTTATCTTTATGAAACACATGAGCTAACACCCTCTAGTGGTCAAAAGGCATTCAGCTTAGAGGTGGCCTTCAAGGTCTAAGAAATTAGCATATGAACCTCCTAGGTTTAGCTTTCAACTAAGAATACCAAGAGAACAAAGCAAAATTGGTGGTAAAAGTAAATTGGAAAGTTGTTTAAAATGGCATGCCCTATTTGAATCATGAAAGTTTTTTTTGGACTTGACTGTTCCTTTAACCCTATCTGCAACCTAATTTGCCCCGCCTTAACAATAGCATTAAAAACAGTTAGCCCAAATTACAAGTGGAGCGCTAACCCCGCTAGAAGTAAACTTTTTGCACACTAATACTGGTATTACAAATTGAAAGTAAACTGTTTTCGCAAGAGTGGTAACCCAGTGCGTACAAAAAGCTGAACTTAGGATATTGCTCACCCATTACTGTATTCCCCCATAGCAGTCAATGGAGCTAAAAAAGTGGAAAAAAAACGAACACCCTACTTGCGCACATATTACATATTACATATAACGCGATCACATATTCTCAAGTGCACTAACCCAACATGAAAATATGAATATTTCCCATTCCAATGTTGTTCACATAGCAGAATATTTATTTATATGTATTTTTAATAGTGATGTCGCGAACCTAAAAATTTGCGTTCGCGAACGGCGGACACGAACTTCCGCAACTGTTCACAAACGGGCGAACCGCCATAGACTTCAATAGGCAGGCGAATTTTAAAACCCACAGGGACTCTTTCTGGCCACAATAGTGATGGAAAAGTTGTTTCAAGGGTACTAACACCTGGACTGTGGCATGCCGGAGGGGGATCCATGGCAAAACTCCCATGGAAAATTACATAGTTGTTGCAGAGTCTGTTTTTAAGCCATAAAGGGCATAAATCACCTAACATTGCTAAATTGTTTGGAATAACATGCTTTAAAACATCAGGTATGATGTTGTATCGATCAGGTAGTGTAAGGGTTACGCGCACTTCACAGTGACAGACCAAACTCCCCGTTTAAAGGGACAGTCTACACCAGAATTTTTATTGTTTTAAAGGATAGATAATCCCTTTATTACCCATTTCCCAGTTTTTCATAACTAACACATTTGTAATAATATACTTTTAACCTCTGTGATTATCTTGTATCTAAGCCTCTGCAAACTGCCCCTTTTTTCAGTTCTTTTGACAGACTTGCAATCTAGCCAATCAGTGCCTGCTCCCAGATAACTTCTCGTGCACGAGCACAGTGTTATCTATATGAAATACGTGAACTAACACCCTCTAGTGGTGAAAAACTGTTAAAATGCAATCTGAAAGAGGTGGGCTTCAAGGTCTAAGAAATTAGCATATGAACCTCCTAGGTTAAGCTTTCAACTAAGAATACCAAGAGAACAAAGCAAAATTGGTGATAAAAGTAAATTGGAAAATTGTTTAAAATTACATGCTCTATCTGAATCATGAAAGTTTATTTTGGCCTAGACTGTCACTTTAACGCACCGCAAACAACCGCAAACAGTGCATTTGCACAACCGCAAACTCCCCATTTGCACAAGGTTGGATACCATGCTAGCCATGTCCCGTTCCTTGTCCTCACTGATGTCATTGAAGGTCTCTTCCTCCACCCAGCCACGTACAACACCAAGGGTCCCCGAAAGGTGACAACAAGCCCCCTGGGACGCCTGCTGTGTTTGGTCTTCCACCTCCTCAAAGCCACCTTCCACCTCTGACTCCTCTTCCTCTCTCTGCATTGCCTCTCTCTGCGTTATTATAAGGTGTGTTAAGTAGTACTATTCCTATCAGTGTAATCCCTGTTACGTCCCCTATCAGGGGACGTGTATATGGCATGGATTTTAGGACCCGGGAGATGGAAAAAGATGCTTGGTCAGTCCTCCTACTTCAAATTTGGGGCACTGCGTGTGCAATCTACTCTGCCACCAGATATGAGTGGTGTGTTAAGTAGTACTATTCTGATCAGTTTAATCCCTGTTACGTCCCCTATCAGGGGACGTGTATATGGCATGGATATGTATATGGCATGGCCGAAACACAAGTGGCTGTCAGATAACAGTCCGGCCACGAGATAGATTTGATAGATAGATAGATACATAGATTAGATAGATAGATCAATAGATGCAATAGATACATTTGATAGATACGATAGATAGATAGATAGATTTGTTAGATAAATAGATAGATTTGATAGATAGATAATTTCCCAGACAGAGAATTACAAGACGTGCGGTTTGGGACCCATTGTAAGGTTCCCAGAGGCAGTTGTGGCGCCCGAGGCTCTGATTAGAACAGAGCACTCTGGAACGTATCTGCCCTCGGCCGAAATCGGAACATTCTTTAGCTTTCTGTCTGTCAGCCAAATGTCCGTCTGCCAAATGTCCGTCTGCCAAATGTCCGTCTGACAAATGTCCTTCTGCATTTTGTCAGAGCACCGCGTGCAATCTATTGTGCCACCAGATATGAGTGGTGTGTTAAGTAGTACTATTCTGATCAGTTTAATCCCTGTTATGTCCCCTATTAGGGGACGTGTATATGGCATGGATTTTAGGAACCGGGAGATGGAAAAAGATCCTTGGTCGGTCCTCCTACTTCAAATTAGGGGCACTGCGCTTGCAATCTACTGTGCCACCAGATATGAGTGGTGTGTTAAGTAGTACTATTCTGATCAGTTTAATCCGTGTTATGTCCCCTATCAGGGGACGTGTATATGGCATGGATATGTATATGGCATGGCCGAAACACAAGTGGCTGTCAGATAACAGTCCGGCCATGAGATATATAGATTTGATTGATAGATAGATAGATAGATAGATAGATACATAGCTTAGATAGATAGATCAATAGATGCAATAGATACATTTGATAGATTTGATAGATAGATAAATAGATAGATTTGATAGATAGATAATTTCCAAGACAGATAATTACAAGACGTGCGGTCTGGGACCCATGGTAAGGTTCCCAGAGGCAGTTGCGGCGCCCGAGGCTCTGATTAGAACAGAGCACTCTGGAACGTATCTGCCCTCGGCCGAAATCGGAACATTCTTTAGCTTTCTGTCTGTCGGCCAAATGTCCGTCTGCCAAATGTCCGTCTGACAAATGTCCGTCTGACAAATGTCCTTCTGCATTTTGTCAGAGCACCGCGTGCAATCTATTGTGCCACCAGATATGAGTGGTGTGTTAAGTAGTACTATTCTGATCAGTTTAATCCCTGTTATGTCCCCTATTAGGGGACGTGTATATGGCATGGATTTTAGGAACCGGGAGATGGAAAAAGATCCTTGGTCGGTCCTCCTACTTCAAATTAGGGGCACTGCGCATGCAATCTACTGTGCCACCAGATATGAGTGGTGTGTTAAGTAGTACTATTCTGATCAGTTTAATCCGTGTTATGTCCCCTATCAGGGGACGTGTATATGGCATGGATATGTATATGGCATGGCCGAAACACAAGTGGCTGTCAGATAACAGTCCGGCCATGAGATATATAGATTTGATAGATAGATAGATAGATAGATACATAGCTTAGATAGATAGATCAATAGATGCAATAGATACATTTGATAGATTTGATAGATAAATAGATAGATTTGATAGATAGATAATTTCCAAGACAGATAATTACAAGACGTTCGGTCTGGGACCCATGGTAAGGTTCCCAGAGGCAGTTGCGGCGCCCGAGGCTCTGATTAGAACAGAGCACTCTGGAACGTATCTGCCCTCGGCCGAAATCGGAACATTCTTTAGCTTTCTGTCTGTCGGCCAAATGTCCGTCTGCCAAATGTCCGTCTGCTAAATGTCCGTCTGCCAAATGTCCTTCTGCATTTTGTCAGTGCACCGCGTGCAATCTACTGTGCCACCAGATATGAGTGGTGTTAAGTAGTACTATTCTGATCAGTTTAATCCCTGTTACGTCCCCTATCAGGGGACGTGTATGTGGCATGGATTTTAGGAACTGGGAGATGGAAAAAGATGCTTGGTTGGTCCTCCTACTTCAAATTAGGGGCACTGCGCGTGCAATCTACTGTGCCACCAGATATGAGTGGTGTGTTAAGTAGTACTATTCTGATCAGTTTAATCCCTGTTACGTCCCCTATCAGGGGACGTGTATATGGCATGGATATGTATATGGCATGGCCGAAACACAAGTGGCTGTCAGATAACAGTCCGGCCACGAGATAGATAGATTTGATAGATAGATAGCTACATAGATTAGATAGATAGATCAATAGATGCAATAGATACATTTGATAGATACGATAGATAGATAGATAGATAGATAGATAGATTTGATAGATAAATAGATTGATTTGATAGATAATTTCCAATTCAGAGAATTACAAGACGTGCGGTCTGAGACAGATGGTAAGGTTCCCAGAGGCAGTTGCGGCACCCAAGGCTCTGATTAGAACAGAGCACTCTGCAACGTATCTGCCCCCGGCCGAAATCGGAACATTCTTTAGCTTTCTGTCTGTCGGCCAAATGTCCATCTGCCAAATGTCCGTCTGCTAAATGTCCGTCTGCCAAATGTCCTTCTGCATTTTGTCAGAGCACCGCGTGCAATCTACTGTGCCACCAGATATGAGTGGTGTGTTAAGTAGTAATATTCTGATCAGTTTAATCCCTGTTACGTCCCCTATCAGGGGACGTGTATATGGCATGGATTTTAGGAACCGGGAGATGGAAAAAGATTCTTGGTCGGTCCTCCTACTTCTATTTAGGGGCACTGCACGTGCAATCTACTGTGCCACCAGATATGAGTGGTGTGTTAAGTAGTACTATTCTGATCAGTTTAATCCCTGTTATGTCCCCTATCAGGGGACGTGTATATGGCATGGATATGTATATGGCATGGCCGAAACACAAGTGGCTGTCAGATAACAGTCCAGCCACGAGATAGATAGATTTGATAGATAGATACATAGCTTAGATAGATAGATCAATAGATGCAATAGATACATTTGATAGATATGATAGATAGATAGATTTGATAGATAGATAGATTTGATAGATGTAGCAGCGGCCAGAAAAATTGATGTTTGTTTCCCAGGCAGAAAGTGCCCTAAAACATTGCGGCTTGAACCCTAGTTGGTGGCGGATAAGTCATGCAAGTCATCCGGCATTCGAAGATAAAATACAGCAGCGTGTGGACCATTTTTAGCCCAAGGCAGCTCATCTCATCAGGCCTTTTTTAGTCAAATGTATCGCCCAATGTCAGTCCCTTCGGGATCCATCCCTCATTCATCTTAATAAAGGTGAGGTAATCTAAACTTTTTTGACCTAGGCGACTTCTCTTCTCAGTGACAATACCTCCTGCTGCACTGAAGGTCCTTTCTGACAGGACACTTGAAGCGGGGCAGGCCAGAAGTTCTATCACAAATTGGGATAGCTCATTCCACAGGTCAAGCCTGCACACCCAGTAGTCAAGGGATTCATCGTTCCTCAGAGTGTCGAGATCTGCAGTTAAGGCGAGGTAGTCTGCTACCTGTCGGTCAAGTCATTCTCTGAGGGTGGACCACGAAGGGCTGTGCGATGCATAGGACTTAAAAATCTCTGCATGTCCTCCATCAACAACACGTCTGTAAAGCGTCCTGTCCTTGCCGGCGTGGTCATGGGAGTCGGAGGATTACTTTCACCTCTTCCCCTGTTAGATTCCCGTTGTGCTGTGACATCACCCTTATATGCTGTGTAAAGCATACTTTTTAATTTATTTTGGAACTGCTGCATCCTTTCCGACTTGCGGTAATTCGGTAACATTTCTGGCACTTTATGCTTATATCGGGGGTCTAGTAGCGTGGACACCCAGTACAGGTCATTCTCCTTCAGCTTTTTTATACGAGGGTCCCTCAACAGGCACGACAGCATGAAAGACCCTATTTGCACAAGGTTGGATGCCAAGCTACTCATGTCCCGTTCCTGGTCCTCAGTGATCTCACTGAAGGTATCTTCTTCCCCCCAGCCACGTAAGACACCACGGGTACCAGATAGGTGACAATGAGCACCCTGGGATGCCTGTTGTGGTTGGTCTTCCTCCTCCTCCTCAAAGCCACATTCCTCCTCTGACTCCTCTTCCTAACAATCCTTTTCCAGAGTTGCCGCTGGTCCAGCAAGCGATGCTGATAAGGCTGTTTCTGGTGGTGATGGTCACCACAACTCTTCCTCTTCCTCTTCACGCTCATCTACGGCCTGATCCAGAACTCTTCGCAGGGCACGCTCCAGGAAGAAAACAAATGGTATAATGTCTCTGATGGTGCCTTCGGTGCGACTGACTAGGTTTGTCACCTCCTCAAAAGGACGCATGAGCCTACAGGCATTGCGCATGAGTGTCCAGTAACATGGCAAAAAAATTCCCAGCTCCCCAGAGGCTGTCCTAGTACCCTGGTCATACAAATACTCGTTAACGGCTTTTTCTTGTTGGAGCAGGCGGTTGAACATTGGGAGTGTTGAATTCCAACGTGTCGGGCTGTCGCAAATCAAGCGCCTCACTGGCATGTTGTTTCGCCGCTGGATATCTGAAAAGTGCGCCATGGCAGTGTAGGAATGCCTGAAATGGCCACACACCTTCCTGGCCTGCTTCAGGACGTCCTGTAAGCCTGGGTACTTATGCACAAAGCATTGTACGATCAGATTTCACACATGTGCCATGCACGGCACATGGGTCAACTTGCCCCATTTCAATGCCGCCACCAAATTACTTCCGTTGTCAGAAACCACTTTGCCGATAGCCAGTTGTGTGGAGTCAGCCACTGATCCACCTGTGCGTTCAGGGCGGACAGGAGTGCTGGTCCGGTGTGACTCTCTGCTTTCAGGCAAGTCAACCCTAAGACAGCGTGACACTGCCGTATCCGGGATGTGGAATAGTACCTGGGGAGCTGGGGGGGTGCCATTGATGTGGAGCAAGACGCAGCAGCAGAAGAGGACTCAGTCGAGGAGGTTATGGAAGAGGATGGAGTAGGAGGAGTAGAGGAGGTGGCAGCAGGCCTGCCTGTAAGTCGTGGCGGTGTCACCAACTCTGCAGAGCCACGCATTCCATGGTTGTCAGCCATCAGCAGGTTTACCCAATGCACAGTGTAGGTGATATACCTGCCCTGACCATGCTTTGCAGACCAGCTATCAGTGGTCAGATGGACCCTTGCCCCAACACTGTGTGCCAGACATGCCATTACTTCCTTTCGCACAATCGAGTACAGGTTGGGGATTGCCTTTTGTGAAAATAAATTTCGGCCGGGTACCTTCCACTGCGGTGTCCCAATAGCTACACATTTTTGGAACACCTCAGACTCCACCAGCTTGTATGGTAAAAGCTGGTGGGCTAAGAGTTCAGACAAGCCAGCTGTCAGACGCCGGGCAAGGGGGTGACTTTGGGAAATTGGCTTCTTACGCTCAAACATGTCCTTGACAGACACCTGACTGTGGGCAGATGAGCAGGAAGTGCTCAAGGCAAGACACGGAGTGGCAGATGGTTGAGAGGGGGCAAGGAGGACAGCAGTGGTTGACGTGGCTGAAGATGCTGGACCAGGAGGAGGATGGCGGCTTTGAGTTTGTGTGCTGCTTGTACTCATGTGTTGATCCCATAGGCGTTTGTGATGTGCGATCATGTGCCTTCGTAAAGCAGTTGTACCTAGGTGGCTGTTGGACTTCCCACGACTCAGTTTCTTTTGGCACAGGTTGCAAATGGCATCACTGTTGTCAGAGGCAGACACACAAAAAAAATGCCACCCTGCTGAGCTCTGCGATGACGGCATTCTGGTGGTGGCAACAGCATGCGTTGATTGGCGTGCTGTCTGGCTAACCCCGTGTGCCGATGCATGCTGTCTGGCTGTGCCACTAGCTCCTTGCGATGACCTCCCCCTGCTTCCAACTTGTCTCCTCCTCCTCCTCTCTGTCTCCCCATCTGAACTTTCCCATTGTTCTTCTTCTCTTCTAGCGGGCACCCACGTGACATCCACGGACGCATCGTCATCATCAACCGCTTCACCTGTATCTGACAAATCAACAAAGGAAGCAGCAGCGGGTACAACATCATCATCATCACACCGTACGTCCATGTCTGTAATGCTGCCTGACTGAGACATATCACTGTTATCTACATCCTCTGTCAATGATGGTTGCGCATCACTCATTTCTTCCAAATGATGTGTAAATAACTCCTCTGACAGATCAAGTGAAGCGGCTGTGGTGCTAGTGTTGGTGTTGGCAGCAGGCGGCCGAGTGGTAATTTGAGAGGTGCCCGAAGATAAGCTGGAGGAGGATGGTGCGTCAAGGTTCGGAGCGGAAGCTATAGAAGATTGGGTGTCTTGTGTTAAAAAGTCAACTATGTCCTCAGAACTTTTCGAGTTCATTGTACGTGGCCTCTGAACACTGGGCATTATTCTAGGGCCAAAGGGAATCACAGCACCACGACGACGACGGCACCTGCGGGGTGGCCTGCCTCTGCCTGTCATTTTTTTTTAAATGTACACCTACACTACTATTAAACAGGATATGAGTGATGCCACTGGGAAAGTGGGCACAGTATACGCTGTGAGCCTGACACAAAAAAGCAGACTGATGTTTCACAGTCCAAAAAGTGTAATTTTTTTTAAATTTACACTTACACTACTATTAAACAAGATATGAGTAGTG
This sequence comes from Bombina bombina, assembly GCF_027579735.1. Taxonomy (NCBI): domain Eukaryota; kingdom Metazoa; phylum Chordata; class Amphibia; order Anura; family Bombinatoridae; genus Bombina; species Bombina bombina. The sequence continues at coordinate 1,131,830,855 of NC_069500.1, forward strand.
GCACTGGGCAAGTGGGCACAGTATACGCTGTGAGCCTGACACAAAAAAGCCGACTGATGTTTCACAGTCCAAAAAGTTTTTTTTGTTTTAAATGTACACTTACACTACTATTAAACAAGATATGAGTGGTGGCACTGGGCACGTGGGCACAGTATACGCTGTGAGCCTAGACACACGCTGGCAGGCAGGCAACTGCAATTAGATTACACAAGCAAACTGATGTTTCACAGTCAAAAAAGTTTTTTTTTTTTAAATTTACACTACTGTTACACCAGATATGAGTGGTGGCACTGGGCAAGTGGGCACAGTATCCGCTGTGAGCCTGGTACACACGCTGGCAGGCAGGCAACTGCAATTAGATTACACAAGCAGACTGATGTTTCACAGTCAAAAAAGTTTTTTTTTTTAATTTATACTACTGTTACACCAGATATGAGTGGTGGCACTGGGCAAGTGGGCACAGTATATGCTGTAAGTCTGGCACACACGCTGGCAGGCAGGCAACTGCAATTAGATTACACAAGCAGACTGATGTTTCACAGTCAAAAAAGTTTTTTGTTTAATTTACACTACTGTTACACCAGATATGAGTGGTGGCACTGGGCAAGTGGTCACAGTATACGCTGTGAGCCTGGCACACACGCTGGCAGGCAGGCAGGCAACTGCAATTAGATTACACAAGCAGACTGATGTTTCACAGTCAAAAAAGTTTTTTTTTTTAAATTTACACTACTGTTAAAAGAGATATGAGTGGTGGCACTGGGCAAGTGGGCACAGTATACGCTGTGAGCCTGGCACACACGCTGGCAGGCAGGCAACTGCAATTAGATTACACAAGCAGACTGATGTTTCACAGTCAAAAAAGTATTTTTTTTTAAATTTACACTACTGTTACAACAGATATGAGTGGTGGCACTGGGCAAGTGGGCACAGTATACGCTGTGAGTCTGGCACACACGCTGGCAGGCAGGCAGGCAACTGCAATTAGATTACACTAGCAGACTGATGTTTCACAGTCAAAAAGGTTTTTTTTTTTAAATTTACACTACTGTTACAACAGATATGAGTGGTGGCACTGGGCAAGTGGGCCTGGCACACACGCTGGCAGGCAGGCAACTGCAATTAGATTACACAAGCAGACTGATGTTTCACAGTCAAAAAAGTTTTTTGTTTAATTTACACTACTGTTACACCAGATATGAGTGGTGGCACTGGGCAAGTGGTCACAGTATATGCTGTGAGCCTGGCACACACGCTGGCAGGCAGGCAACTGCAATTAGATTACACTAGCAGACTGATGTTTCACAGTCAAAAAAGTTTTTTTTTTTTAAATGTACACTACTGTTACAACAGATATGAGTGGTGGCACTGGGCAAGTGGGCACAGTATGCGCTGTGAGCCTGGCACACACGCTGGCAGGCAGGCAACTGCAATTAGATTACACTAGCAGACTGATGTTTCAGTCAAAAAAAATTTTTTTTTAAATTTTCACTACTGTTACAACAGATATGAGTGGTGGAACTGGGCAAGTGTGCACAGTATACGCTGTGAGCCTGACACACACGCTGGCAGGCAGGCAACTGCAATTAGATTACACAGGAAAAAAAAAACAGACTGAAATGGGCTTTTTGGGGTGCTGTCCTTACAGCAGAGATCAGATGAGTCCTTCAGGACTGTAGTGGACACTGAATACACTAGCCTAGCTATAGATTTCCCTACTAAATCAGCAGCAGCTACACTGTCCCTCCTCTCACTAACAATGCAGCTTCCGAATGAATCTAAAATGGATGCTGTTCAGGAGGTAGGAGGGTCTGGGAGGGAGGGTCTGCTGCTGATTGGCTGGAATGTGCCTGCTGACTGTGAGGTACAGGGTCAAAGTATTACTCAATGATGACGAAGAGGGGCGGATCGAACATTGCATATGTTCGCCCGCCGCGGCGAACACGAACATGCTATGTTCGCCGGGAACTATTCACCGGCGAACAATTTGCGACATCACTACTTATGACAAATAGTTCTAAAAGCTTGTATGGCAATTAGAATGCCGCTAATTGCAGCTGTGCGTCTTACTTGAAATTCCTTTCAGTGAAGGTGTTAATTAGTTATCTTGTAAGGTTAATTTTTGATGCAGAGAAGAGATTACACACCTACCTGACACCTCCTACTCCCTGATCCATTCCTGATCCCTCCCAAACAGCTCTCTTCCACCCCTCACCCCCCAATGGTCACCACCATCTTAGGTACTGGCAGACAGTCTGCCAGTATGCCGTTTAGAGCTTTTTTATTCTTATTATTCTTATTATTTTATTTTTTTTGCAGTGTAGTGATGCCTCCTCAAACCTGGTACCTCCCTTCTCTTTAACCCTCTCCCTCCAACTAGTGGTGGCCATCTTAAGTACTGGCAGCTATCTGCCAGTACCCAGTCTGGTTATTCTTGGGCCTTTTCCTCTTTGAGATTACCAAACATTGACCCTACTAATTTGATATACAGAGTCATAAGCATATCCTCACCATGATCTGCTGTCATTTGTGAGTCATACCCCTTTGTGAGTTATACCCCTTTTGAAAGTAACTAGTGATATGGTGTGACATTTACAATCCCCTCAGTGTCAGCTGCATTGGGATGACAGATCCTACTATTCCAAGCAGTAATGGGAGCTCTGTCAAATCTCTTGTTGCAACTATTTTGGGGATTTCCTGCGGGCAGAGGAGGGAAAAGTGAGACTGCATTTTGTCCATTAAGATGAGGCACATTAGAGTGACATTTTTCTTCTTCTAGGTTGTAAGAGTTGATGGTGTCTTGATGTGAGAGCTAATCAGGAGCGATTTTAGCAGTTTGATACCTGATTTAAATTACATCCATAACAGATGAGAAATAATAACTGCCTAGTGTTAAATTACGCTTCTGCTAGTTTTTTTTTATACCACAAGGACTGTTATAAGTTCTCTGGTAATGAATTGTCTTAATGCTGGATTCTCAATCTTAAGCAAGTTCACAGTGAAGATAATTCAATGTAATATAAAATCTAATTTCTAATTATATTGCCTCCTCAGCTAGTATGTGCTGTAAACGTTTTATTATAAGTAGGGTCTATTTTTTCTGGGATATTTTTTACTATAAGGTTATAATATGTATCTTATTCCAAATTAAATATTCATGCTTATTAACTGACTGTATGTGATTGTCGTTGATTGCCTTAACTTTACCCTGGTATTGGTACTGCTAAAATTATGTCTATTTTTTTTATTTGTATATATCAATTGTAGGTACTTTCACATTGTTACAATGCTTAAAGGGACACTGCACCCAATTTTTTTCTTTGTAATTCAGAAAGAGCATGCAATTTTAAGCAACTTTCTAATTTACTCCTATTCTCAATTTTTCTTCGTTCTCTTGCTATCATTATTTGAAAAAGAAGGTATCTAAGCTTTTTTTTGGTTTCAGTACTCTGGACAGCACTTTTTTATTGGTGGATGAATTTATCCACCAATCAGCAAGGACAACCCAGGTTGTTCACCAAAAATGGGCCGGCATCTAAACTTACATTTTTAGATTTCAAATAAAGATACCAAGAGAATGAAGAAAATTTGATAATAGGAGTAAATTAGAAAGTTGCTTAAAATTTCATGCTCAATCTGAATCACGAAAGAAATTTTTTGGGTACAGTGTCCCTTTAATATGTCTTATGTCTAGCTCAAGACCTTTTGATAGAACCACTATGATAATAATTTATAATAGCAATAGACTGGCTATTTATGCATCCTGGTACAGCTGAAACTCTTGTGGTTATGTGATATATTTTTCTGTATATTAAAATATTTTTGATCAATCAACCTGCCAATCTATTATTTATTGCTTTTAGACATTTATTAGTTAAGCAGCTAATATTCAATTATATATTGATATGGTTTATTTTGCAAATGTAGTTTCAAATTCTTAATTTGCAAGCATTTGTGACATTGCTGACTTTTAATATGATGTTGCCCATTTATTAAATCATGGACAGACAAGGTTAACAACTAATATTGCAAAAGAAATCCTTGGGCAGCATGAACGATCACACGAGGTCACCCCAAAATGAACAAGTTTGGGGTGTTTTAGCTCTGTCACCTCAGATGTAGCAGAGAGGTTAGAAGGGTGTGGTCGGATGACCGCCATTTCTTAACTTGCAGCAAATGGGTTTGTATGTGGAAGCCTGTATTCAAAGGGCACCAAAGCAGTTTCTGTTTGATAACTAAAGCCCTATGTGTCAAGTTATCTACTTAGATAGGTGCTAAATAATAAAGTTTATTTCCTCAAATGTTACTACTTATTTTCTTTTAGAAGTCATATTGAAAGTTAAAAAGGTGGCAACTACCGTAATGTTTAAAGCTATAGCGCTCCATTTATTAAAAGCTGAGTTGACAATGTTTGTTCCCGGGAACCTGTCCACCCAGCATTGCGTTGGCAGCATATGCTTGTGCAATGGGGGTGTCAATTATCCAGAATGGATTGGGATAGAGACTAAGTCAAAATCCTGATTTAGACAGAGCATGCAATTTTAAACAACTTTCCAATTTAATTTATTATCAAATCTGCTTCGTTCTTTTGGAATCTTTTATTAAAGAGTAAAACTAGGTAGACTCATAAGAGCTCAGGAGTGTGCACGTGTCTTTAGTCCTTTATGGCAGAAGTGTTTTGCAACATTATTTTTAGATTTGTTTTACAATGTTGCAAAAAACAGCGGCCATAGAGTACTAAAGACACGTGCACACTCCTGAGCTCTTATGAGTCTACCTAGTGTTACTCTTTAATAAAAGATTCCAAAAGAACGAAGCAGATTTGATAATAAATTAAATTGGAAAGTTGTTTAACCCCTTAATGACCGACGACGTGCAGGGTACGTCCTCAAAAAAAATACAGTTAACGCCCGAGGACGTACCCTGCACATGGTCGGTCTGGAAAATCGATCCTAATCGCTTCCAGCCACTTTCCGGTTAGTGCAATGATGCCTCGATATTGAGGCATCCTGCAATAACAGTCCTTGGCCATCCAATGCAGAGAGAGCCACTTTGTGGCCCTCTCTGCACCGGACATCGATGGCCGGTATCGTTGGTGGGTGGGAGATGACATGGGAGGCGGGTGGCGGCCATCGATGGGTCCAGTGATGTGAAGGGGGGTGGGATAGTGGGCTGGGGTAGCCGGGTGCGTGCACGGACGCGCGTGCATGGGGAGGGCGGGTGCGTGCACAGGGAGGGAGCGGGTGGGAACCACTACACTACAGAAAATTTTAAGTTAATAGTGGGGAAAAAGGGGGGGGAGTAAAAAATAAATAAAAAAAATGATAAATCAGGGGCTGTTGGGTTGGTCTGTGGTGGGGGAAGCTACACTACAGAAAAAAAAAAAGGGGAAAAATAATAAAACACTTTTTTTTCTGCAAACTGGGTACTGGCAGACAACTGTCAGTACCCAAGATGGCCCCCAATAAGGCTGAGGGGGAGGGTTAGAGAGCTGTTTGTGGGGGGATCAGGAAGGTTGGGGGCTAAGGGGAGATCCTACACATCAGCATATGTAAATATGCTAAAATCAATTCAAAGATACCTTTTATTTTAGTACTGGTAGACTTTCTGTCAGTACTTAAGATGGCGGGACAATTGTGGGGTGGGGGAGGGAAGGGAGCTGTTTGTTAGGGATCAGGGGGTGTGATGTGTCAGGTGGTAAGCTGATCTCTACGCTAAAGCTAAAATTAACCCTGCAAGCTCCCTACAAGCTACCTAATTAACCCCTTCACTTCTAGACATAATACACGTGTGATGCGCAGCAGCATTTAGAGGCCTTGTAATTACCAAAAAGAAACGCCAAAGCCATATATGTCTGCTATTTCTGAAGAAAGAAGATCCCAGAGAAGCATTTACAACCATTTGTGCCATAATTGCACAAGCTGTTTGTAAATAATTTCAGTGAGAAACCTAAAATTGTGAAAAATGTAATGTTTTTTTTTTAATTTGATCGCATTTGGCGGTGAAATGGTGGCATGAAATATACCAAAATGGGCCTAGATCAATACTTGGGGTTGTCTACTACACTACACTAAAGCTAAAATTAACCCTAGAAGCTCCCTACATGCTCCCTAATTAACCCCTTCACTGCTGGGCATAATGTCTGCTATTTCTGAACCAAGGGGATCCCAGAGAAGCATTTACAACCATTTATGCCATAATTGAACAAGTTGTTTGTAAATAATTTCAGTGAGAAACCTAAAGTTTGTAAAAAGTGAAGGATTTTTTTTATATGATCGCATTTGGCAGTGAAATGGTGGCATGAAATATACCAAAATGGGCCTAGATCAATACTTTGGGATGTCTTCTAAATAAAAATATCTACATGTCAAGGGATATTCAGGGATTCCTGAAAGATATCAGTGTTTCAATGTAACTAGCGCTAATTTTGAAAAAAAAAATGGTTTGGATATAGCAAAGTGCTACTTGTATTTATGGCCCTATAACTTGCAAAAAAGCAAAGAACATGTAAACATTGGGTATTTCTAAACTCAGGACAAAATTTAGAAACTTTTTAGCGTGGGTGTTTTTTGGTGGTTGTAGATGTGTAACAGTTTTTGAGGGTCAAAGTTAGAAAAAGTGTGTTTTTTTCCATTTTTTCCTCATATTTATATTTTTTTTATAGTAAATTATAAGATATGATGAAAATAATGGTATCTTTAGAAAGTCCATTTAATGGCGATAAAAACGGTAGATAATATGTGTGGGTACAGTAAACGAGTAAGAGGAAAATTACAGCTAAACACAAACACCACAAAAATGTAAAAATAGCCTTGGTCCCAAACGGACAGAAAATGGAAAAGTGATCTGGTCATTAAGGGGTTAAAATTGCACGCTCTATCAGAATCATGAAAATTTAATTTTGAATTTACTGTCCCTTTAATGCCACAGCTGCTTAACTAGTGTTTCAGAGAGATCCAAAAAAAGGCTTTTCTTTCTCAATTTATTTAGCTATCTAGGACACTTGAATATTTTGGCATTGTTACATAAGATTATTATCAATCTCATATTTTGTTTATACAATATCTTTCTGTTAATATGAAACATGTAAATACATTTATACATTACTTCTTTAAAATGTTTATTGCATCATGATTAAGCAAGCTACCTAGTTAAAATAATTACAAAATTACCTGTAAAATAAATCCTAACCTAAGTTACAATTAAACCTAACACTACACTATCAATAAATAAATTAAATAAACTACCTACAATTACCTACAATTAAATCAACTAAACTACTTGGTAATATTGACCTATTCAGGCCATTATTACAGGTGGGACGCTAATGATAGTGCGGGTTGCAATTAGCAGTATCCTTGGACCACACTAACATTAGCGCGATTTGAACCAGCCAGTAGGAATGAGAGCTGCTTAAATCCTATAGTCTGTTCATATCAGCCAATAGGATTTAATCAGCTCTAATTTCTATTGGCTAATTTTAATTTTTCAGCCAATAGGAATGCAATGGTACCCCAATATAAATTGGGTACCTTGCATTGAATCCTCAGTGTGCGTTAGATGAACGCATGAAGAGGACCTCCACGTTGGACCGATGGACCTCCGTCTGGACCTCTGTCTGGACCTCCGCCTCTGCACATCGACCGTTCCACCTTCGCAGGGATGAAGAAGATGTCGGTCCCGTGATGGATGAACATTGAGCCACCTAGATGAAGATGCTTCGCCGCTGGGATGAAGATTGTTCGCCAGGCTTCAGCAACTGTGAGTACCGATTTTGGGGTTAGTGTTAGGAATTTTTGGGGGGCTTTTTTTTATTTTAATGGGCCGAAAAACAGCTGAATGCCCTTTTAAGGGCAATGCCCTTACAAATGCCCTTTTAAAGACAATGGCTAGATTAGTTTTTTTTAGTTAGGTTTTTTTATTTTGTCGGTTGGGGGGTTGTTAGTTGGTAATGTTAGCGGGTGTTTTTTGTAATTGTTTTTAGCTAAAGAGCTGCTAACTTTAGGGTAATTCCCTACAAAAGGCCCTTTTAAGGGCCATTGGTAGTTTATTATAGATTAGGGTTTTTTATTTTGGGGTGGTTTTTTTTTTTTAAACAGGGTATTAGAATAGAAATCATTTTTATTATTTTGGATAAAAAAAATTAATTTTTTTTTGTAATGGGATTTTTTTCTTTTTGGAATGTTTTTTTTTTTTAGATTAGGCATTTTTTATTTTTTATGGGCCAAAGAGCTGAATGCCCATACAAATGCCCTTTTCAGGGCAATGGGTATTTTGTGGGTTTGGGGAGTGGGGATTTGTAATGTTAGGTGGGTGTTTGTTGTAATTTTTTTGCAAAAGAGCTGTTAAATTTAGGGCAAATCCCTACAAAAGTCCCTTTTAAGGGCCCTTGGTAGTTTATTATAGATTGTTTTTTTTTATAGATTGGGTTTTTTTATTTTGGGGTGTTTTTTTAAAAAAAAAAACGGGGGTTTAGAATAGGAATATTTTTTTTTTTTGGCTAATTTAATTTGTTATTTTTTGTAATGGTAGTTTTTTTTTTGCAATTTTAGTGTTTATTATTTTTTGTAATTTTAGTTTGAATTTTTTAGTAATCTTAAGTTTTTCTATTTTTAGTAATGTTAGATTTCTTATTTTTGGTAATGTTAGGTTTTATTAGTGTAAGCTTAGGTTTTATTTTTATTTCACAGGTAAGTGCATTTAGTTTAACTAGGTAGTTAGTAAATAGTTATATTGTAGCTACCTTAGGTTTTATTTTTATTTTACAGATAAATTTGTATTCTTCTTTAAATAGGTAGTTAGTTAATAATTGTAACTTTAATTTAGGTCTATTTTAATTATGTTAAAGTTAGGGGGTGTTAGGTTTAGGGGTTAAAGGGACAGTCTACACCAGAATTTTTATTGTTTTAAAAGATAGATAATTCCTTTATTACCCATTCCCCAGTTTTGCATAACCAACACAGTTATATTAATACACTTTTTACCTCTGTGATTATCTTGTATCTAAGCCTCTGAAAACTGCCCCTTTATTTCAGTTCTTTTGACAGACTTGCAGTTTAGCCAATCAGTGCCTGCCCCCAGATAACTTCACGTGCACGAGCACAGTGTTATCTATACGAAAAACATGAACTAACACCCTCTAGTGGTGAAAAACTGTTAAAATGCATTCTGAAAAGAGGTGGCCTTCAAGGTCTAAGAAATTAGCATATGAACCTCCTAGGTTAAGCTTTCAACTACGAATACCAAGAGAACAAAGCAAAATTGGTGATAAAAGTAAATTGGAAAATTGTTTAAAATTACATGCCCTATCTGAATTATGAAAGTTTATTTTGGCCTAGACTGTCCCTTTAATATAGTTTAATTTAGGTTGTTGCGATGTGGGGGCCGGCAGTTTAGGGGTTAATAGGTTTAGTTAGTGTTGGTGACGTTTGGGAATGGCGGTTTAGGGGTTAATAGATGTATTTAGTGTTTTAGTTAGTGTCGGCGATGTTTGGGAACGACGGTTTAGGGGTTAATAGGTTTAGTTAGTGTTGGCGATGTTTGGTAACGGCGGTTTAGGGTTTAATAGGTTTAGTTAGTGTTGGCAATGTTTGGGAAAGGCAGTTTAGGGGTTAATAGGCTTAGTTAGTGTCAGCGATGTTGGGGAACTGCGGTTTAGGTGTTAATAGGTTAGTTAGTGTTGACTATGTGGGGGGACGGCAGTTTAGGGGTTAATAGCTTTATTTAGTGTCGGCAGTGTGGGTGGCGGTGGTTTTAGATAATTTTCTTTCGGCAATCGCTGGCATATTAGTTATGTTTAGTTAAATTGTTTTTTCGGATCCTTTCATTTTTCAGATCCATTCTTTAATCATATGCATTATTCTATTCTAAACTTCAGAATAGAATAATACATATGAATAAAGAATGGATCCGAAAAAACAAACGGATCCGAAAAAAACGATTTAACTTAAAGGGACACTGTACCCAAAATTTTTCTTTCGTGATTCAGATTGAGCATGAAATTTTAAGCAACTTTCTAATTTACTCCTATTATCACATTTTCTTCATTCTCTTGGTATCTTTATTTGAAATGCAAGAATGTAAGTTTAGATGCCGGCCCATTTTTGGTGAACAACCTGGGTTGTCCTTGCTGATTGGTGGATAAATCCATCCACCAATAAAAAAGTGCTGTCCAGAGTACTGAAACCAAAAAAAAGCTTAGATGCCTTCTTTTTAAAATAATGATAGCAAGAGAACGAAGAAAAATTGATAATAGGAGAAAATTAGAAAGTTGCTTAAAATTGCATGCTCTTTCTGAATTACAAAAGAAAAAATTTGGGTACAGTGTCCCTTTAATATAACTAATTTGCAGAAACATTTTTTTTTTAAACTTAACTAATTTGCAGAATTTTTTTTTTAATTTAACTAATGAAAACGAAACTAAACAAATTTTTTAGCGTTGCACATGTCTAATTCTATCTATCTATCTATCTATCTATCTATCTATCTATTCATATAGATATATAGGTATAGATAAATATTTTACAAAACATAATCCAATATATTTAGAAATATATATTTAAAAATAACATTTTCTTCTACATAAAGAACACAGGAATTTGAAGTATTCTTAGCGCAGTTTATCTAGTTCAGTGTCAGGTTAGCGTGCAAGTGATAACTAATTGTTTTATTTTGTAGCATGCCCTATAGAAATCCATTGGGAGAAGAAGTTAGCACGGTTGCGATATCCGAAGTCCTGAAGTTAATGTGCCTGAGTCTTTTGCTCACAATCTAACTTTTACTTTTAGCTTGTAATAAGTTCACCCAGGGCCGTCTTTAACACAGGGCAAAAGGGGCAGCTGCCCAGGGCCCAGTCTTTGTTGAGGGGCCCAAGAGTCCTTAAAAATAAATATATATATATATATTTTTTTAGTTCATGCCAGACTGCTGATGTCATGTGACATGGGGGGGACACACAGTCAATCCTAATATTGTCACAGTCAAAAGTTCTCTGCTTATATTTATTTGTGAGAAACTGTGCCAGACCGTGCCGGTGTCATGTGACATGCCAAGCTATTGCCATGTGCTGTTTTAGATGTGCACTGTGCAGCACTGAATGCTAATCCCTAACTCGGCATCCAGCCAATCCCACTGCATCATAAAAAGTCCTGCTGGGGTTACCACTCTTACCAGGTAACTGCTCTGATGGTGGGGATTGTTTCTGGGTAGGGCTGACTATAGGCGCATGTAGCAGAAAGCTGGAGTGGCAGGCACGTGAGGATTTGAGCATCTGTGCAGCTGCACACACTGCTCTCTTCAGTCTTGAGGCTGTTTGACTTGTCTGTATTAATGCAGCCTTGGGCAGACAGCATCCAGTCTGCTGGTCCCCTTAGCCCTGCTCTTTCTGCTGTGGCTCTAAGATCAACTAACTGAAGTTTGTTAGGGGAACAGTGCTTTGTAGAAAGGTGTCAGAGGGAAGAATAAGTGAGTGTACACATGCCCCTCTCCCATGCAGCATTGTCTAGTGCAGGATGAGAGGGAACTTGTTCCTAGCAAAGACGTGACATGTGCTGCGGTGGCTGATGTATAGTGTCATGCTGATACTTCACACATTAATAAGGTAAGGTTTATTTTTATAGTTTTTATTTCTCTCTGTCTCAGATTTTACAACTTCCCATAGTAGTTCTACTGTTCCAGTCAGTAAACTTATATTTGTCTGCACCTCCATGCTTCCGCCTCAGTCTTTACCTTGCTTTGCTCCTGTTGGCTGCCCTAAATCTCTTTAACCAGCTAACCTCACACCAGAATCACATTCAAAAGCATATTAAATTGATTTAGTTGTTTTTTGGGATGTTGGGGTGGAGAGTGAAATTACATGGGGGGGGGGGGGCAAGAAAATGTTTGCCCAGGGTCCAGTCAATATTAAAGACTGCCCTGAGTTCACCATTCCTGCAACGCAAATTTTTTACTTTGAGCGCGGTTAACGTTCGTGCCACTTGTAATTTGGCCCTCAGTTAGATAAGAGCTAGGGCATACATTCAATTAGTATCTGTTCTTGTGAGAAATTAAGAAAAGAACAATAGAAAATAATACAAAATATGAGATGTATAATATCAAAACAGATCTTTATCTAGCAGTTTTGCTAATTGCACTGTGATCAAATAATGTATATTACAAAGACCATGCAAATTCAACTCTTTACCGCTCATGAACATCATGTAATTATAAGCCTTTTAAAAGCAATACAGGTTTTGTGGCTTTGTGTTATTTAAAGGAACAGTTAAGTCAAAATTAAGCATTCATAATTCAGACAGAGCATACAATTCTAAACAACTTTCCAATTTACCCCTGATTTTTAATTTGCTTAATTTTCCTGGTATCTTTTGTTAAAGGTACATGAAAACCCCAATTTTTTCTTACATGATTCCTATAGATCATACAATTTTAAACAACTTTCCAATTTACTTGCTTCATTTTCTTGGTATCCTTTGTTGAAGGAGCAGTGATGCATAACTGGGAGCTAGCTGAAAGCCAATGACAAGAGGCATATACAGGGAGTGCAGAATTATTAGGCAAGTTGTATTTTTGAGGATTAATTTTATTATTGAACAACAACCATGTTCTCAATGAACCCAAAAAACTCATTAATATCAAAGCTGAATAGTTTTGGAAGTAGTTTTTAGTTTGTTTTTAGTTATAGCTATTTTAGGGGGATATCTGTGTGTGCAGGTGACTATTACTGTGCATAATTATTAGGCAACTTAACAAAAAACAAATATATACCCATTTCAATTATTTATTTTTACCAGTGAAACCAATATAACATCTCAACATTCACAAATATACATTTCTGACATACAAAAACAAATCAGTGACCAATATAGCCACCTTTCTTTGCAAGGACACTCAAAAGCCTGCCATCCATGGATTCTGTCAGTGTTTTGATCTGTTCACCATCAACATTGATGCAGCAGCAACCACAGCCTCCCAGACACTGTTCAGAGAGGTGTACTGTTTTCCCTCCTTGTAAATCTCACATTTGATGATGGACCACAGGTTCTCAATGGGGTTCAGATCAGGTGAACAAGGAGGCCATGTCATTAGATTTTCTTCTTTTATACCCTTTCTTGCCAGCCACGCTGTGGAGTATTTGGACGCGTGTGATGGAGCATTGTCCTGCATGAAAATCATGTTTTTCTTGAAGGATGCAGACTTCTTCCTGTACCACTGCTTGAAGAAGGTGTCTTCCAGAAACTGGCAGTAGGACTGGGAGTTGAGCTTGACTCCATCCTAAACCCAAAAAGGTCCAACAAGCTCATATTTGATGATACCAGCCCAAACCAGTACTCCACCTCCACCTTGCTGGCGTCTAAGTCGGACTGGAGCTCTCTGCCCTTTACCAATCCAGCCACGGGCCCATCCATCTGGCCCATCAAGACTCACTCTCATTTCATCAGTCCATAAAACCTTAGAAAAATCAGTCTTGAGATATTTCTTGGCCCAGTCTTGACGTTTCAGCTTGTGTGTCTTGTTCAGTGGTGGTCGTCTTTCAGCCTTTCTTACCTTGGCCATGTCTCTGAGTATTGCACACCTTGTGCTTTTGGGCACTCCAGTGATGTTGCAGCTCTGAAATATGGCCAAACTGGTGGCAAGTGGCATCTTGGCAGCTGCACGCTTGACTTTTCTCAGTTCGTGGGCAGTTATTTTGCGCCTTTGTTTTTCCACACGCTTCTTGCGACCCTGTTGACTATTTTGAATGAAACGCTTGATTGTTCGATGATCACGCTTCAGAAGCTTTGCAATTTTAAGAGTGCTGCATCCCTCTGCAAGATATCTCACTATTTTTGACTTTTCTGAGCCTGTCAAGTCCTTCTTTTCACCCATTTTGCCAAAGGAAAGGAAGTTGCCTAATAATTATGCACACCTGATATAGGGTGTTGATGTCATTAGACCACACCCCTTCTCATTACAGAGATGCACATCACCTAATATGCTTAATTGGTAGTAGGCTTTCGAGCCTATACAGCTTGGAGTAAGACAACATGCATAAAGAGGATGATGTGGTCAAAATACTCATTTGCCTAATAATTCTGCACACAGTGTATGTGTACACACCAATCAGCAGCTTCTGAGCCTACCTAGGTATACATTTCAACAAAGAATACAAAGAGAACATAAAAAATTAGATAAAATAATTAAATTGGAAAGTTATTTAAAATTGTGCACTATATCTGAATCATGAAAGAAAAAAAAACGGGTTTAATTTCCCCTTAACTGAGTAAAAAGAAAACACTGCATTATCCAAAATTAAAAAATAGTAGCATGGACAGCAATGTTAAAGTCTGGCATGTTTCACACCTTATAGTGCTTCCTCATAAACTAGTCCCTCCTTTCCACCAGGTTCATTAAATACCATAATTAATTTAACTCCTTATACACTGAATTAAAAAAAAAACAAATCTAATAAACTTTTTTCATGTGCATATATATGTACCTAATTGATTTTTTTTTAAGAGCATGTCGCTTCTTGGATTGTAAATCTTTGTAAGCTCATAGGAGCTCAGGAGTGTGCACGTGCATTAAACATGGCAGCATTGTTTCCAATATTATATAATAATACTAGAATAATTGTTGTAAATACTGCTGCCACACAACTAAAGACACATGAATGCTCCTGAGCTCCTGTGACGCACATAGGTCTACAGCTTAGCAAACGATGTGTAGAGAATGAAGCACATTTGATAATTAAAGTAATTTGGAAATGTATTTAAATATGCTGTATCTAAACCATGACAGTTTAATTTTGACTTTACTGTCCCTTTAACCAATCAATTCTTATTGTGCATTTGCTGTAACACAAAATATAACGGATATGAAATTTTCTATGGATCATGCAAATGAATCTTTTTCCTCTGTCTGTAGTGGTTCTGTCATTGAAAGAGATTGAATAGATTATCTCCCCTGCACATTTTATGTAATCACTCTCGTGTACTTTGTTTAGCATTCTGCTTGAAATCCTTGTGCAATATATTGTCAACATCAAAGAGTCCCAATAGTGAAGAGGTTTATGACTAAATAATCATTCCATAGCTGTCAATGCACAAAATTGGAAATACAGCTGAAAGCTTAATATCACAATATCAAAAGCTGTTTCATCTTAATGAAAAACCCTTTGGAGAAAAGGCAGGAAAATGAAAAGTCAGGAACAGTGTTATCTCTGGAAATAAAATACCTCTTAGTGTATTTACTGATAAAAAGTCTATTCCAGCAACTCAGATACCAGTAATTGGCAGGTGAAAAGAGAAGTATCTGATTTCTTACAGAAAAATTGAAAAAGCAGAAATAAAGAGTACTTGTAAATTGAATGTTCAGATGGTATAAAGTGATAACAAGCGATAAAATGCATTTAAATAATAACATATGTTTTAACTGACACCTCCAGATTCACTGAAAACTAAGACGTAAAGTAATCAATTTCTTAAAGGGACAGTCTAGTCCAAAACAAGCTTTCATTATTCAGATAGGGCATGTAATTTTAAAAAAATTTCAAATTTACAACTATCACCAATTTTGCTTTGTTCTGTTGGTATTCTTAGTTGAAAGATAAACCTAGGAGGTTCATATGCTAAGTTCTAAGTCCTTGAAGGCTACCTCTCATCTCAGGGCATTTTTACAGTTTTTCACCACTAGAGGGTGTTAGTTCATGTGTATAGATAACAGTGTGCTCATGCACGTGGAGTTCCTATGAGCCAGCACTGATTAGCTAAAATGCAAGTCTGTCAAAAGACATGAAATAAGGGGGCAGTTTGCAAAGGCTTAGATACAAGGTAATCACAGAGGTTAAAAGTATATTAATATAACTGTGTTGGTCATGGAAAACTAGGGAATGGGTAATAAAGGGATTATCTATCTTTTAAAACAATAAATATTCTGGTGTAGACTGTCCCTTTAGCTGAGCGTCTTTTTCATGTGAAATTATGTAATTAGATGAGTGTCTCAAATAATATTTTGTATATTTATACTTTATATTTGAATATAAAAAAATTAAATATAGATTTCAAAAAATAAGATTACATTTAGTTATCTCTATATTTTGACACCCATGTTAAATAAATCTTATAATAGCTCTCGATTTTACATGGACTAACCTAATTTATCACCCAGGCAACGCTTTAGGAATTACAGAGGGCTAGATTATAAATGACGCATTAACTGTTGCCTTAGAGCGATATAGATTTTTTGTGCACACCAGAAATAGCGTACACATTACAAGTTGAAAGTGATCGCAAGAGCACGATCCCATTTTACGCTTGTCGGGTTAGCATGACTGAAACCCTTGCGTATAGGGTAGTGCATTAAAAAAGTTGTATAAAACACAACATAAATACATTGAAAAGTAGAGTTCCATTCATATAAACAATATCTCATAAATAAATGTAATTGAAATATTTTTAAAAAGTTATATGGGTTAAAGGGACAGTCTACACCATAATTTTTATTGTTTTAAAATATAGATAATTCCTTTATTACCCATTCCCCAGTTTTGCATAACCAACACAGCTATATTAATATACATTTTACCTCTGTGATTATATTGCATCTTAGAATCTTCTGGCAGCCCCCTGATCACATGACTTTATTTATTATCTATTAACTTGCATTGTAGCCATTTAGTGCTGTTTTGTGCTGACTCTTAAATAAATGATCTGGCGTGAGCACTGTTATCTATAGGGCCCACATGAACTAGCAGTCTCCTGTTGTGAAAAGCAAATAAAAAAGCATGAGGCTGTCTGTAGTGGCTTAGAAACAGGCAGACATTTAGAGGTTTACATGCTATAAGGTATATTAATATAACAATGTTGGTTGTGCAAAGCTGGAGAATGGATAATAAAGGCGTTGTTTATCTTTTTAAACAATACAAATTTTAGTATTGAATGTCCCTTTAAAAAAAATGTATATGGTATGTGACAAGGTGTTTGACTGCAAAGGGCTATATTATATACATACATATATATATATATATATATATATATATACACATACATATACATGTCTAAATATGTGAATGTGTATATATATATATATATATATATATGTGTGTGTATTTAAGTATTTATATTATGTGTTTTACTGTATATGTACGGTACATATTTAACATTCTAATGTTCTTCACTAACAGGATAATGTAACATTTATGGTAAATAAATATTTATTTTAATATATCTATTGTAAAAACATATATTAAAAAATATTAATAAAAAGTATTAAAAATTATTTTACATACCATTTTATATATATACAGTATATCTAGATTGTAGGTTTCCACAGGAATAGGATCCTCAATTCCCCCTGTATTTGTCTGTAAAATTTTGTCTTTTATCGTATTGTTTCTCCATTGTATTGTTATCCTTGTACCCATGGACAGCGCTGCGGAATCTGTCGGCACTTTACAAATAAAGAATAATAATAATAATTATATATATATATATATATATATATATATATATATATATATATATATATATATATATATTCTATGGATTATTTAGAATATTTTACATGATGTATACATTTTTTTATATTTTTATTTAATATTCTTTAATATTTTATATGTAATATTTTAAAAAAAGTGTATTGAAGTTAGTAATTCTTCATGTGTTCCAACCCAACACCGCGCTAGACATAAATCTCAAAATGCAAAGTGCAATGCAGATATATATATATATATATATATATATATATATATATATATATATATATATATATATATATATATACATTCCTATTTTTTCACATAGAATTGTTTTTTAAATTTTTTATTACTTAACATATATTTCTTTATATATCTGATAATGTTAATGTAAAATAGATATTTATACCTATATATCTATAGGAATCAGGAAAACCACAGCGGGAGGCAGATCCTTCTCTCACCTGGCTGCCAAGACTTGGAAAACCCTCCCGCTGCACCTTAGACAAGCTACCGCCCTAACTAAGTTCAGAAAGGACCTCAAGACCTGGCTCTTCGACTGAACTGCAACCCTCAGCGCCTTGAGACCCTTACGGGTGAATAGCCGCGCTTTACAAGAACCCAATAGATAGATAGATAGATAGATAGATAGGTATATACATATATATATATATATATACTGTATATACAGTATATAGATAGATAGATATATAGATAGATAGATTTATATATTTATAAAAATATATATATACAATAAAAATTACATTATCCTATATGTAAAAAAATATTGGAATGTGAAATATGAATAGCTCCTGTCAGGTTAGCACGCAAACGAGACGTGTTTTTATTTCTGCGCTCTCCATTGACTTCTATGGCGAGAAAAACGTTATGCTAGTGCATGTCAGGTTTTGCTTTTTTACTTTCAACTTGTAATGCGCACGCAACCCGATGGGTGCAAAAAAACACTTACTTCTAGTGACGTTTACGCTCGAGCAAAAGTGCTAAATAACAAGCCACTTGTAATCTGGCCCAGAATGTTTCTTTTAATATGGAAAATAACTATTATCAAATGCTTGTGTTTTGGTTCATTAATTATTTTGATTTTTTTTTGTGTTGTAATATTATAGTGTATTAATGGTACTCAATGTTTAGTCGACCTTGCATACCTCAGAGAGATATTACATTAATGAAGCTTTTAGGTTAAGTCTACCTTTTATTGTGCATCCTTATATTTATTTAGCTTTAATGTGAACATTTTGTGCAATGTCATAGAACAGGTTTTCCAATTCAGTGCTTTTTCGAATTTGATTTGCACGCCCCTTTAAAAGTATCCCCTTTTCTGCTATTATTGTTAAACTTTTTAGCTAAGCATTCTGTTTCTCTACTCTTAAATATCAAATTCATGAATTATTCCTTTTTTTTGTTGCTGCCAGAAAACAGTTTTTTTTGTCATTTCTGTATTTAGCCTTGGGCTTTCTAAATCTTGAATACAATACATGTTCACATTACACTGTAATCACTTGTTATTTAATTAATTCATTTATTTACTGTATTTATTTTATATGTAAATCATGTTGCAGAATTGTGGGCCTTCTGCAATAATATTCCTTTGTAAACTATTAATAACTAGTCCTAAAGCCCGTTCACACGGGCCGTGTTGTGTTATTTTTAATCTTAATCTCTCTCTCTCTCTCTCTCTCTCTCTCTCTCTCTCTCTCTCT
Organism: Bombina bombina; assembly: GCF_027579735.1. Taxonomy (NCBI): domain Eukaryota; kingdom Metazoa; phylum Chordata; class Amphibia; order Anura; family Bombinatoridae; genus Bombina; species Bombina bombina. Next base: position 1,131,850,025 of record NC_069500.1, read on the forward strand.
CTCTCTCTCTCTCTCTCTCTCTCTCTCTCTCTCTCTCTCTCTCTCTCATGACGGCTTCAGACAAACTCTTGTCTTTTATAATATAGGATATAAATCAATTACAAGTTCCATCATTGATCATAGAGGTACTACAAGGGTCACCTTCTCTGGATTGACATCACTCATATTGTTATCAATACTCAGAGTCTAAACAATACTGAATCAACTTAAATGCTTTTGTGTCCTGCTGTAAGCAACCTTGTGATTAAGTGTTTTTTTTTTTTAATTATTTAATGCAGAATATCCAATGCATTTGCAAAACAATTTTTATTTGCAACTTAAAAAATTTGATAAATGGTTGTGCTCGATTAGCAAGCTTGAAGACCTAGTATAAAGTGTAAGGGTTAAAATAAAATGTTCACCAGAAACAACATAAATATATTGAAAATAAAGTATTGCACTCATATATACACTTTCTGCTAAAATTATTTTATATGAATATTAATAAAAATGTTTTATAAGGGTTAAAAGGGATACAGTATATATAAAAAGGCATTTGACTGGAAGGGCTATAATCTGTACATATATGTCTAAATATATGTGTGTATATATTATATATATATATATATATATATGTGTGTGTGTGTGTGTGTGTGAAAATACATGTGTATTTGTGAGTTTATATGTGTAAATATGTACAGTATATACAAACATATACACTCACACACACACTTGTATTCACTTTGGAACCCTTTTCACTCAAATACCTTTAACCATAAAAAATAATGTATTCATTTTTTTTATATTGTAGTGTGTTTTACTGTGTTTTTAATGGAAATATTTAACATTTGAATGTTCTACACTTAAAAGAAAATGCTCTTTTTATTTTCTATTTCTTTATCTATCTATCTATCTATCTATCTATCTCTCTCTCTCTCTCTCTCTCTCTCTCTCTCTCTCTCTCTCTCTCTCTCTCTCTCTCTCTCTCTCTCTATATATATATATATATATATATATATATATATATATATATATATATAAAATAACCATTGTCTGTACTCACCAGTGTTAATAATCAATTGATTAGAACAATGTCCTGAATTTGGCCATCAACACTATATACCGTGACACAAGGAAACATATACGTCTAGAGTTCTGCATTAGCCTTAAAAAGCAGTGTTAAGGGGTCCTAACGCTGCTTTTTAACGCCTGCTGGTATTACGAGTCAGGCAGGTACAGGTGTACCGCTTACTTTTCTTCCGCGACTTTTGGCTACCGCAAATCCCCTATCTTTTTAATGGGATTTGGCTAATGCTGGTATTACGAGCCTTCAGCCATGCGGAGCCATTTTCTTCTTCCGATGTCCTAACGCAGAATGAAGGTTCCTTTAAATGATGTCATCCAAGATGGCGTCCCTCGAATTCCAATTGGCTGATAGGATTCTATCAGCCAATCAGAATTAAGATAGGAAAAATCAGATTGGTTGATTTAATCAGCCAATTGGATTGAAGTTTAATCCGATTGGCTGATTGAATGAGCCAATAGAATTGACCTCACATTCTATTGTCCAATCAGCCAATCGGATTTAACTTCAATCTGATTGGCTGATTAAATCAACCAATTGGATTTTTCCTAACTTAATTCCGATTGGCTGATAGAATCCTATCAGCCAATCGGAATTCGAGGGACGCCATATTGGATGACGTCATTTAAAGGAACCTTCATTCTGCGTTAGGACATCGGAAGAAGAGGATGGCTCCGCGTCGGCTGGATAGAACATGGCTCCGCTCCGGAAGGATGAAGATAGAAGAAGGCGCCTGGATGAAGATGTCTGCCGGTCCAGATGTCCTCTTCTGCCCAGATAGGATGAAGACTTCTGCCGGTCTGGATGTCCTCTTCTGGCCCATCGGTGCCCGGCTGGGTGAACACGGCTCAAGGTAGGGTGATCTTCAGGGGGGTAGTGTTAGGTTTTTTGAAAGGGGGATCGGGTGGGTTTTAGAGTAGGAGTGTGTGGGTGGTGGGTTTTAATGTTGGGGGGGTCTTGTATTTTTTTTACAGGTAAAAGAGCTTATTACTTTGGTGCAATACCCAGAAAAAAAAACCTTTTAAGGGCTGATAAAAGAGCTATTTACTTTGTAATTTAGTATAGGGTAGGTAATGTTATTATTTTGGGGGGCTTTTTTATTTTATTAGGGGGCTTAGATTAGGTGTAATTAGATTAAAATTCTTGTAATATTCTTTTATTTTTTGTAATTTAGTGTTTTTTTTGTATTATAGTATAGTTTATTTAATTGTATTTTAGTTTAGATAATTGTAGGTAATTTATTTAATTAATCTATTGATAGTGTAGTGTTATGTGTATTTGTAACTTAGGTTAGGATTTATTTTACAGATAATTTTGTAATTATTTTAACTAGTTAGCTATTAAATAGTTAATAACTATTTAATAACTATTCTACCTAGTTAAAATAAATACAAAGTTGACTGTAAAATAAAAATAAATCCTAAAATAGCTACAATATAACTATTAGTTATATTGTAGCTATATTAGGGTTTATTTTATAGGTAAGTATTTAGTTTTAAATAGGATTAATTTATTGAATTATAGTAATTTTATTTCGTTTTATTTAAATTATATTTAATTTAGGGGGGTGTTAGGGTTAGACTTAGGTTTAGGGGTAATTAACTTTATTATAGTAGCAGCCACATTGGGGACGGAAGATTAGGGGTTAATAATTGTAGGTAGGTGGCGGCGACATTGGGGGGGGCAGAATAGGGGTTAATAAAATTTATTATAGTGTTTGCGAGGCGGGAGTGCGGTGGTTTAGAGGTTAATACATTTATTATAGTGGCGACGATGTCCGGTTGGCAGATTAATGGTTAATAATTGTAGTTAGGTGGCGGCGACATTGGGGGCAGAAGATTAGGGGTTAATAAATATAATGTAGGTGTCGGCAATGTTGGGGGCATCAGATTAGGGGTTCATAGGGATAATGTAGGTGGCGGTGGTGTCCTAGTTACATGTCCAGCTGGCTTTCTTCATAACTAATCTATTGCCACTGAAATGGAAGTCTCCAGGAGAATTGTTGAGCTGCTTGCCTCATTTGAGTAGATGGGGGGTCAGGTCCGCCACTAGAAATTTTGGGGCCCCTGACTTAACCATTGATCAGGCCCCCCACCCTCCTTTGACATGTGCAATTTTTGACCAAGTGACTAAAACGTATATGCACTTTATTCTTAAGTGTCTATTTAAACTTGGAAATGTTGTAAAGGTAGTTACATACAAACACACAGACACACTCATACACTGATACACACACACACTCACACATAAGGATTCACATATAGACACTCTAGCAGACACGCAAAGAAACATACTCAGACATCCAAACAGGCACTCAGCACTTGTTTACATTGACCTGACAAGTGATGAGGTAAACTACAGTTTTGTAAAAGAAGGAGAGTTAGAAAAGAAAATATGGAGTTCTGATTATCTTTTTGTAAAGGAAGATGCCAACTAAATGATGACAATAGCATCCAGTGGCTGAAAGGAAGGGCCCTGAACTGCCTAAACAATAATTTAAAGGTTAAATGGTAGATTGGTGACTTCCGGAAAGGTCTCATTAGTCTCAAAGTCTGTAGAAAGATGTGAATAATCAGTAGTAAGGTCAAAATGTCCTAAAAAGGAACAGACAATGGACACACACAAACTCAAACTTGCACATACACCCAAGGAAACACCGACAGAGACAGCCTCAGAAAACACACAAAGACATACACACACACACAGAGACACCCACAGAAAACACACAAAGACATACACACACACAGAGAGACTACCACATAAAACACAGAAAGACATAGATACACACACCCTCACTGAGACATCCACAGAAAACACACAGACCTACACACACCCTCACAGAGACACCCACAGAAAACACACACCCTCAAAGAGACATACACAGAAAACACAGACATACACACCCACCCTCACAGAGGCATCCAGAGAAAATACACAAAGACAAACATACACACACCCTCACAGAGACACCCATAGAAAAAGCTCAAAGACATATGCACACACCCTCACAGACATCCACAGAATATGCACAAAGACAAACACACCCACCCTCACAGAGAGACCCACAGAAAAAAATACATAGACACTCATAGAGACACAAACCAAAGCACAAAGACATAAACACAGATACCCACAGAAACACTCACAGGAGGAAACATTTATGGACCTTGCATCCCCTAATCAACAGTGTGTGACATGCATGATAAAAAAAGTGCACAAATTAAGAGATCACTTTTTAAAGAATCATATTTGTAAATGTGCAAACAAAAATAATTCTGTGAATTCAAAATTCTACATTAATGATCTGGGTGGATGGCTAGATGAAGAAAAGTACTTTTAAAAGGTTGACATATGTTTGTTTGATTTTTCCCCAACCAAGAGCACCACTTCAAATATAGTGTACAAATGTTCCCATCTGTCAGTTGTACTTATAGATTTTGAAAATTCTGTACTCTATATGGTCTTGGTGGAACCATAAGCTGTGGTACTCATACCATTATATCTGGTTAAATGCAGGATTTAGGCTTGTTGGTATGTATTTCAAAATTAAGTCAGCTGTATTGTAAACTGAACAGTTTTATGTTAACCTGTCTTATTTCAAACATTGAGCAATCTTAGTCTGAGAGTATAACATGTTATGCAGATGTAAAAATCTTAGATAAAATGCCTCCTTGCATCTGGAAAGTCCTTGCATAAAAGGGCAGTAAACTGGAATGCATATATACAGGTGGCCCTCGTTTTACAACGGTTTAATTTACACCATTTCAGAATAACAACCTTTTTTTCCTGTCATGTGATTGCTATTGAAAAGCATTGAGAAGCAGTGCATTTATTAAAATAGCCAGTAGGTGGAGCTGTCCGCTTGCGTTGCAGCAAAGCCAAGCAAGCTGAAATTAATCAGTTTAACCAGACCTGAGCTATCGAGCAGATTTCAAAGGAACAAGATCTTCCTGTCTATAAATCAGTCCAGATTGGAATGCATAGAAAGAACTGTTTGCAGAAAAATGCAAGTGAAGTCTGTGTTGTGTGCTTACTTTATTAGGTTTATAATGCTGTTTAGCATTTAAAGTCTTCATTTCAAAGTTTCAAAAATAATGTATTAGGTGTTACTTATGACAATTTTGAGAGGGGCCTGGAACCTATCTCCCTCACTTCCCATTGACTTACAGTATAAACTGGGTTTCAATTTACAACGGTTTCGATTTACAACCATTCCTCCTGGAACCTAACCCCGGCATAAACTGAGGGCTACCTGTACACTGTATATATAAATAAATAAAAAATGCATATCTGCCAAAAGGGCACCTACCATTTGTGTATTGAGGAGGAAACATTTCAGCATGGTTTTATATATGGAATTTCTACAGCATTGTCAAATAATCATAAATACACTGCTGCTAAAAAAATGTGTTTTTATGGACCCCTGGCCCCACCATATAACTACTACCACACTGAAGTTACAATCCAAAATTGCACAAAGAAATAAAAAAGTATTTGCTAAGTAAGTCCTACCTCCTCTGCAAATGAAAGTGATCTGCTGTCTGACTCAGGCACACACTGTACAAACAAAGTGCCAAGTCTGTCTCACACTGTGCATAGTGGTTTAGTGCACACTCAGAAATCCTCTCAAATGTTAATACTTTACTCCTTGTAATAACATTTCCCATGCTCAATTAGCACTCTGCTGTAGTGCCCACTGGTGGCTGCCAACATTTAAAAAAAAAATGATTTTTTTTTAGTTCTTGCCTCATGGGGTCCCCCTGGCCCATTGGGCCCCTGACAGGAGTCACCCCTGTCACCCCCTGATGGCGGCCCTGTGGGGGGTGTCTATCCGACATCTCGGAAAACGCCGACAAGGTGAGAGGCGGATTTGCCTGGATCAACAGGTGTATGGTGTCTCAGTCGAATCTACATGCCGTTGGTCGGAAAACGCAGACAGGTATAGAGGCCAGAAGGATTCTTACCTGCCCGAAGAGGAGTGTGATATGCATTTGGTGACCGACATTGGCACTCTCCCACAACAGGCACCCAGAGAAAAGTTCCTGAGTGAGTACACCACGATTGCTATAAGCACCGTGATAATCGCAGCAGGCATCTGGGGAAGTATATCTGAATGAGTACACCGTTGATGCTTAAAGCACCGCAATAACTACTAGGGACACTGTCTTTTGCACTATTATCCCCTCATATGCCGAAAATTGTTCAGAGTGATTGGATTCTCTATAGCCCCTAAGGGAGCTTATTTGCAATTAGTAAAGGGGAATCCATAGCTTCACTTCGCTTTATCTTATCCAGCTCCACTTCTAACATTAAACTTTTATTATCAACCCTTTCTTTATTCATCTATTGATGCCAAAATGGAACTGTTCTCATTTCACCTTTAATATTTTTCTGTGATTTAACAGGAGGAACTTTTTGGATCTTTTGTTTCAGGAAGTTGTACTATATAAATATAAATATATATATATATATATATATATATATATATATATGCTATGTATATATATATATATATATATATTTATGTATATTCTACACTTGCACTATTTTAAAGAATTATTTTGGTAATTACCGTTCTGGTTTCTATACACTTTTGGTCAGAGGACCATTTCTAAACTCTTGCACTTTAGGAAAGTATTTTTAGAGGCATCAGTACCAGTGTTGTTGGGTTGGCACGCGAGAGATAACCTGGGTTGTTCTTGCTGATTGGTGGATAAATTCACCCACCAATAAACAAATGCTGTCCAGGGTCTGAAACAAAAAATATCTTAGATGCCTTCTTTCTCAAATAAAGATAGCAAGAGAACAAAGAAAAATTGATAATAGGAGTAAATTAGAAAGTTGCTTAAAGGGACAGTCAACCCAAAAATTACTGTAACTTATTTAGATTAGTTAAATAACAATCTTTACTGATCTCATCTTGCAGTTTTGAAATGGCCACCTGACCCCTCCTTCTCTGACATCTTCCAAAAGCTTGCACTAGTACAGGATCCTTTTCTCTAGTCTCGTCCCTGCGCGCTCCTGCAATTTCAGTTAACAGCTGTTTATACCCGGCACTCACTGCCTCTCATCCATGCTGTGCACTGTGTGTTACAGAGAATGAGAGGCAGTGAGTGCCGGGCAGGCAGCAATATGATGGTCTGTGCTTTAGTTAATACTCTAATGAGATTAGAGAGAATGTTTTATTTTTATTGTATTTCCCTAACTACACAGTCCTCTCTGATCAACTTGTTTGTGCACCATCAGCATGGTAACATTGTATCCACGGATCAACTGCAATTAATACCTCTCTCTCAAAAGTTTGAAATATTATTTTTTTTTTTAAACAGCATTTATAAAAAGAGAAAGCTGGGGGCGTGTCCGGGTAGCAGCCATGTCAGGTGACAATATTAGAAGCTCTGTTTAAAGTCTGGATAATCCACCAATTAGCTCCTTGTAAAAGCGGCATCTTACATAAGTGCTAGATATCCCTGAAGGAGGAGTTGTTTCAGATGGTGCTGTAATAGCTCCTTGTAAAAGCGGCATCTTAGATAAGTGCTAGATATCACTGAAGGAGGAGTTGCTTCAGATGGTGCTGTAATAGCTCCTTGTAAAAGCGGCATCTTACATAAGTGCTAGATATCACTGAAGGAGGAGTTGCTTCAGATGGTGCTGTAATAGCTCCTTATAAAAGCAGGATCTTACATAAGTGCTAGATATCCCTGAAGGAGGAGTTGTTTCAGATGGTGCTGTAATAGCTCCTTGTAAAAGCGGCATCTTAGATAAGTGCTAGATATCACTGAAGGAGGAGTTGCTTCAGATGGTGCTGTAATAGCTCCTTGTAAAAGCGGCATCTTACATAAGTGCTAGATATCACTGAAGGAGGAGTTGTTTCAGATGGTGCAGTAATAGCTCCTTGTAAAAGTGGCATCTTAGATAAGTGCTAGATATCACTGAAGGAGGAGTTGCTTCAGATGGTGCTGTTGAAAATTTCTTGAGCTCAACTTTTTTTTTCTACAACACTAACCACCATATCTATATTCTAACCACAATATCTATATTCTCCGCAATGAATCCAGAGACAACTACTGGACATAGATCTGACATAATGGCAGCTGTGGAGTTGTTGGAGCAGAGTATACAGAGTTTCAACATCTTGAGAGCAGACTTACATCAGTGCTGACTGTCCTACACTGAGATTCTAAGTGACTAGTAGATGTTATCTAGACACTGACTGCAGAGGTAGCTGAAACTCTTGACACCGCAAGTACAATCAGCGCTATTATGCTATATGCACAAGCGGATACACTATTCACACAGAATGTGCAACATAACTCCTTATGCAAAGCTCAACTATAGGAGATTGCCATAACTTTGACCAATCCTGAGCACTTGAGGATATGGAGCCATCCAATTCAATAAAAACCTTGCACACAGATGTGAGAGAATGGTTGACTACTGTGTGAATGGTGTATCCGCTTGTGCATATAGCATAATAGCGCTGATTGTACTTGCGGTGTCAAGAGTTTCAGCTACCTCTGCAGTCAGTGTCTAGATAACATCTACTAGTCACTTAGAATCTCAGTGTAGGAGAGTCAGCACTGATGTAAGTCTGCTCTCAAGATGTTGAAACTCTGTATACTCTGCTCCAACAACTCCACAGCTGCCATTATGTCAGATCTATTTCCAGTAGTTGTCTCTGGATTCATTGCGGAGAATATAGATATGGTGGTTAGAATATAGATATGGTAGTTAGTGTTGTAGAAAAAAAAAGTTGAGCTCAAAAATTTTTCAACAGCACCATCTGAAGCAACTCCTCCTTCAGTGATATCTAGCACTTATGTAAGAGGCCGCTTTTATAAGGAGCTATTACAGCACCATCTGAAGCAACTCCTCTTTCAGTGATATCTAGCACTTATGTAAGATGCCGCTTTTACAAGGAGCTATTACAGCACCATCTGAAGCAACTCCTCCTTCAGTGATATCTAGCACTTATCTAAGATGCCACTTTTACAAGGAGCTATTACAGCACCATCTGAAGCAACTCCTCCTTCAGTGATATCTAACACTTATGTAAGATGCTGCTTTTATAAGGAGCTATTACAGCACCATCTGAAACAACTCCTCCTTCAGTGATATCTAGCACTTATGTAAGATCCTGCTTTTATAAGGAGCTATTACAGCACCATCTGAAACAACTCCTCCTTCAGTGATATCTAGCACTTATGTAAGATGCTGCTTTTATAAGGAGCTATTACAGCACCATCTGAAGCAACTCCTCCTTCAGTGATATCTAGCACTTATGTAAGATGCCGCTTTTACAAGGAGCTAATTGGTGGATTATCCAGACTTTAAACAGAGCTTCTAATATTGTCACCTGACATGGCCGCTACCCGGACACGCCCCCAGCTTTCTCTTTTTATAAATGCCGTTTGCAAAAAAAAAAATATTTCAAACCTTTGAGAGAGAGGTATAAATTGCAGTTGATCCGTGGATACAATGTTAACATGCTGATGGTGCACTAATAAGTTGATCAGAGAGGACTGTGTAGTTAGGGAAATACAATAAAAATAAAGCATTCTCTCTAATCTCATGAGAGTATTAACTAAAGCACAGACCATCATATTGCTGCCTGCCCGGCACTCACTGCCTCTCATTCTCTGTAACACACAGTGCACAGCATGGATGTGAGGCAGTGAGTGCCGGGTATGAACAGCTGTTAGCTGAAATTGCAAGAGCGTGCAGGCACGAGACTAGAGAAAAGGATCCTGTACTAGTGCAAGCTTTTGGAAGAAGTCAGAGAAGGAGGGGTCAGGTGGCCATTTCAAAACTGCAAGATGAGATCTAGTAAGTTTATTTTCTGCCAAAGTTTATTTAGATGGAAATTTGGCTACAGTTTACTGTAAAGATTGTTATTTAACTATTCTAAATAAGTTACAGTAATTTTCGGGTTGACTGTCCCTTTAAAATGGCACGAAAGAAAATGTGGGTTCAGTGTCCCTTTAACATTACATTATTTAGTTTTTAACAAAAATGTGGGTAAGCTAGATTAGGAAATATATTCTGTCTTAATACTGAAGGCTTCAAAAATATTATCTATCTTATCATAGTCATACTTTTCTGCACCTGAACAATAACAAAAAACCCAGTCTATTTCCTTGTAAAAAAATGACACATATTTTGCTGGCAGTCTGAGGAAACTGACAAGTGATGTAATTATCATACAACATTATAAATTAGTTTTAAAAAATCCTGCTGTTCAACTGACACAAAAATAATGCTAAATCATGTTCCCTGTTATGGTTTGATTTCACTGGAAGAGCAGCAAGATTATGATAATTGTAAAAATAGACCTTTTCAGGTTGTCAGCAAGAGAATTATTTTATATTTATTGACATAATTGTTAACCACTACCTGCTTTATACTACAAAATTTCTAATTAAAATTGTGCTATTTGCACATGACATATCAAGACTACCAATCAATACTCCTTTATGATGTTTTCCTTGAAACTGTGATTTATGTTCCCTTATAACTTGTTTCCTTGTTATAACTATTTTAGCTGTCATTTGTAATATTAATTTGTATTGAACTATTTTATCATTGTATAATAGCTTATTACAGGCTTATTAGATAGCAGAAACTTTATGCTAAACGATTGATTGATTCATACTATAGTTTAGACTAACCCAGTTTAACATTAGTAAGTAATTTAACAACCAGCTTAGCACTTTAAAACTATTATGAATGAGCACCGCTTTTGTTACAAGGTGCAAGAATACATGTGCTTCAAGATGGTGACGCTCAGTAATAAGATGAGGCAGAGCTTCACCAATTAGCATAAAATTAGGGATAAAATAAGAGAACAGCTTTGAAGAGATATACAGGCACAGGAAAAAAAACAAAAACAAAATCAGTTTAATGTCCATTTCATGATATAACTAGAGTATTCTTTACTCACTTTTTGCTAATTATTTTAGCAAATTGATTACACTCCTACTGCTAAAACTTTGTGCAACAGTAAACTGAAAGTCCTTGCAATGACTGTTATAGGTAATGCCAGTTCTTTACTACATTGGTCATTGTGGTTACTGAAATTCAACGATTTAACACATTTCTTTCTGGAGAGGTAATTTTTGAAATAGTTACTGATAGCAAATTAAAGAAATACAGATTTTAACAACAAAAAGATGTAATGACATGTAATAATGCAATAATATATTGTGCATTTATGTAATTTCTATTGAACTGAGGTAAAATATAAGTATCACATTGCTATGAGATTTGACAATTATTGAAAAAATAACCTACTAAGAATAATAGAAAACAAAAATTTTCCTAAAAAGTTTGAAATGTAAAAGGATATTAAACAGTCTGTTTCATTGTTGTTATAAAAGATTATGATCTGATCGGAACAGCCAATAGAATGTGAGCTCAATCTGATTGGCTGATTGGATCAGCCAATCGGATTGAACTTCAATCTGATTGGCTGATTCAATCAGCCAATCAGATTTTCCTACCTTAATTCAGCCAATCGGAATTGAAGGGACGCCATCTTGGATGACGTCCCTTAAAGGAGCCTTCATTCGTCGGTAGTCCGTCGGGAAAGAAGGATGTTCCGCGTCGTCGGGATGAAGATGGATCCTGAAGAAAGAAGATTGAAGACCCCGCTTGGAAGATGACATCGCCCAGATAGAAGACTTCTTCAGCGCCGCTTGGAAGATGACATCGCCCGGATGGAAGACTTCTTCAGGGCCGCCTGGAGGATCACTTCATCGGATGGAAGACTTCTTCAGCGCCCCTTGGAGGATCACTTCTGCCACTCCGGATCTCCTCTTTAGTTCCATTGGTGGCTCGGCTCAGTGAAGACAACTCAAGGTAGGATGATCTTCAGGGGATTAGTGTTAGGTTATTTTAAGGGGGGTTTGGGTTAGATTAGGGGTATGTGGGTGGTGGGTTTTAATGTTGGGGGGGTTGTATTTTTCTTTTAAAGGCAAAAGAGCAGTTTTCTTTGGGGCATGCCCCACAAAAGGCCCTTTTAAGGGCTGGTAAGGTAAAAGAGCTTTGAACTTTTTAAATGTAGAATAGGGTAGGGAATTTTTTTATTTTGGGGGGCTTTATTATTTTATTAGGGGCTTAGATTAGGTGTAATTAGCTTAAAATTGTTGTAATATTTTTTTAAATGTTTGTAACTTATTTTTTTATTTTTTGTAACTTAGCTTTTTTATTTTTTGTACTTTAGTTAGTTTATGTAATTGTATTTAATTGTAATTATTTGTAGTTAATTTATTTAATTAATGTAATGATAGTGTAGTGTTAGGTTTAATTGTAACTTAGGTTAGGATTTATTTTACAGGTAATTTTGTATTTCTTTTCGCTAGGTAGTTATTAAATAGTTAATAACTATTTAATAACTATTCTAACTAGCTAAAATAAATACAAAGTTACCTGTAAAATAAATATAAATCCTAAAATAGCTACAATGTAATTATTAATTACATTGTAGCTATCTTAGGGTTTATTTTAAAGGTAAGTATTTAGTTTTAAATAGGAATAATTTATTTAATGATAGTGTAGTGTTAGGTGTAATTGTAACTTAGGTTAGTTTTTATTTTACAGGTAAATTTCTCTTTATTTTAGCTAGGTAGCTATTAAATAGTTAATAACTATTTAATAGCTATTGTACCTAGTTAAAATACATTGAAAGTTACCTATAAAATTAAAATAAATCCTAAGATAGCTACAATATAATTATTATTTATATTGTAGCTATATTAGGGTTTATTTTAAAGGTAAGTATTTAGTTTTAAATAGGATTAATTTAGTTAATAATATAAATATTATTTAGATTTATTTAATAAATATTTTAGTTAGGGGGGTGTTAGGGTTAGTGTTTGACTTAGGTTTAGGGGTTAATAAATTTATTACAGTGGCGGCGGTGTAGTGGGGGGCAGGATAGGGGTTAATAAATGTATTATAGGTGGCGACGGTGTAAGGGGGGCAGATTAGGGGTTAATAAATTTAATATAGGTTGCGGCGGGGTCCGGGAGCGGCGGTTTAGGGGTTAAACTATTTATTTAGTTGCTGCGAGGTGCGGGATCAGCAGGATAGGGGTTAATAACTTTATTATAGAGGGCGGCGGTATAGGGGGGGCAGGATAGGGGTTACTAGGTATAATGTAGGTTGCGGCGGGGTGCGGGAGCGGCGGTTTAGGGGTTAATACATTTAATATAGTTGCGGCAGGGTCTAGGAGTGGCGGTTTAGAGGTTACTAACTTTATTGAGTTGCGGGGGGCTCCGGGGGCTCCGTTATAGGGGTAGAACAGTGTAGTTTAGTGTGGGTGCTTAGTGACAGGCTAGCAATAAAGCTGGGAAAAAGCCGAAGAGCAGCGAGATCGGATGAGTGATAACTCTCACAGTCCGCTACTCATCGCCCCGTACTTGGTGCGCGGCGGCGATGGTAGGCGAGCTTAGGTGGGCTTATTGGGCCGGCGAAGGTAGGCAAGTTGACACGTTTATAACTACCCCCCGAAGTCTCTTGCCCATGCTAAGAAGATACAGAATTCAATGTAATTATAACCATGTCTGCACCCTTATCTACCTAAGGGCAGTGTCTACACTGATGATTTCAAAGTACTAATTTTGCAAGAAATCAAGTTTTTTTTAACACAATCTGTTTACTTTGATTTAAAAAAAAAAAAATATATATATATATATATATATATATATATATATATATATATGTTTTACTTAATAAACATTGATTCATATCCCTTTAAACATAATTATTTTTTTTTTTTTTTTATTTATTTTAATAATAAAAGTGCACACTTTATTACTGAAACATCAAAAACCATCAAATAAACATCCGATTTTAATGAAATTTTCACCACAGTGTCTTTTTTTTTTTTTTTAAATATTTTTATTAAGGTTCTGAAGAAGGCATACATAGAATATATTAAACAGAACATAGCATTAGCATAATACAGGTAGATTGTGATACAGTTCTGAATAGGAACATAATACATATCTGAAAAGAGAAGTCAAAGGAATGGTATGGGAATACAATGCCTAATATTCTGTATGCTCCCTAGGTGGTAAGAGAGGACACTCTTGGACCTCAAGGAGAGAAATATAACTATATGTAGGGGGCTATTTCAAATATGAAAGACCACTCTTGGATCTTTAAATGAGAACCTCTTTTTTTTTTTTTTTTTTTTTTTTTTAGATTCAAGGATTAGAACTGTAAAATGTTCAAACCAAGGTAAGATTAATATTAAACACTCTAAAATAATCTGCTATAGACAAAACAACTGTGAATAATATCAGTAAGACTGTACATACCTAGTGAACATAACAATATAACAAGCTTCGGGCCATAAAGCATAAATACAATTTTAATTTTATATAGGTTCTGTAATATTGAGCATACAAGTGGCGCTGAGCCCAATTAAAATAGTAAATTTGAGTAAAGGGGGTTTCTATAATAATTTAATCTGAGATAATTGTTGAGAGGTGCATGTCAGCGAGTTTTAAGTATACTTAATTGAACTAGAGAGGGATAGCCTTAATGAGCATGTTGGAAGTAGTACCTAGATGAATTAAATTCAAAATATAATGTGCTTCATATTTTTTTTTTTTTTTTTAAACTCATTAAGGTCAAGAGTAATAATACAAAGTCCATAAGTCTATCTAAAACCTAATGGGCGTTATGGGAACGATTTTATATGGAACAAAGGTGCAATCTAAGCTTATTCTCAGCCATGTCCATGTAATTAGTTGTGAGGAATTATAATAGAGCAGAGATAGTCCGCCATCCCGGCCGCAGATGGCAGGACCTCCACACTCCAAAGTCATGGCATCATTTTAGAATGACATAGCTAAGGGACAGTAATAAACCTGTATCTACTATTAGCGTGGTAGCAGTTATATTGGCAAAAAGAAGACAGGAACAGGAAAAATTAGTGACAATTATGGAGTGCTAATAAGTGAAACAGAGACTATAAAAATAGGTATGCACAATTAAATAGTGTAAGGTACAACTTTTGGAGAAAATAGCGTTAGTAACAAGCAACAGTCCCATAAGGCTTCATGCTGGACAGAAGGAAAAGTTAAGTCCGGTGTCAAAAAAGAAGAAAAAACAGTGAAGTTTTGCATAACGTAATCACTTGGTTATCCATAGTGTGTGGAGAGCTCAGGGAACTGGGACTCTTATGTTAACCAACACCAGTACGATTGTACGCACTGCTACCCAGAACAAGCCAAACACTCGAAAGTAATGAGAGCTGCAGAGTCCTTAATTGTACTCCCCATGTTACGCTACCAAGTGAGGGATGACATGCATTATGGTGCTGACCGCTTCGCAGTCTCTTAGGGAGGCGTCTCTGATAGGAGATAGAACCCTTACCGGGTGATTGTCCTGCTGCCTCCAGGGCAATATGCTGGTTCCTCTCACCAGGTTCCTGTGTAAAGAGTATCGCACAGCTCTTGAGATCTTTGGGTGTAAGCTCATGAACTGGCTCTGCAGAAGCGCTAGTGTCACTCGTCGGATCACTTGCCACTATGCTAGCGATCGGGATCTCCTCTTTGAATCCCCACTCATTTAGGGCCGCATCCACCAGCCTCTTCTGTGTCGCAGTCGAGGCATCTGAGCTGCGTAGGTCAAAGGCAGTGCGCATAGTCTCCGTAAAAGCGAGCTGATGTTCATGCAACAGTGCCCTCAGTTCCTCTAGTATGTAACAAGCAATCGCCATGGTAGTTGTTTGTCAATTAAATGGTAGGTGAATTCAGCACTGAGTGCTGCCTAACGACAAGGCCGGAAGGTGCCTCGCCGGGGGGTTTAATAGAGGCCTCAACCTCCTGTATTGCTGTGATGTTCCGGGCGCTGATACAGACAGCTATTTCTGTAAGAATAAGCTTAATAGATGCAGGATCTGTAGTAGGTCATATACCTATTTTGTGGTTACAAGAATGGGACAGCTGAATTACAAAATCAAGTATAAACCTTAGACATGCTGGAGCAGTATGCAGTGGTGCGACTAGACATGGCCGCCGCCCGGAAGTCCCCCCATAATTAATTTTTTAAATGTACCATAAATAAGTTGTACAAAAGTGCGCAGAGCAAAAATCCAAATCCTACATATTAACACATAAATATATACGTATATAAGCATATACATCTACACTCACCGGCCACTTTATTAGGTACACCTTGCTAGTCCCGGGTTGGACCAACAAGGTGTTGGAAACATACCTCAGACATTTTGGTCCATATTGACATGATAGCATCATGCAGTTGCTGCAGATTTGTCGGCTGCACATTCATGATGCAAATCTCCCATTCCATCACACCCCAAAGGTGCTCTATTGGATTGAGATCTGGTGACTGTGGAGGCCATTGGAGTAGAGTGAACTCATTGTCATGTTCAAGGATCCAGTTTGAGATGATTTGTGACATGGTGCATTTTCCTGCTGGAAGTAGCCATCAGAAGACGGGTACACTGTAGCCATAAAAGGATGGACATGGTCAGCAACAATAATCAGGTAGGCCGTGGCATTTAAACAATGCTCAATTGGTACTAAGGGGCCCAAAGTGTGCCAAGAAAATATATCCCACACCATTACACCACCACCACCAGGCTGAACCATTGATACAGGATGGATACATGCTTTTATGTTGTTTACCCCAAATTCTAACCCTACCTTCTGAATGTTGCAGCTGAAATCGAGACTCATCAGACCAGGCTACGTTTTTCCAATCTTCTATTGTCCAATTTTGGTGAGCCTGTGCGAATTGTAGCCTCAGTTTCCTATACTTATCTGACAGGAGTTGCACCCGGTGTGGTCTTCTGCTATTGTAGCCCATCTGCTTCCAAGCTTGACGTGTTCTGCTTTCAGAGATGGTATTCTGTATACCTTGGTTGTAATAAGTGGTTATTTGAGTTACTTTTGTTTTTCTATCATCTAAAACAAGTCAGCCAATTCTGCTCTGATCTCAACAAGTCATTTTCGTCCACACAACTGCCGCTCACTGGATATTTTCTCTTTTTCTGACCATTCTCTGTAAACCCTAGAGATGGTTGTGCGTAAAAATCCCAGTATATCAGCAGTTTTTGAAATACTCAGACCAGCCCGTCTGGCACCAACAACCATGCCACGTTCAAAGTCACTTAAATCCCCTTTCTTCTGATGCTCGGTTTGAACTTCAGCAAGTCGTCTTCACCATGTCTAGATGCCTAAATGCAATGAGTTGCTGCCATGTGATTGGCTTTATAGCAATTTGTGTTACCACGCAATTGAACAGGTGTACCTAATAAAGTGGCCGATGAGTGTATATTTACTGGGAACACACAGTTCCCATAGAACGCAATGTAAAGGCACTTTCCAGTGCCATTTTTTTCTAACACCCCACAGCTGCTGATTTTAGCCCACAAAAACTACTAAGTGCAGTTTTCTTCTTTTATTTAAAAAAAAATGCTACATTTAAAAATAAGAAAACTAGCACCAGAGATCGTTTTTATGGTTAATTTTATAACCGCTAATTGCTACTGCAAGCTCACGGTAGCAATAGCCAGCCACTTGTTATGGCTGATTATTTATTGCATGTCTGCAAACGGGCAAAGTTGCGGGCTCACAATAAATTAGTGCTCCACTTGTAATCTACATGGATAATAAATAAGAATTATAACCAGATAGATAGTAACCATTAAAAATCTAAAAGTGTAAAAACAAGATTTCTACCTACGAATACATTTATTTCTTCACATTTAAAGGGCTAGTGAAGTAAAACTTAATCTTTTATTATTCAGACATTATTTATATTGATTGTAACATAAAGGGCCAGATTACAAGTGCGCTAACAGTTACGCTTGAGCAAAAAAGTGTGTTTGCGCGTCGGGTTTAAGGCTCTTATTACAAGTTGAAAGTAAACGCGAACACATGAGCACAGTCACAATTTACGCTAGAATGATTACCACATCCTCAGAGCTCTGGTTAAATGTTTCTAGACATAAAAAAATTTATTTTCAAAAAATTGTACAAAAAATATGAAAGAGATCAAATATATGAGATCTCAGGTGTTAGAGAATAAAAAAGGACTGCAAAGGGCTTTAACATACATACATATAGATGTTTAAATATGTATATTATGTAAATATAAATATATATATATATATATATATATATATATATATAAAAGAAAGCACTCTCTGGTCTTTTTAAGTGAATATTTAATAAATCAAGCATGACATCGTTTCGTGGACACACTCCCCTTCCTCAGAAGGGGAGTGTGTCCCCGAAACGTCACGCTTGATTTATTAAATATTCACTTAAAAAGACCAAAGGGTGCTTTCTTTCATCTATATACATACCTGCTTGCACCCTGGCATTCAAATATTGGAAGTGAGAGTGCTCTCTTTAAACATTATATATATATATATATATATATATGTTTATATGTGTGTACATATGTATTAATATGTGCATTTACAGACATACAGTATATACACATATAAACGCATAAACACGTATATATATATATATATATATATATATATTTATATATTTTTATATATATATATATATATATATATATATATATATATATTATCCAATTAGCACGTGTTCCAGCACTCCAGCTTCAACTAATAATGAAGCACCTGGGTGCAATCCTCAATGGATTGTAGATTAGAGCTAGGAAAGGGAGGGCACTCTCAGGATTTATATACATCAAAGTTAGTTTATTGTTTATAACAACAATGTTAGAAAGTCATAAGGATAGGTCGACGTTTCGGCTTACACAGAAGCCTTCATCAAGACACATGAACAACTCACAACGGCGACTAGCAGCCGCACACAACACCACCGGCAAAACAGAATGTTTCCTTGCTCTTATATATATATATATATATATATATATACATATATATATATATATATATATATATATATATGCATTGGAGCCCTCTGCAGTGTAGTCGATAAAAACATGAAAAATCATATTTATGCAATATTCATATTTACATTCCATTGTTCTGTTTATAGCAGAATATTTTCTATGTATTTATAAATAGATATTCCTATATACAGTTAGGTCCATAAATAATCGGACACTGACATAAGTTTTGTTATTTTGCTTTTCATCTCTTTTAGTTTTGTTATTTTGGCTGTTTCCCAAAATAAATTCAAGTTACAGTTAAATAATCAAAATTGGAGGAAGGGTTTAGGAATTATAGCTCTTTAATATGTAGCCTCCTTATTTTCAAGGGACCAAAAGTAATTGGACAATTGACTCAAAAGCTGTTTCATATAAAGGTGTGGGCTATTCCTTCGTTATTTCCTCATCAATTAAAAGTAGTCAACAGCCTATTCCAACATCTTATTGGTTAACATTTTGTGAATGAACATGTTGTTCTCATTAACATTTCATCCCAACAGTTTATCCGTTTGTTACAGAGGTATACCCCAGCGCCGACTCAACCTTAAATGCCTGAGACGGTGATACCTAGCTACCACCTAAGATAGACAAATGTGAAAAATATGCCCAGGCGCCAACGATTGGAGGCTAAGGTTAATGGTACGAATGTAACTGCTTATGGGTCACTTAAAAGTGTACGAATTTATTACATAAAAATCACTGGATAAAACCCTAAATAAAAATACAATTTTACATATGCATGGATCCACGCTAATAAGACATATGAACATAAAAACATAAAATGGTGACAAATCTAACACATAGTTAAATGGTATGCAATACTGATATAATAATGCTGTCTGATCCGGTGCAAAAAGAGAAATACAATCAAGTGTTCCAAATGAGCGTAAAAAAAGGATTAATGTGTTAAAAAAGAGTCCAAAGAATAAAAATCAATCCAAAAAAGTCAATCAAAAGCTCCAAAATCTGTAGTCAAATGGTGATGAGAGGTGAATTGTTAGTGATAACTGCAACAGTGTGTCAAAATAAAATGTCAATCCTGTGGGGTATTAAAAAATAGTAAAAATTAAAAGTCTATTGTTGTCCGGTATTTCCGGTGTAGTGAAATCCTTCTCCCTTGGTGCTCAAATGTCCATGGGGACTGCGCCCCAGTGAAAAAATTAAAGATAATAAAAGCAAACAAAAAAACAACACAACGAAAAACTGCCAAACAGAAAAACCTGTGAAAAAAGAAGATAAAACACAATGTGTAGAATGCTCTCAAATTTGTCCTCCTATTGAAATAAAGCTTACCAGGTCTACGCGTTTCGGCCCTTCCTAGACCTTTATCAAGACTAATGGTAAGCTGTAAATACTGGCCTTTTATAGAGATAATCAATTCATAACCGGAAATGGACTTTGTTGTTGACTTCCGGTTTTCCGTGATTATAAAACTTAGTTATTCAGTTGTACTTAGCCCAAAACTTTATATCAGGGCATGTGTGACTTATGCGGTATGCTATAGATGGTAATTCATCTGGTTAAACAATTAAAAACTTTTTCTGATAATCCCTAGCCTCCGTGAATCAGTGACGTCACTTCCGGTAGGGATACACGGCCGAATACACCTGGCCTGTAGGACCTTAAACAAGCGATCGGGTCACTGTTGTCGCTCAAACCGAATGTGGCTAACCCACTGTCAAATAGTGGAAAATTGTATTTCAAATATAAAAGTGTTAAAATGTTAAAATTGGGTTCCGATTTTTGGAAGTCCCCATTGGTTGTGACGTCACAGCTAGTTGGCGCTTATGATAGGCTCAGAGACCCAGCTGGGTCCTTGTAATAGAAACACATTATTTGTGAATGGCAGAGGTGTGTCTGACCCTTGTGACTTGATTGGTTGTCTATATTCCTAAATGTATTTTGCTGACACCAATACTGACAGAAAGTAAAGTCATTATATCTTTATTATCTGATCACGTCCTAATATTCTTAACTTACATGTTGTATTTTAACATGCAAAAAAGTAATGATGTTGAGACTTCATAATCTGATCGTTTCCTGATCAAAAATAAAACTATTACCAATCCACCTCAGCGTGTAGGCAGTAATCTGCTCCAAGATATAAAGGGGTGATATCGCCAAAAAATCCCAATGTTCACCTCCCATAAAATTGAGGATGATATATTAGGAGTGTGTGTAGTGGTTGGTAAAAAGAGATTTCAATCCTAAGAAAGGATTCTAGTCACTATAGGGGAGGGGGTTCTTCTTATTCACTTAAGCTGTAGGGGGGAGTTCCTCTTTTTCACTTAGAGTGCAGACCTTAATCCACTTGCGATCAAGGGATAATTGGACAATTATTTTAGACTCCTTATAAAGAGGTAGTATTCTTATTTACATACATTGCTGACAAGGGGTAATTCAGAAATTATTTTAAAACATTATTGTTTTGATTTTTAAAATTACTTTAAAATCCTTATAAATGGGTGGTTTTCTTATTTACATACATTGTTGGCATTGCTCTGCTTGTTGTAATAGGAGAAACTAGTATCGATGCTCCAGGCTGGCTTGTTGGAGCTTTAATATGTATATGGTCTGTTACTTAGTATGGTTGAGTAATAATACCGCCCCAGATCTTAGTTGAACAGATCAGTCAGTTTCAAATGTGCAAAATAATAGTAACAAATAGTACTATTTTCTTAACCATAAGCTGATCCTGACTCTAAAAGGCCAAAAGATAGATGCATTCAGATGTGAATGCCTCGAATGTCCCCGAAAACAGTTAGCAAACTGGAGATTTAGAGGATAAGATACTATATATAAACTGGAGACTTAGAGGATAATATAGTATATATGAACAGACCCCTGGGAAATTTTAATCATTGGTGTGACATCATGGAATGTGGTTGATGTCAGAGGGAGGTACATTATATGTCCATAAGTATGAGGTGGCGCTATATATTGGCTACAGACTAGTTTAAACTGGAGAATGGTATTCTGATTGATTTCTTTTTGACCATATGGAGCTAAGTGTTAGAGATGGATATAACTGAAATGAACAATGGAGCAAGGCTAGAAGAAGGTGTCCTACAATCAATTCAATTAAACAATCTATACATTGTCAACCTAATGGTTTTAAACTGGAAAGTGGAGAGAAGTAAATAGCTAACAATAGCCTCATCTATTTGGCTGGAATTTGATCTTATGATGACCTGAAGGGTTGTAGGATCTATTAGTGACCTTGAAGAAGGAGAGGGGGGAGATGGAAGAAGAAAGGAGGATGGCTAAACTCCACTTTGTGGAGTTTATAAAATCTTAGTCTTATGTTTAATCCAAACTTTAGGATGGTGTTTGGCCATCTTTAAATGTAAACATACAACTAAACCTCTGGTCTAGTCTTGTATAGAGGGAGAAATTCCATTTATTTCGTGTATCGACTAATACCTAGAGGGGAGAGATTCACATTTGTGAATGAGCTTAATCAGATCAAATTGTATAAATGGGATCGGTCTTCCTTATTATTCAATCCCTTTGGGTGGAGACGATCTAGGTTGAAGATCCACTTTGATTCGGCGGTGAGTAGTTTCTTTGTATAATTTCCGCGTCTCCAATCCTTTCTGATCTTCTGAATGCCCATAAAGGTTAGCTCTCTGATATTACCCTTATGTTTAATTGAAAAATGTCTGTACAGGGCTGTATCCATATTCAACTTTTCAATGAGTAATAGATGTTCGCTTATCCTATCCTTCAGGATTCGTGACGTCTGACCCACATATTGAAGGCCACACAAACATTGTAACATATACACCACTCCACTGTCTTGACATCTGATCAGCTCATTTACTTTATATTCTTCTTTAGTGATAAAACTGTAAAATGTAGTGGACTTCGTGCCACATTTGCATGCTTTGCATAGCGGACAAGGGAAGAAGCCTTTCACTTCTTTTCCAAATGTGTCCATGATACCTCGCTTCTTCTTCTCTATGCTCGGAGCCAGTTTACTTCGTAAATTCTTAGTTTTTCGGTATACAAACTTTGGTTTTGATGGCAGTCTATCACCTATTAGGTCATCATCTTTCAGAAGTGACCAATGTTTCTGAAATATTTTCTCAATGACACCCTTATTCTCACTATATTCTGTGATCATGACCACATTGAGACAATCATCTTCCGTCGGGTGCACTTTTTCTTTGTACTTCAGAAGTTCCTTCCTTTTGATGTTATCAACTTCTTGAATCTTCTGGTCCAGCATACTTTCATCGTATACCCTCTCTAGGAACTTGCTTTTGATGATTTTAGCCTGCTCTTCCCATTTTTCATCTGTGGAACAGTTTTTCTTGATCCTTAATAGCTGTCCCTTAGGGATGTTATTTTTCCAGCTCTTGTTATGGCAACTCATACTATGTATGTAATTGTTGCTATCTACATCTTTAAAATGTGTAGATGTTTCGATCTTGCCATCTCTAACTTCAATTTTTAGATCCAGAAAGATGAGTTCAGTAGTACTCCAGGAGTTGGTAAACTTTAAGTTGTTTGTGCTTCTATTCATGACTTCGATAGTATAGTCCAGATCTTCCTGGGTACCTTTCCAGACGATGATGATATCATCTTTATAACGGCGGTAGCGGACCTGGTCCTATACCGCCATTATATAGATGATATCATCATCGTCTGGAAAGGTACCCAGGAAGATCTGGACTATACTATCGAAGTCATGAATAGAAGCACAAACAACTTAAAGTTTACCTACTCCTGGAGTACTACTGAACTCATCTTTCTGGATCTAAAAATTGAAGTTAGAGATGGCAAGATTGAAACATCTACACATTTTAAAGATGTAGATAGCAACAATTACATACATAGTATGAGTTGCCATAACAAGAGCTGGAAAAATAACATCCCTATGGGAGAGCTATTAAGGATCAAGAAAAACTGTTCCACAGATGAAAAATGTGAAGAGCAGGCTAAAATCATCAAAAGCAAGTTCCTAAAGAGGGGATACAATGAAAGTATGCTGGGCCAGAAGATTCAAGAAGTTGATAACATCAAAAGGAAGGAACTTCTGAAGTACAAAGAAAAAGTGCACCCGACGGAAGATGTTTGTCTCAATGTGGTCATGATCACAGAATATAGTGAGAATAAGGGTGTCATTGAGAAAATATTTCAGAAACATTGGTCACTTCTGAAAGATGATGACCTAATAGGTGATAGACTGCCATCAAAACCAAAGTTTGTATACCGAAAAACTAAGAATTTACGAAGTAGACTGGCTCCGAGCATAGAGAAGAAGAAGAAGCGAGGTATCATGGACACATTTGTAAAAAAAGTGAAAGGCTTCTTCCCTTGCCCGCTATGCAAAGCGTGCAAATGTGGCACGAAGTCCACCACATTTTGCAGTTTTATCACTAAAGAAGAATATAAAGTAAATGAGCTGATCAGATGCCAAGACAGTGGAGTGGTGTATATGTTACAATGTTCGTGTGGCCTTCAATATGTGGGTCAGACGTCATGAATCCTGAAGGATAGGATATGCGAACATCTATTACTCATTGAAAAGTTGAATATGGATACAGCCCTGTACAGACATTTTTCAATTAAACATAAGGGTAATATCAGAGAGCTAACCTTTATGGGCATTCAGAAGATCAGAAAGGATTGGAGAGGCGGAAATTATACAAAGAAACTACTCACTGCCGAATCAAAGTGGATCTTCAACCTAGATTGTCTCCACCCAAAGGGATTGAATAATAAGGAAGACCTATCCCATTTATACAATTTGATCTGATTAAGCTCATTCACAAATGTGAATCTCTCCCCTCTAGGTATTAGTTGATACACGAAATAAATAAAATTTCCCCTCTATACAAGACTAGACCAGAGGTTTAGTTGTATGTTTACATTTAAAGATGGCCAAACACCATCCTAAAGTTTGGATTAAACATAAGACTAAGATTTTATAAACTCCATAAAGTGGAGTTCAGCCATCCTCCTTTCTTCTTCCATCTCCCCCCTCTCCTTCTTCAAGGTCACTAATAGATCCTACAACCCTTCAGGTCATCATAAGATCAAATTCCAGCCAAATAGATGAGGCTATTGTTAGCTATTTACTTCTCTCCACTTTCCAGTTTAAAACCATTAGGTTGACAATGTATAGATTGTTTAATTGAATTGATTGTAGGACACCTTCTTCTAGCCTTGCTCCATTGTTTATTTCAGTTATATCCATCTCTAACACTTAGCTCCATATGGTCAAAAAGAAATCAATCAGAATACCATTCTCCAGTTTAAACTAGTCTGTAGCCAATATATAGCGCCACCTCATACTTATGGACATATAATGTACCTCCCTCTGACATCAACCACATTCCATGATGTCACACCAATGATTAAAATTTCCCAGGGGTCTGTTCATATATACTATCTCATCCTCTAAGTCTCCAGTTTATATATACTATCTTATCCTCTAAGTCTCCAGTTTGCTAACTGTTTTCGGGGACATTCGAGGCATTCACATCTGAATGCATCTATTATATTCTAATCCACACTGTAGTTTTGTGTTTGTAAAAGATGAAACAACATACAACTACAAAGTGGTAAATTAAATTCTAGCTGAATCATATCACCAAACAGTATTGTTAGTTCAATGATTCAGTTAGGAACAAATACATTTATTTACTGAAAAAGATGAAAAGTACAAATTATTAATCTGCACATTTGGTCCTTTTTATTAAGCAGATTCTGAATTGAACTGTGACAGAATTACAAGCCAAAAAGATGGATCAAGCAGAATTACCTTCACATGTCTATAATTTATCCCAGAGGGTAGATCAGCTCTCACAAGGGTTAAGACAACTCCAATTAGAAAACCAGACATTAAAAGATATCCTTAAAGACACAGTAACTCCAAAACAGTTAACTGTAGATTCTACCAATGAGCCAAATGTATCACCACCAGAAAAAAATTTTTGGTGACAGAAGTCAATTTCGTGACTTCAAAAACTCTTGTTATTTACTCTTTACCCTCACACCTAAAACTTATACCACAGATAAACAGAGAGTTCATACAGTAATATCCTATTTAAGAGGAGAACCTAGACCATGGGCTAACTCTTATTTCGAACAAAATGACCCTATCTTGGAAAGTTTGGAGGATTTTTTCCAAGCGCTGGCCCTACTTTATGATGACCCTTGCAAACAGATAACATCAGAAAATGCTATGAGAGCCCTTAGACAAGGGAAAAGGCCCGTGGAGGATTACATAGCAGAATTTAAGAGAGTGTCTAAAGATTCAAAATGGAATAATATTTCATTGCGGAATCAATTTAGACTTGGCTTGTCAGATGCATTGAAAGATGAACTTTCACGAGTTTATATTCCAGATACCTTAGACAATTTAATGTCATTATCCATTAACATAGATAGAAGATTGAGGGAAAGAAAGAGAGAAAGATTTAGTCAGGAATCTGTAGTAAAGAGAATAGTTAATCCTACTAGTTCTCAACAGTATAAAACTCCTGATGAACCTATGGAAATAAGTGTGATTAGGGGCCCCCTATCCATGGAAGAAAAAAAAAGAAGAAGGGATAACAATCTTTGCCTTTATTGTGCTGCCAAAGAACATGAGGTCAAGGAATTTCCTAACCTTCTCAAAACAAAGAAAGGTGAGAAACATATGATACCAAGATCTCCTAATAATTGTAGTAGAAATTCAACTTATTGTCTCTTACCTATTTCTTTGCAGTGGGGTTCAAAAGAGATTACCTTGAAGGCACTCATTGATTCCGGTGCAACAAGCAACTTCATAGATTATCATGTGGTGTGTAAACATGATATACCAATAAAAAACATAAATCATCCCTATGTTTTAAGAGTTTTTGATGGTAGCCAGGCTGTTAATGGTTCAATCACACACCAGACACATAATGTAGTTATGAGTACACAAGAAGGACATATAGAGAATATATCTTTTGACATAACACCTTCTCCTCTATTTCCAATAATTTTGGGGTTAAAATGGTTACAACAACATCAACCAATTATTGATTGGTCCACAAATAAAATTCAATTTTCCTCTGTACACTGCAGAAACAGCTGTCTGTCTAAAATCTGTATTATACAACCAGATTCAGACAACACATTAGACCCTATACCTAAAGAATATTCCTCATTTCAAGATGTCTTTGACAAAAAAGAAGCAGAGTCTTTGCCCCCTCATAGGGCTTTCGATTGTCCTATCGAATTGTTACCTGGTTCCCCAATACCTCATGGTCATATTTACCCCCTATCTCAACCCGAACTTTCACATCTAAAACAATATCTAGATGAAAATTTAAAAAAGGGGTTCATAAGACCATCCACCTCTCCAGCAGCAGCTGGAATGTTTTTTGTACGTAACAAATATGGTACTCTCAGACCCATCATTGATTACAGGCAACTAAATAAGGTCACACTAAAAAATCGATACCCCTTACCTTTAATTACAGAATTAATCGAACACTTGGGTAACGCAAAAATCTTTACCAAGTTGGATTTAAGGGGTGCCTATAATTTAATTCGAATAAGGAAGGGAGACGAATGGCTCACAGCATTTCGTACTAGGTACGGATTGTACGAATATACTGTGATGCCATTCGGGCTCTGTAATGCCCCCGCGACATTCCAGTATTTCATAAATGAGATATTTAGAGATTTATTGGATGTCTGTGTTATAATTTACTTGGATGATATTTTAATTTATTCTGAGTCCTTGGAATAACATATCAAACATGTTACAACCGTATTATCAAGACTCAGAGAGAACCAACTCTTTGCTAAACCTGAAAAATGTATCTTCCACTCACAAGATATCTCCTTCTTAGGTTATAGAATAACAGCTGAAGGTATCAACATGGAAGATACAAAAATATCAGCTATAACAGGCTGGCCAAGACCAACTACAGTAAAGGAATTACAAAGTTTTCTAGGATTTTCAAATTTTTACCGTAAATTTATTAACAATTTTTCACGTATTGTGAAACCATTGACAAGACTCACAGGAAAACATGTACCTTTCATTTGGAGTATAGGAGCATAACAAGCATTTGATACTCTTAAAAATAGTTTTACTACAGCACCCATCCTTCAATTCCCAGACCCCACCAAGCAGTTTGTACTTGAGGTGGATGCGTCTGATTGTGCTTTGGGTGCTATTTTGTCTCAAAGAAAAAGTCTCTCGGAACCTATGCACCCTGTGGCATATTTTTCAAGATCTCCGTCTCCAGCAGAAATTAATTACCCTATTGGAGAAAAAGAGCTCCTATCCATCAAGTCTGCTTTTGAAAATTGGAGACACTTACTGGAAGGGACTGAGACGCCAATTTTAGTTTATACTGACCATAAAAACTTAGAATATTTACAAACTAATCGCACCTTATCCTCAAGACAGCTCAGATGGAGTTTGTTTTTCTCCAGGTTCAATTTCCATATTCAATATAGACCAGGTACAAGGAATAAAAAAGCAGACGCATTATCTAGACAGAATTTGGCAGATAATAAAAGATCTCTACCTGGTACCGTACTACCAATTACACAATTCATTTCTTGTACCTTGAGTCTAGAACAAGAAAAAGAATATTCACAATGTTGAGACTGTAACCCAGACAAATACAACCTCACAAAACGTTCAGATGGGTTGTACTATTTCGGGAACTTATTGTATATACCCCCAACTTTACAAGGAAGTATATTACAACAAAACCATGACTCCATTCTAAATGGTCATCCAGGTGTTCAAAACACCTATCATTTATTAAGAAGGAAATACTGGTGGCCAAAAATGTGGAAATCAGTTGAGGAATATGTCCATACTTGTACAACTTGTGTTCAATATAAAAAGGAACATAAAAAGCCGTTTGGATATTTAATGTCTCTAACCATCCCAGAACGGCCATGGAAGGAAGTCGCAATGGACTTCATTGTAGAACTACCAACTTCAAAAAATTACACCACAAAATTAGTGGTGATTGACCTTTTTACTAAAATGGCACATTTCCTACCTATACAAGCGTTACCCACTGCCTCACAAACAGCTGACCTATTTCTGAACCATATAGTTAGATTACATGGTCTTCCAACTAGTGTTTTAACTGATCGTGGAAGTCAATTTATGTCGAAGTTCTGGCATTCATTATGCCAAAAGTTGAATATCACAAGAAAATTAACCACATCTTATCATCCGCAAACCAACGGCCAGTGTGAACGCACTAATCAGTCTTTGGAACAATACTTGAGAATTCATTGTTCTCAACAACAAGAGAAGTGGGCAGATTTTTTGGCAACTGCTGAATTTGCCTATAACAATACAAAGAATACTTCCACTCAAATGACTCAGTTTTTTGCAAATTACGGATTTGATCCAGATTATGAATTTCATCGTAACATCCATGTGCCATATCCTGTTGTTAATAACTTGGTGAACTCTATAGCACAATCTTTTAATCTACTAAAGGAAAATATTCAACAGGCACAAACCCAACACCAACGTTATTATAACCTTAGAAGGTGACCAGCACCTGACTATAAAGTTGGAGATTCTGTTTGGTTATCCACCCGGCATCTGAAAATTCCGGCTTCTAAGGCAAAGTTTAATCAATTATATGTTGGACCATTTCCGATCACTAAGATCATTAACCCCAACGCAGTAGTCCTGCAGTTACCTGAGAAGTTCCGTATACATCCCTCATTCCATGTCTCACTACTGAAACCGTACACGCCTGTTTGGTCACAACCAGTCCCTTTGACTGTAACCCCTGAAGCTCAACCTTCGGAGATGGATTATGAAGTCTCTGACATTATAGACTCTAGACTGTACCGTGGGGACTTACAGTATCTTGTTCGCTGGTCTGGTTATTCCCCAGATGATGACTCTTGGGTATCTGCTTCACAGATCTCTGCTCCCCGATTGATAAATCTTTTCCATAGACAGCATCCGGATAGACCCACTTTTTGAAAACCTGGATGTTTTCCTTGGGTGGGGGACCTGTAATATAGTGAGCCTCTTGCACTGTACCTTTAAATATGGTGGCATAGCTTCCTTTATAAGGACCTCTCGTTCTCCCCTACATTGCTTGTAATTGAGTTTCACTCCTGTTTTGGATTCAACCAAGCCTCCTTCTATTCGAACATTTCTGTGACTCAGTTTTCTGACAGCTTACGCTGTCACTGGTTTACTCCGCCTCAGGACCGCCTCCCTCTGTGAACGGACTTCGCGCTCAAACTCACTAGTGCCGCAGCTGCAGTCTGTGTCTCCTCTCCCTCTCTTCACAGCGTGTAAGTACTTACCGCTTTGGGTAAACAGCTATTTCAACTTGATCTGCCTAAAGTACTTTCGTTGCTATATCATTCATTACTTGTATTGGATATGAAGTTAACAATGACTACCGGAATTCTTACCAAGTTATACAAATGTACCTATATTGTTTTCTATCTGATCAGTGCACTCACAGATGATAATATTATCTTTTAGGAAAGTTTCTATCAACCCTAAGAGTTTCCATTTTAGTCATACTTTGCCTAACATAACAAATTATATTCTAATCCACACTGTAGTTTTGTGTTTGTAAAAGATGAAACAACATACAACTACAAAGTGGTACATTAAATTCTAGCTGAATCATATCACCAAACAGTATTGTTAGTTCAATGATTCAGTTAGGAACAAATAAATTTATTTACTGAAAAAGTTGAAAAGTACAAATTATTAATCTGCACATTTGGTCCTTTTTTTTAAGCAGATTCTGAATTGAACTGTGACAGCCATTCACAAATAATGTGTTTCTATTACAAGGACCCAGCTGGGTCTCTGAGCCTATCATAAGCGCCAACTAGCTGTGACGTCACAACCAATGGGGACTTCCGAAAATCGGAACCCAATTTTAACATTTTAACACTTTAATATTTGAAATACAATTTTCCACTATTTGACAGTGGGTTAGCCACATTCGGTTTGAGCGACAACAGTGACCCGATCGCTTGTTTAAGGTCCTACAGGCCAGGTATATTCGGCCGTGTATCCCTACCGGAAGTGACGTCACTGATTCACGGAGGCTAGGGATTATCAGAAAAAGTTTTTAATTGTTTAACCAGATGAATTACCATCTATAGCATACCGCATAAGTCACACATGCCCTGATATAAAGTTTTGGGCTAAGCACAACTGAATAACTAAGTTTTATAATCACGGAAAAACCGGAAGTCAACAACAAAGTCCATTTCCGGTTATGAATTGATTATCTCTATAAAAGGCCAGTATTTACAGCTTACCATTAGTCTTGATAAAGGTCTAGGAAGGGCCGAAACGCGTAGACCTGGTAAGCTTTATTTCAATAGGAGGACAAATTTGAGAGCATTCTACACATTGTGTTTTATCTTCTTTTTTCACAGGTTTTTCTGTTTGACAGTTTTTCGTTGTGTTGTTTTTTTGTTTGCTTTTATTATCTTTATTTTTTTCACTGGGGCGCAGTCCCCATGGACATTTGAGCACCAAGGGAGAAGGATTTCACTACACCGGAAATACCGGAAAAACAATGGACTTTTAATTTTTACTATTTTTTAATACCCCACAGGATTGACATTTTATTTTGACACACTGTTGCAGTTATCACTAACAATTCACCTCTCATCACCATTTGACTACAGATTTTGGAGCTTTTGATTGACTTTTTTGGATTGATTTTTATTCTTTGGACTCTTTTTTAACACATTAATCCTTTTTTTACACTCATTTGGAACACTTGATTGTATTTCTCTTTTTGCACCGGATCAGACAGCATTATTATATCAGTATTGCATACCATTTAACTATGTGTTAGA
Source organism: Bombina bombina (assembly GCF_027579735.1). Lineage (NCBI taxonomy): Eukaryota > Metazoa > Chordata > Amphibia > Anura > Bombinatoridae > Bombina > Bombina bombina. The sequence goes on from NC_069500.1 coordinate 1,131,881,829, forward strand.
TTTGTCACCATTTTATGTTTTTATATTCATATGTCTTATTAGCGTGGATCCATGCATATGTAAAATTGTATTTTTATTAAGGGTTTTATCCAGTGATTTTTATGTAATAAATTCGTACACTTTTTAGTGACCCATAAGCAGTTACATTCGTACCTTTAACCTTAGCCTCCAATCGTTGGCGCCTGGGCATATTTTTCACATTAGTTTATCCATTTGTGTTCATAAAGGAAACACATTATTATCTTTATTGTTACTTATTTTTCAGCAACCTAAAAGTTTAGAAGTGGAACCACAAAGTCAAATATTTACATAATAACATAGTAGATGAGGTTGAAAAAAGACAGAAGTCTATTGAGTTCAACCTATACAAATATTAATATACAAAAAAGCTCCAGTTGAGTTTACATTAATCCCATTGAAGGGTAACCTAGTTTAACACAAGCAATCATATCCCTGAATTCTGTTTCTAGACAGAAATGTAGCTAAACCATTTTTAAATGTATATAAGGTATTGGCATTTACTAGGGGGATATTTATCAAGCCTTCAACTTTGTTGAATTCGACAGCACCAATACGCTCGCCTAACATCGCCTAACATTGCGGCCGCTCTCTATATTTATAAAAAAAGCCGGCAAAAAGATGAGCACCAAGTACGGGGAGATGAGCATCAGACTGTTGTTAACTAGCAGTCATTGATCTCGCGTCTATTCGGCTTTTTACCAACTTTATTTATACCCTGTCACTAAATGCCGCCACTATACTAAAATGTTTAACCCCTATCCTGGACCCGGCCGCCAACTAAATAAAGGTATTAACCTCTATCCCGCCACTCCCGGACCCCTTCGCCACCTAAATAAATGTATTAACCCCTAAACCTCTGGCATCCCACATCACTACCACTAACTAAACCTAATAACCCCTAAACTGCCAGCCCCCCACATCACCATAAACTAAATTAAGCTATTAACCCCTAAACCTAACAAGCCGTCAACTTTAAATTAAAATTACAACATCCCTATTTTAAAATAAATTTAAACTTACCTGTAGAATTAAAAGAAACTATTTGTAAACTATTAATTAACCTACCCAAACTATTATAGTACACTTAAATTAAACTAGCAATTAAATTAACTAAATTACAAAAAACCTAACCCTACTCAAATTATTTAAATCTACTATTTAAACGTATTAAAAATTACTAAATTACAAAGAAAAATAAGCGCTAAGTTACAAAAAATAAAAAACACTAAATTACTAAAAAGGAATACGTTTATTTAGTGGTGGCGGGGTCCGGGAGTTAATAACATTATGTAGGTGGCGGGGATGTCAGGGCGGCAGAGGACTCGGGGCTTATGTTAAGGTGTTAGGTGTAAACTTTACTTGTTTTCTACCATATAAATCAATGGGATATCTGGCAGCATTGAACATAAGCTTTCGGTGCTTTCAGACTCCCATTGATTTCTATGGTATCTGCGGCCTCCATGGTGGCGGATTGAAAACCAGGTACACTAAGCCAGAATAGCCGCGAGCGTACCTGTTAGAAAATTTAATAAATGGGAAAAGGTGTCAAATAGGGCCGAATGTGTATTCGGAACATCTGTAATGACGTAAGCATCGATCTGTGTCGGATTGAGACCAGCGGATCGTATGTTACGTCACAGATTTCAACTTTTGCCGGTCTGTAGGCTTTGATAACTAGGTCAGATCAAGCTCGCAACATTTACGCTGCGGAATTCCAGCGTATTTGCACTTGGCGGCTTGATAAATATCTCCCTAGATCTCCTTTTCCCCAGCCTTAAATTGTGACCTCTTGTCACAAACAATTTTCTTGGAATAATAGACTTTCTTTATAGACCTGATATTATGGTGTAAGGCAGCAGCTAAGTATGTTTTGAATCACAACTGCAGATATAGTTAAGGGGTGAAATATACACAACCAAAGGGTGTGACAATGGACACTGGTTACAGGAGAAGTTGTAGAATATCTCCTGTTGTGCTAAGATAAGCAATGTTATCGAGATACTGATTAATTTTGTCTTGTAGTTTGCAAGGGTATCAGATTATGATAAAGGTAGACCTTGTGAAAAAACTTTGAAACTGTAATACTTCCAGTTAATGAGAACAGTCAATTGTTGGAGCGCTGCAGCTCAAATACAGTGCGTGTGAACACTGAAGCTAATTTCGCCAGAGTCGGCTGTGACGCCACATGTGGGTGTGAGCGGAGCGTCCAATCATATGCGTCAGATTGCTGACAGGCTAGAGTAGTGAGAGAGACACTGGCGTAGCAGTTTATCCAGGCAACGAAAGTACAATGCTTATCCGTCTGGATTGAGTAATGAGATGAAGGTAAGTAAGCTGGCAAATGTAGCGTTGCTGAAGTGTGAACTGTTGGTGCCTTAGATTACACTGATAGTAATACAAAGTTCATCAAAAGACAAGGCACTGTAGTAGTCCGGTGTGGCTCAAGTATAGCCAAAAGCTAAGGTTACTGCAAGGTAAACTCCACGAGTAAGGACGAAGTTTGAAAATCCAGTTAGTGGAAAACAGGTCTCAGAAATATAAGTAGCCTAAGGTTTGCAGGAACTTCTGTTCAGAGGAACTTCGTGCTACACAAACACAGAATTATAGGCAGGGAGCCAAAAGGATCATGGGAATTTATAGAGGAGGCTTAAAGGTACAAGCCCCAGCCATGTCACGTGACATATGGGTATATCTTTATTAGCACAATACCCAATATTAACAAACTATATTGTAAGTGTAACAGGGTTTGGCATAGGCCCATAATTATCCCTGTGGGTCTTTACCCCAGCTACCTCCATGTGCTCTGCAGGCTGATCCTGGGTCTCCGCTACCTGGGAGTTGGGGTACATGACTGTGGCAGTGCCTCCACCTGACTTGGCATCCCGGGCAAGAATGGGTTTCCCAGACAGGAACATAATGAATAACTACAACACACACAGTAATAACAGTAAAACAGTATGAACATGTATTAAATGATTATGGCAAATACAAGTAAGGCAAGAAATACAGTGGCTAACTAACACACCAACTCTCTCTAACCAGGCCCAGCACCCTCCCAAATCACCTGCGAACCCACCCTCAGGCTTCACCCTAATGGCTTATGGGTACCAGTTGATGCACAGAAATGTTGGGGCCCTTTAAGGTAATCCACATGCATTTAAACAGTTACAGCTCATAGGAAACTGCAATCCACAGGAAGAGCTGTTTATAAGTTTCTGTGATGGACAGAATGCCCTGTCAGTATGACAAGGGGAGAGTATACTTCTTACCACTAAACAGGATTCATTTGCACAGGCTGAAAGAAAACTCCAAGGTCTGCCAGTCATTTACTTTGTCTGCATTCTTCTCCACAGCTCTCTCACAGGGTCAGACTGCAGCTGGCAGCATACACTAAAAAATCAGCAGAGGAATGCTGTTACATTACACAAGATGACGTCTCTATGCAACTCCTCTCACAGCCAGGCCTCACACACACCTTCACTGCTCTGACATGTCTGCTTCCTCCTGTGTCTTACACTCTTCTTTCAGTTTCACTTGATCACATGACCAACCAGTCTAATAGTTACCTAGGCAACTTCTCCTGCAGACTGTATACAGGTGCAAAAGTTCAACAGGAAAATGTTCAACAGGAAGGGCTACATTCTCCCCCTCGTAAAATCCTTGCCTTCCACTGGCAAGGTTACACCAAGAGGTAAATTGAAAAAAACTAAACATATAAATAATAATAAATGCACTAACAGTCCTATAAACAAATGTTAACTATCTTACAGTTTACTCTAGTACAGAGGGGTTCCAACATTCATAATGTCAGCAACCGCATACAGAAAATCAACCATTTTAGACTGTACCTGAGGCATATGTACATAACTGGGTTCTCCGACTTGATAAGTAAGTAAGAACCCTGGGAGGCTGTCGTATTCTAGTACCCAGTCTCTGTTCTCTCTGAGGAAGTCCAGAATGTGCCTGGAAATCTTCAGCTCTGGCCACTTGGGTGGGGAGGTCACCAGATGCTTGAGACCCTGGCTTTCCCATTATACAAGAGTCTCTTTTTGGGGTCCCAGGCACAAAGTTGGGGCTGTTGGGATTCAATGTAGAGGAGGCTAAGGGAGGAGAGGAAGGAAAGTGCTGTGTTTCCTCAGCAGGAGGAGACCACCATTGATCATCAGCACTAAGTGCTTCTGGGGTCTCCACTGTCTCATTTTCAGGACTCTCCGTTGTGCTTTTCTCCCATTCACTACTACTCCCTTCCTCTTCACCGATATAGGCTATTGGTAGTAGATGGTTCCTATGCCAAGCTTTGATCTGGCCTTCTGGGCTTTTTATATTGTACACTGGCAGCCCCTTTAGCTTAGACACAACTTCAAATAGGGTATCCTTCCATCTGTCTGCTAATTTGTGTTTCCCAGGTACCCCTAGATTCCAGAGGAGAACCTTATCTCCCGCTTGGACTTCCCGATGCTTCACTTTGGTATCATATCTTCTTTTGTTGCGTTCCTCCATTTTTGCCGCAGCTTGAGTGGCCATCTCGTAGGCACTGTGAAGGTTTTGGAAAAAAGGAAGAGAGGCGCACAAATGTGTGTATCAATCGGTACAATTCGGCAAAACTCCAAATTTTGTATGCACAGGGTACTCACACTTTGGCACAGCACACCAGTGTGCTTGTGGAAGCGGGCTGGCACTCAGAGCTGACCAGCTGGCTCTCTCCGGCACTTTCTTGGAAACAGTGGCTGTCCTGTATGCTAGACTGTCTGGTAGTGGTGTGCTTGTATTCAAACTCCAGGCTCAAGTTGTATTAAAATGAATTAAAAACTTTTATTGCACAGGGTTAACAAGCACATATGAAATAGGTACAAGTAAAATATTGCTACGCGTTTCTCGGCCCTCCTGGCCGTTTCATCAGGCATATCAACTACATTAAAATCTCGGCTTTTTATTGCCGCCACTACCAAACAGTTTCTAACAAACCCTCCCCTTTTTTGTTCCCATTGGGTATTTAGAGATGAGCCTAACATTGCTAGTACATTTGAAAACGGATGCTAACTAAATAGTGTTTCAAAATATTAGAATCCATATCTCTTTCTAGCGAACACACTCATTTTTAGTAGCGAGTTGCAAATACAATTGTTATACAATAATAGTAACTTGATGTGGATACATGCTTTTGTATCGAATATCAACAATTTGGAAACGACAGATCGTCCCTTCAATAGGTTAACACACGGACCAATTGTAAGGCTCTGTTCTCAATGAATGTTTGCACCCCCCTATTTGTTGTTTTGCATTGAAGCAATGCAATCGCCATTCTGTCAATCAAATTGATCATCGTGATGTCAGCTTTACATCTTAACATAATATCTTTCTAGCGGACACACTAATCTTTAGTAGCAAATTGCAACTACAATCATTATACAATAATAGTAACTTGATGTTGTTACATACTTTTATATCGGGAATCCACTATTTAGAAACAAAAATTCGTCCCTTTAATAGGTGGAAAAAACGGACCAATTGTAAGGCTCTGTTCTCGATAAACATTTACCCACCCCTATTTGTGGTTTTGCATTGAAACAATGCAATCGCCATTCTGTCTATTAAATTGATCTTCGTAATTTCTGCTTTATATCTTAACATAATTTAGAAGAATAGTTGTTACATTTGACACTATGTTATTGGCTAATCTCGAGGTGGATAACCACCCCCATAGTGATGATGTAGGTACCCTTATTAACCTAATGGTGAATAAATACCAGAACTCGGCAAGAACATGTGTTAAGTGTCTATACAAGACTATAAATTGGCTATTATATTAATTATTCTAATATATTGGTGTCACTCTGTTAGCTCTAGAGCGAATGAGTGGGTGTAATGTGACTATAAATTCATAGTGATAGTGCATACTTTAATAACTTACAATTGATCTAGTGTGACAATATGTGTAATATATGGTAATAAGGCAAATAATTTGTTCTATGTGTGACTATATTGTTGACTAAGAAACAAGATCGAGTAGAGTCTGTGTGATGGTGGTGTGAAAATGTGATAAACATGTACAAGTGTAGCGTGAGCAATAGTATTGAGATATAAAGATTGGGATTGCTGGATTTTTAGCGTGTATATTCTCTAAATCCCTAGTGTCCCTTCTAATGTCTAGAAGAAGTGGAAACATGGTGCAAGTGCTATGACCTCATGCCAGTGGTGGATTGGAGGTTATGAGGAATCTTATTGTGCTCTGATGTATAGTGACAATTCTAGTGGTGTACAGTATAATGGTTTAATTAAAATGGATTAATGGCAAATGCTGGGACGGTCCTGTTTATGACGATTATTGGGGAATGTGTCCTATTTCAGGGGGGACTAGTGAAAAGTGATCTATGTGTCTATGTGCAATACGTGTTGTATAGTTAATATATGGGTCATAAAGGTGGCAACGGGTCTAAGGCGTGAATAGGTATGGTGGATACCCCATCATAGAGATCTAGGTCTGTCTAGCTGATTAAAAATGGGGGATCGATAATTGACTAAAAAGCAGCAGAGTCTATTACTTCATTAAGGCCGTTAGGAAAGAGGGAGCCAAATCTAAAAATCCAATAGGTCTCCCTTTGGCGAAGTTTTGTAAATCTGTTGTATCTGTGGGAGCTAGGGATACTTTCAAGAGGTGTTATAGTAAAGGGACAGGCTTCTCCATTATGTTCATGGACATAGTGCCTAGATACACTATGTTTCATGGATTTTTTCTTTATGTTTCGATTATGTTCACTCCATCTTGTGCGAACATTTCGAATAGTGCGCCCCAAATACTGTTGTCCACATCTGCATGACAACACATAGACTACATATGAGGAGCTGCATGTCAGATACTCATTGATGGTGAAAATTTCTCCAGTGACATGTGATTTAATTGTTTTAATTTTGTGTGAGATATGTTTACACATGTGGCACCTAATTTTGCCACATTTAAATACTCCCTTTCTGTTAGGGTTATTTTGTGTATATTTGCCTTTAACTTTCTTGGAGATGACTACCTTGCTGGGAGCTAAAGTTTGTTTAATGGTGGGTGCTCTTTTATAAATCACGTTTGGTGTGTTTTGTAGATCTTTTTTCAAAATGGGGTCTTTCAATAAAATGGGCCAGTGTTTTAATAACACTTTTTTTATACGTTTGGCATTAGAATTAAATTGTGTCACAAAACAGGGTTGTTGAAGTATCTCTATAGCATCATTATTCGGCTTTGTTGCTTTCTTAGTGCGAAGAATGTTTGATCTATCCAAGTGGTATGCCTTCTCATACCCACTCATAATGATATCTCTAGGATAGCCCTTTTCTTCAAATCTCTGAATGAGAATTTTGGACTGTTCACAATATTTGTCTAATGAGCTACAATTTCTTCTAATTCTGCAAAATTGGCTGTATGGTATACTTTTTTTCCATTGATGATGATGATTGCTATTGAAATGGAGAAAGTTATTACAATCAACAGTTTTGAAATATGTGGATGTGGCTATATTTTGTTCGGTGTCCCATGTAAGATTTAGGTCGAGGAAATCAATAGATTCTCGTTGAATCTTGGAGGTGAATTGAATGCCCATAGAGTTGTTATTGAGGTATGTACAGAATAAACTAGCCTCCTCTACTGTACCTTTAAAAATAAAAATCAAATCATCTATGTAGCGGCCATAGAACACCAGGTTAGCCCCCCAGTTGGAATTATAGATAAATCTCTCCTCGAAACATCCCATGAAGAGATTCGCAAAACTGGGGGCAAACCTGGTGCCCATGGCCGTTCCCTTAATCTGCAAATAAAAATCATCTAAAAATTGAAAATAATTGTGTTTGAGTATAAACTCAATAAGTGTCAGAATATATTCTTTTTGTATATTGGGCATGTAGATATCGGTATCTAAATAGTGTTTAGTGGTCTGAATACCTAGTTCATGAGATATGTTAGAGTACAGGGCGCTCACGTCGGCTGTTATCCACAGAGCTCCCACCTCATATTTAAAATCTTTAATCTTGAACAGTAAATCAGTAGTGTCTCGAATAAATGAAGGCAAATTGTGAACATACTTCTGTAAAAAGTGGTCAATGTATTGAGATAACCTGTCTGTAATGCTATTAATACCAGCAATGATGGGACGACCAGGTGGTTTGAAGCGATCCTTGTGGATCTTTGGAAGATGGTAGTAGTAAGGGGTAGAGGGATAGGAAGGGGTGAGGAATTTCCGCTCTTTGGTATTGAGAATCCCCTTGCTACTACCATCCTCCAAAAGACCCAGCAGTTTTTCCAAAAAAATAGACGTGGGATCTGTATCTAGTTTCCTGTAGTATTCCTTGTTGAGAAGGATATTGTGAGCCTCATTGACATAGTCTTTATAATCTTGTAGAACAATCCCACCCCCCTTATCCGCCTGCCTAATTACCAGGTGGGGGTCGTTGGCCAGGGATCTTAGGGCTTTTTCTTCATTGGGCCATAATCTCATTTGTTTGTTTAATTTGCTGGGAAGTTTGTTAAAATCTTCCATTACCATTTGTTGGAAAAGATCTATGTATGTGACATCATCCTTAGGAGGATTGAAACTAGATGGTGGTGATAATGTGGTGTGTATAAACCCCTCAAATAGATCTTCCATCAATAGATCTGGTTCAGCATAAATGGTCTGTGTCTGACTATTCATAGAGTTGGTGATGATGGGCATACCCTCCACATTCCTTTTTTTGAGGTTTTTTATGGAGAAATATCTCTGTAGAGATAACTTCCTGGTGTACTTGTTTAAATCAACAAATAAGTCAAATAATTTGTGAGGGTTGGGTGGGCAATAAGACAAGCCCCTACCCAAAATTCTGACCTCGTCATCAGTTAGACTGTGTGTGGATAGGTTAAAAATCCCTTTGGCTAGTTTTTGTAGTTGCTTTTTTTGTGTGGTGTTACCTCTCCCTCGTCTTCCCCGTTTGGGTAGGGCCTTTTCTTTTGTTGTTGTTGTTGTATATTTACATGCTGCTGTTGTGTCTGTGGTATGTTTTGATGTAATGATGGTGATGGTGTTTTGGGAGTACCTATATTCCTCCTCCATAGAGGGGCTAAGTTGGGTACCCCTAAAAAATTACTCTTAGAGGTGGAAGGAGTCTCTACCCTTTGGTAGCCATTTTGACCTTGGTCATTAGAAGTATTTGAAGAATTGCTATTTTGATAGTCATCACCCTGATATCTATGTCCCCCAGACCTATTCTGGAGGGGTTCGAATCGATTGTAAACCGGGATATGGTTAGGATTCTGGTAATCTTGATGATAGGAATAATTATTTTTGTATTTATTTTTATTGTGTTGATAATTCTGATGATTCTGATGATAATGTTGTTTATTGTGAAAGTTCCTATTATTAGTCTTGTGTTCCTCCCAATGATGCATTTGTGCTGATTCTGAAGTATTGTTATAATTATGATGTGATTGCACTGGGTGTGTATTTTTAGGAGTATTTTTATTTTTGTATGGTACTCTATTCCATCCATCATTGTTCTCTTTTGAGACTGATGTTTTTTTGTTGTATGTATATACTATGCCTTCTGCATAGTCCTCCTCGTCTCTTTTGAATTTCCCGTTTTTTATTCTGATGATATCATTCTGGTATTCATCCACCATTTTGATGGTTTCTATATTTAGTCTATTGTATTCAGAATGGTCTTTCATAGGTTCCAATTCTTTTTGGATCGCTTCTATTTCTTTTTCTAGTGTCTCAACTAGACTCTGTCTATGTGCAATTAATAGATCTATGAGTTTAAAGGAACATTCATCTAATATTTCATACCATTTATTAGTAAGTTCTTGATCATTTTTAAAAGAGCAATGTTTAAACAATCTAAGTCCTCTAGGGATCTGCTTTTTTTCTTTATATTTCTTTAGACAGTCCAGGTCCCACCAGTGTCTCTGCTCATTTTTTAAGAGATCACCCAATTTGTTGAACATGGTGTCTATGCTTTTGATTACTAGGGGGCCTGGACTGTCCCCTTCGGCATTGGATGGAGGATTAAAGGAATTCCTCCTATTGTTTCTCTCCAGTGCTGAAAGCATGGTAATGCTAAATGTGTATTTGTAATTTTGGTTTCAAATATATGGTGTTTATAACCTATATGAATATATCTTGAAATTTATATATGCTCTAATTATGTATTATACGTATCTGAAATGTCTAGTCGATTGTAGACCCCCCTAGTGTATTTAAACGGTAGGTTGCTCAATAAATGGTGGATCAATGGTAAATGTTGGACCGGCTGCACCTCTGTGTAAAGCTTAGTGGTGTGAGCTGAGAGAGAATAAATGACCTAGGTCACCAGAGGGCGCTCACTATACACAACATATGAGTAAAAAATGAACAGTTGTTAACCTAAACAACTAACTACAACAATGTCTAAAACACAATTGAACAACAGATCAGAAATTACAGTCACTATTGATATAATGAAAAATGGAACCTCATTAAATGGCGTTGAATTCAATGTCCATAATTGGTTGGCTTGGTTTCGGATATAAAGTCCTTGGAATCCTGGAAGTCTCAATTGGTCCCAAGGATAGAGACACTTTCTCGCGGCTGCACTCTCCACAACGATCCCGGAATGGAAAACGTGTTTGCTGGAAAGATGGTGGAAAAAAGGAAGAGAGGCGCACAAATGTGTGTATCAATCGGTACAATTCGGCAAAACTCCAAATTTTGTATGCACAGGGTACTCACACTTTGGCACAGCACACCAGTGTGCTTGTGGAAGCGGGCTGGCACTCAGAGCTGACCAGCTGGCTCTCTCCGGCACTTTCTTGGAAACAGTGGCTGTCCTGTATGCTAGACTGTCTGGTAGTGGTGTGCTTGTATTCAAACTCCAGGCTCAAGTTGTATTAAAATGAATTAAAAACTTTTATTGCACAGGGTTAACAAGCACATATGAAATAGGTACAAGTAAAATATTGCTACGCGTTTCTCGGCCCTCCTGGCCGTTTCATCAGGCATATCAACTACATTAAAATCTCGGCTTTTTATTGCCGCCACTACCAAACAGTTTCTAACAAACCCTCCCCTTTTTTGTTCCCATTGGGTATTTAGAGATGAGCCTAACATTGCTAGTACATTTGAAAACGGATGCTAACTAAATAGTGTTTCAAAATATTAGAATCCATATCTCTTTCTAGCGAACACACTCATTTTTAGTAGCGAGTTGCAAATACAATTGTTATACAATAATAGTAACTTGATGTGGATACATGCTTTTGTATCGAATATCAACAATTTGGAAACGACAGATCGTCCCTTCAATAGGTTAACACACGGACCAATTGTAAGGCTCTGTTCTCAATGAATGTTTGCACCCCCCTATTTGTTGTTTTGCATTGAAGCAATGCAATCGCCATTCTGTCAATCAAATTGATCATCGTGATGTCAGCTTTACATCTTAACATAATATCTTTCTAGCGGACACACTAATCTTTAGTAGCAAATTGCAACTACAATCATTATACAATAATAGTAACTTGATGTTGTTACATACTTTTATATCGGGAATCCACTATTTAGAAACAAAAATTCGTCCCTTTAATAGGTGGAAAAAACGGACCAATTGTAAGGCTCTGTTCTCGATAAACATTTACCCACCCCTATTTGTGGTTTTGCATTGAAACAATGCAATCGCCATTCTGTCTATTAAATTGATCTTCGTAATTTCTGCTTTATATCTTAACATAATTTAGAAGAATAGTTGTTACATTTGACACTATGTTATTGGCTAATCTCGAGGTGGATAACCACCCCCATAGTGATGATGTAGGTACCCTTATTAACCTAATGGTGAATAAATACCAGAACTCGGCAAGAACATGTGTTAAGTGTCTATACAAGACTATAAATTGGCTATTATATTAATTATTCTAATATATTGGTGTCACTCTGTTAGCTCTAGAGCGAATGAGTGGGTGTAATGTGACTATAAATTCATAGTGATAGTGCATACTTTAATAACTTACAATTGATCTAGTGTGACAATATGTGTAATATATGGTAATAAGGCAAATAATTTGTTCTATGTGTGACTATATTGTTGACTAAGAAACAAGATCGAGTAGAGTCTGTGTGATGGTGGTGTGAAAATGTGATAAACATGTACAAGTGTAGCGTGAGCAATAGTATTGAGATATAAAGATTGGGATTGCTGGATTTTTAGCGTGTATATTCTCTAAATCCCTAGTGTCCCTTCTAATGTCTAGAAGAAGTGGAAACATGGTGCAAGTGCTATGACCTCATGCCAGTGGTGGATTGGAGGTTATGAGGAATCTTATTGTGCTCTGATGTATAGTGACAATTCTAGTGGTGTACAGTATAATGGTTTAATTAAAATGGATTAATGGCAAATGCTGGGACGGTCCTGTTTATGACGATTATTGGGGAATGTGTCCTATTTCAGGGGGGACTAGTGAAAAGTGATCTATGTGTCTATGTGCAATACGTGTTGTATAGTTAATATATGGGTCATAAAGGTGGCAACGGGTCTAAGGCGTGAATAGGTATGGTGGATACCCCATCATAGAGATCTAGGTCTGTCTAGCTGATTAAAAATGGGGGATCGATAATTGACTAAAAAGCAGCAGAGTCTATTACTTCATTAAGGCCGTTAGGAAAGAGGGAGCCAAATCTAAAAATCCAATAGGTCTCCCTTTGGCGAAGTTTTGTAAATCTGTTGTATCTGTGGGAGCTAGGGATACTTTCAAGAGGTGTTATAGTAAAGGGACAGGCTTCTCCATTATGTTCATGGACATAGTGCCTAGATACACTATGTTTCATGGATTTTTTCTTTATGTTTCGATTATGTTCACTCCATCTTGTGCGAACATTTCGAATAGTGCGCCCCAAATACTGTTGTCCACATCTGCATGACAACACATAGACTACATATGAGGAGCTGCATGTCAGATACTCATTGATGGTGAAAATTTCTCCAGTGACATGTGATTTAATTGTTTTAATTTTGTGTGAGATATGTTTACACATGTGGCACCTAATTTTGCCACATTTAAATACTCCCTTTCTGTTAGGGTTATTTTGTGTATATTTGCCTTTAACTTTCTTGGAGATGACTACCTTGCTGGGAGCTAAAGTTTGTTTAATGGTGGGTGCTCTTTTATAAATCACGTTTGGTGTGTTTTGTAGATCTTTTTTCAAAATGGGGTCTTTCAATAAAATGGGCCAGTGTTTTAATAACACTTTTTTTATACGTTTGGCATTAGAATTAAATTGTGTCACAAAACAGGGTTGTTGAAGTATCTCTATAGCATCATTATTCGGCTTTGTTGCTTTCTTAGTGCGAAGAATGTTTGATCTATCCAAGTGGTATGCCTTCTCATACCCACTCATAATGATATCTCTAGGATAGCCCTTTTCTTCAAATCTCTGAATGAGAATTTTGGACTGTTCACAATATTTGTCTAATGAGCTACAATTTCTTCTAATTCTGCAAAATTGGCTGTATGGTATACTTTTTTTCCATTGATGATGATGATTGCTATTGAAATGGAGAAAGTTATTACAATCAACAGTTTTGAAATATGTGGATGTGGCTATATTTTGTTCGGTGTCCCATGTAAGATTTAGGTCGAGGAAATCAATAGATTCTCGTTGAATCTTGGAGGTGAATTGAATGCCCATAGAGTTGTTATTGAGGTATGTACAGAATAAACTAGCCTCCTCTACTGTACCTTTAAAAATAAAAATCAAATCATCTATGTAGCGGCCATAGAACACCAGGTTAGCCCCCCAGTTGGAATTATAGATAAATCTCTCCTCGAAACATCCCATGAAGAGATTCGCAAAACTGGGGGCAAACCTGGTGCCCATGGCCGTTCCCTTAATCTGCAAATAAAAATCATCTAAAAATTGAAAATAATTGTGTTTGAGTATAAACTCAATAAGTGTCAGAATATATTCTTTTTGTATATTGGGCATGTAGATATCGGTATCTAAATAGTGTTTAGTGGTCTGAATACCTAGTTCATGAGATATGTTAGAGTACAGGGCGCTCACGTCGGCTGTTATCCACAGAGCTCCCACCTCATATTTAAAATCTTTAATCTTGAACAGTAAATCAGTAGTGTCTCGAATAAATGAAGGCAAATTGTGAACATACTTCTGTAAAAAGTGGTCAATGTATTGAGATAACCTGTCTGTAATGCTATTAATACCAGCAATGATGGGACGACCAGGTGGTTTGAAGCGATCCTTGTGGATCTTTGGAAGATGGTAGTAGTAAGGGGTAGAGGGATAGGAAGGGGTGAGGAATTTCCGCTCTTTGGTATTGAGAATCCCCTTGCTACTACCATCCTCCAAAAGACCCAGCAGTTTTTCCAAAAAAATAGACGTGGGATCTGTATCTAGTTTCCTGTAGTATTCCTTGTTGAGAAGGATATTGTGAGCCTCATTGACATAGTCTTTATAATCTTGTAGAACAATCCCACCCCCCTTATCCGCCTGCCTAATTACCAGGTGGGGGTCGTTGGCCAGGGATCTTAGGGCTTTTTCTTCATTGGGCCATAATCTCATTTGTTTGTTTAATTTGCTGGGAAGTTTGTTAAAATCTTCCATTACCATTTGTTGGAAAAGATCTATGTATGTGACATCATCCTTAGGAGGATTGAAACTAGATGGTGGTGATAATGTGGTGTGTATAAACCCCTCAAATAGATCTTCCATCAATAGATCTGGTTCAGCATAAATGGTCTGTGTCTGACTATTCATAGAGTTGGTGATGATGGGCATACCCTCCACATTCCTTTTTTTGAGGTTTTTTATGGAGAAATATCTCTGTAGAGATAACTTCCTGGTGTACTTGTTTAAATCGACAAATAAGTCAAATAATTTGTGAGGGTTGGGTGGGCAATAAGACAAGCCCCTACCCAAAATTCTGACCTCGTCATCAGTTAGACTGTGTGTGGATAGGTTAAAAATCCCTTTGGCTAGTTTTTGTAGTTGCTTTTTTTGTGTGGTGTTACCTCTCCCTCGTCTTCCCCGTTTGGGTAGGGCCTTTTCTTTTGTTGTTGTTGTTGTATATTTACATGCTGCTGTTGTGTCTGTGGTATGTTTTGATGTAATGATGGTGATGGTGTTTTGGGAGTACCTATATTCCTCCTCCATAGAGGGGCTAAGTTGGGTACCCCTAAAAAATTACTCTTAGAGGTGGAAGGAGTCTCTACCCTTTGGTAGCCATTTTGACCTTGGTCATTAGAAGTATTTGAAGAATTGCTATTTTGATAGTCATCACCCTGATATCTATGTCCCCCAGACCTATTCTGGAGGGGTTCGAATCGATTGTAAACCGGGATATGTTTAGGATTCTGGTAATCTTGATGATAGGAATAATTATTTTTGTATTTATTTTTATTGTGTTGATAATTCTGATGATTCTGATGATAATGTTGTTTATTGTGAAAGTTCCTATTATTAGTCTTGTGTTCCTCCCAATGATGCATTTGTGCTGATTCTGAAGTATTGTTATAATTATGATGTGATTGCACTGGGTGTGTATTTTTAGGAGTATTTTTATTTTTGTATGGTACTCTATTCCATCCATCATTGTTCTCTTTTGAGACTGATGTTTTTTTGTTGTATGTATATACTATGCCTTCTGCATAGTCCTCCTCGTCTCTTTTGAATTTCCCGTTTTTTATTCTGATGATATCATTCTGGTATTCATCCACCATTTTGATGGTTTCTATATTTAGTCTATTGTATTCAGAATGGTCTTTCATAGGTTCCAATTCTTTTTGGATCGCTTCTATTTCTTTTTCTAGTGTCTCAACTAGACTCTGTCTATGTGCAATTAATAGATCTATGAGTTTAAAGGAACATTCATCTAATATTTCATACCATTTATTAGTAAGTTCTTGATCATTTTTAAAAGAGCAATGTTTAAACAATCTAAGTCCTCTAGGGATCTGCTTTTTTTCTTTATATTTCTTTAGACAGTCCAGGTCCCACCAGTGTCTCTGCTCATTTTTTAAGAGATCACCCAATTTGTTGAACATGGTGTCTATGCTTTTGATTACTAGGGGGCCTGGACTGTCCCCTTCGGCATTGGATGGAGGATTAAAGGAATTCCTCCTATTGTTTCTCTCCAGTGCTGAAAGCATGGTAATGCTAAATGTGTATTTGTAATTTTGGTTTCAAATATATGGTGTTTATAACCTATATGAATATATCTTGAAATTTATATATGCTCTAATTATGTATTATACGTATCTGAAATGTCTAGTCGATTGTAGACCCCCCTAGTGTATTTAAACGGTAGGTTGCTCAATAAATGGTGGATCAATGGTAAATGTTGGACCGGCTGCACCTCTGTGTAAAGCTTAGTGGTGTGAGCTGAGAGAGAATAAATGACCTAGGTCACCAGAGGGCGCTCACTATACACAACATATGAGTAAAAAATGAACAGTTGTTAACCTAAACAACTAACTACAACAATGTCTAAAACACAATTGAACAACAGATCAGAAATTACAGTCACTATTGATATAATGAAAAATGGAACCTCATTAAATGGCGTTGAATTCAATGTCCATAATTGGTTGGCTTGGTTTCGGATATAAAGTCCTTGGAATCCTGGAAGTCTCAATTGGTCCCAAGGATAGAGACACTTTCTCGCGGCTGCACTCTCCACAACGATCCCGGAATGGAAAACGTGTTTGCTGGAAAGATGGTGGAAAAAAGGAAGAGAGGCGCACAAATGTGTGTATCAATCGGTACAATTCGGCAAAACTCCAAATTTTGTATGCACAGGGTACTCACACTTTGGCACAGCACACCAGTGTGCTTGTGGAAGCGGGCTGGCACTCAGAGCTGACCAGCTGGCTCTCTCCGGCACTTTCTTGGAAACAGTGGCTGTCCTGTATGCTAGACTGTCTGGTAGTGGTGTGCTTGTATTCAAACTCCAGGCTCAAGTTGTATTAAAATGAATTAAAAACTTTTATTGCACAGGGTTAACAAGCACATATGAAATAGGTACAAGTAAAATATTGCTACGCGTTTCTCGGCCCTCCTGGCCGTTTCATCAGGCATATCAACTACATTAAAATCTCGGCTTTTTATTGCCGCCACTACCAAACAGTTTCTAACAAACCCTCCCCTTTTTTGTTCCCATTGGGTATTTAGAGATGAGCCTAACATTGCTAGTACATTTGAAAACGGATGCTAACTAAATAGTGTTTCAAAATATTAGAATCCATATCTCTTTCTAGCGAACACACTCATTTTTAGTAGCGAGTTGCAAATACAATTGTTATACAATAATAGTAACTTGATGTGGATACATGCTTTTGTATCGAATATCAACAATTTGGAAACGACAGATCGTCCCTTCAATAGGTTAACACACGGACCAATTGTAAGGCTCTGTTCTCAATGAATGTTTGCACCCCCCTATTTGTTGTTTTGCATTGAAGCAATGCAATCGCCATTCTGTCAATCAAATTGATCATCGTGATGTCAGCTTTACATCTTAACATAATATCTTTCTAGCGGACACACTAATCTTTAGTAGCAAATTGCAACTACAATCATTATACAATAATAGTAACTTGATGTTGTTACATACTTTTATATCGGGAATCCACTATTTAGAAACAAAAATTCGTCCCTTTAATAGGTGGAAAAAACGGACCAATTGTAAGGCTCTGTTCTCGATAAACATTTACCCACCCCTATTTGTGGTTTTGCATTGAAACAATGCAATCGCCATTCTGTCTATTAAATTGATCTTCGTAATTTCTGCTTTATATCTTAACATAATTTAGAAGAATAGTTGTTACATTTGACACTATGTTATTGGCTAATCTCGAGGTGGATAACCACCCCCATAGTGATGATGTAGGTACCCTTATTAACCTAATGGTGAATAAATACCAGAACTCGGCAAGAACATGTGTTAAGTGTCTATACAAGACTATAAATTGGCTATTATATTAATTATTCTAATATATTGGTGTCACTCTGTTAGCTCTAGAGCGAATGAGTGGGTGTAATGTGACTATAAATTCATAGTGATAGTGCATACTTTAATAACTTACAATTGATCTAGTGTGACAATATGTGTAATATATGGTAATAAGGCAAATAATTTGTTCTATGTGTGACTATATTGTTGACTAAGAAACAAGATCGAGTAGAGTCTGTGTGATGGTGGTGTGAAAATGTGATAAACATGTACAAGTGTAGCGTGAGCAATAGTATTGAGATATAAAGATTGGGATTGCTGGATTTTTAGCGTGTATATTCTCTAAATCCCTAGTGTCCCTTCTAATGTCTAGAAGAAGTGGAAACATGGTGCAAGTGCTATGACCTCATGCCAGTGGTGGATTGGAGGTTATGAGGAATCTTATTGTGCTCTGATGTATAGTGACAATTCTAGTGGTGTACAGTATAATGGTTTAATTAAAATGGATTAATGGCAAATGCTGGGACGGTCCTGTTTATGACGATTATTGGGGAATGTGTCCTATTTCAGGGGGGACTAGTGAAAAGTGATCTATGTGTCTATGTGCAATACGTGTTGTATAGTTAATATATGGGTCATAAAGGTGGCAACGGGTCTAAGGCGTGAATAGGTATGGTGGATACCCCATCATAGAGATCTAGGTCTGTCTAGCTGATTAAAAATGGGGGATCGATAATTGACTAAAAAGCAGCAGAGTCTATTACTTCATTAAGGCCGTTAGGAAAGAGGGAGCCAAATCTAAAAATCCAATAGGTCTCCCTTTGGCGAAGTTTTGTAAATCTGTTGTATCTGTGGGAGCTAGGGATACTTTCAAGAGGTGTTATAGTAAAGGGACAGGCTTCTCCATTATGTTCATGGACATAGTGCCTAGATACACTATGTTTCATGGATTTTTTCTTTATGTTTCGATTATGTTCACTCCATCTTGTGCGAACATTTCGAATAGTGCGCCCCAAATACTGTTGTCCACATCTGCATGACAACACATAGACTACATATGAGGAGCTGCATGTCAGATACTCATTGATGGTGAAAATTTCTCCAGTGACATGTGATTTAATTGTTTTAATTTTGTGTGAGATATGTTTACACATGTGGCACCTAATTTTGCCACATTTAAATACTCCCTTTCTGTTAGGGTTATTTTGTGTATATTTGCCTTTAACTTTCTTGGAGATGACTACCTTGCTGGGAGCTAAAGTTTGTTTAATGGTGGGTGCTCTTTTATAAATCACGTTTGGTGTGTTTTGTAGATCTTTTTTCAAAATGGGGTCTTTCAATAAAATGGGCCAGTGTTTTAATAACACTTTTTTTATACGTTTGGCATTAGAATTAAATTGTGTCACAAAACAGGGTTGTTGAAGTATCTCTATAGCATCATTATTCGGCTTTGTTGCTTTCTTAGTGCGAAGAATGTTTGATCTATCCAAGTGGTATGCCTTCTCATACCCACTCATAATGATATCTCTAGGATAGCCCTTTTCTTCAAATCTCTGAATGAGAATTTTGGACTGTTCACAATATTTGTCTAATGAGCTACAATTTCTTCTAATTCTGCAAAATTGGCTGTATGGTATACTTTTTTTCCATTGATGATGATGATTGCTATTGAAATGGAGAAAGTTATTACAATCAACAGTTTTGAAATATGTGGATGTGGCTATATTTTGTTCGGTGTCCCATGTAAGATTTAGGTCGAGGAAATCAATAGATTCTCGTTGAATCTTGGAGGTGAATTGAATGCCCATAGAGTTGTTATTGAGGTATGTACAGAATAAACTAGCCTCCTCTACTGTACCTTTAAAAATAAAAATCAAATCATCTATGTAGCGGCCATAGAACACCAGGTTAGCCCCCCAGTTGGAATTATAGATAAATCTCTCCTCGAAACATCCCATGAAGAGATTCGCAAAACTGGGGGCAAACCTGGTGCCCATGGCCGTTCCCTTAATCTGCAAATAAAAATCATCTAAAAATTGAAAATAATTGTGTTTGAGTATAAACTCAATAAGTGTCAGAATATATTCTTTTTGTATATTGGGCATGTAGATATCGGTATCTAAATAGTGTTTAGTGGTCTGAATACCTAGTTCATGAGATATGTTAGAGTACAGGGCGCTCACGTCGGCTGTTATCCACAGAGCTCCCACCTCATATTTAAAATCTTTAATCTTGAACAGTAAATCAGTAGTGTCTCGAATAAATGAAGGCAAATTGTGAACATACTTCTGTAAAAAGTGGTCAATGTATTGAGATAACCTGTCTGTAATGCTATTAATACCAGCAATGATGGGACGACCAGGTGGTTTGAAGCGATCCTTGTGGATCTTTGGAAGATGGTAGTAGTAAGGGGTAGAGGGATAGGAAGGGGTGAGGAATTTCCGCTCTTTGGTATTGAGAATCCCCTTGCTACTACCATCCTCCAAAAGACCCAGCAGTTTTTCCAAAAAAATAGACGTGGGATCTGTATCTAGTTTCCTGTAGTATTCCTTGTTGAGAAGGATATTGTGAGCCTCATTGACATAGTCTTTATAATCTTGTAGAACAATCCCACCCCCCTTATCCGCCTGCCTAATTACCAGGTGGGGGTCGTTGGCCAGGGATCTTAGGGCTTTTTCTTCATTGGGCCATAATCTCATTTGTTTGTTTAATTTGCTGGGAAGTTTGTTAAAATCTTCCATTACCATTTGTTGGAAAAGATCTATGTATGTGACATCATCCTTAGGAGGATTGAAACTAGATGGTGGTGATAATGTGGTGTGTATAAACCCCTCAAATAGATCTTCCATCAATAGATCTGGTTCAGCATAAATGGTCTGTGTCTGACTATTCATAGAGTTGGTGATGATGGGCATACCCTCCACATTCCTTTTTTTGAGGTTTTTTATGGAGAAATATCTCTGTAGAGATAACTTCCTGGTGTACTTGTTTAAATCGACAAATAAGTCAAATAATTTGTGAGGGTTGGGTGGGCAATAAGACAAGCCCCTACCCAAAATTCTGACCTCGTCATCAGTTAGACTGTGTGTGGATAGGTTAAAAATCCCTTTGGCTAGTTTTTGTAGTTGCTTTTTTTGTGTGGTGTTACCTCTCCCTCGTCTTCCCCGTTTGGGTAGGGCCTTTTCTTTTGTTGTTGTTGTTGTATATTTACATGCTGCTGTTGTGTCTGTGGTATGTTTTGATGTAATGATGGTGATGGTGTTTTGGGAGTACCTATATTCCTCCTCCATAGAGGGGCTAAGTTGGGTACCCCTAAAAAATTACTCTTAGAGGTGGAAGGAGTCTCTACCCTTTGGTAGCCATTTTGACCTTGGTCATTAGAAGTATTTGAAGAATTGCTATTTTGATAGTCATCACCCTGATATCTATGTCCCCCAGACCTATTCTGGAGGGGTTCGAATCGATTGTAAACCGGGATATGTTTAGGATTCTGGTAATCTTGATGATAGGAATAATTATTTTTGTATTTATTTTTATTGTGTTGATAATTCTGATGATTCTGATGATAATGTTGTTTATTGTGAAAGTTCCTATTATTAGTCTTGTGTTCCTCCCAATGATGCATTTGTGCTGATTCTGAAGTATTGTTATAATTATGATGTGATTGCACTGGGTGTGTATTTTTAGGAGTATTTTTATTTTTGTATGGTACTCTATTCCATCCATCATTGTTCTCTTTTGAGACTGATGTTTTTTTGTTGTATGTATATACTATGCCTTCTGCATAGTCCTCCTCGTCTCTTTTGAATTTCCCGTTTTTTATTCTGATGATATCATTCTGGTATTCATCCACCATTTTGATGGTTTCTATATTTAGTCTATTGTATTCAGAATGGTCTTTCATAGGTTCCAATTCTTTTTGGATCGCTTCTATTTCTTTTTCTAGTGTCTCAACTAGACTCTGTCTATGTGCAATTAATAGATCTATGAGTTTAAAGGAACATTCATCTAATATTTCATACCATTTATTAGTAAGTTCTTGATCATTTTTAAAAGAGCAATGTTTAAACAATCTAAGTCCTCTAGGGATCTGCTTTTTTTCTTTATATTTCTTTAGACAGTCCAGGTCCCACCAGTGTCTCTGCTCATTTTTTAAGAGATCACCCAATTTGTTGAACATGGTGTCTATGCTTTTGATTACTAGGGGGCCTGGACTGTCCCCTTCGGCATTGGATGGAGGATTAAAGGAATTCCTCCTATTGTTTCTCTCCAGTGCTGAAAGCATGGTAATGCTAAATGTGTATTTGTAATTTTGGTTTCAAATATATGGTGTTTATAACCTATATGAATATATCTTGAAATTTATATATGCTCTAATTATGTATTATACGTATCTGAAATGTCTAGTCGATTGTAGACCCCCCTAGTGTATTTAAACGGTAGGTTGCTCAATAAATGGTGGATCAATGGTAAATGTTGGACCGGCTGCACCTCTGTGTAAAGCTTAGTGGTGTGAGCTGAGAGAGAATAAATGACCTAGGTCACCAGAGGGCGCTCACTATACACAACATATGAGTAAAAAATGAACAGTTGTTAACCTAAACAACTAACTACAACAATGTCTAAAACACAATTGAACAACAGATCAGAAATTACAGTCACTATTGATATAATGAAAAATGGAACCTCATTAAATGGCGTTGAATTCAATGTCCATAATTGGTTGGCTTGGTTTCGGATATAAAGTCCTTGGAATCCTGGAAGTCTCAATTGGTCCCAAGGATAGAGACACTTTCTCGCGGCTGCACTCTCCACAACGATCCCGGAATGGAAAACGTGTTTGCTGGAAAGATGGTGGAAAAAAGGAAGAGAGGCGCACAAATGTGTGTATCAATCGGTACAATTCGGCAAAACTCCAAATTTTGTATGCACAGGGTACTCACACTTTGGCACAGCACACCAGTGTGCTTGTGGAAGCGGGCTGGCACTCAGAGCTGACCAGCTGGCTCTCTCCGGCACTTTCTTGGAAACAGTGGCTGTCCTGTATGCTAGACTGTCTGGTAGTGGTGTGCTTGTATTCAAACTCCAGGCTCAAGTTGTATTAAAATGAATTAAAAACTTTTATTGCACAGGGTTAACAAGCACATATGAAATAGGTACAAGTAAAATATTGCTACGCGTTTCTCGGCCCTCCTGGCCGTTTCATCAGGCATATCAACTACATTAAAATCTCGGCTTTTTATTGCAGCCACTACCAAACAGTTTCTAACAAACCCTCCCCTTTTTTGTTCCCATTGGGTATTTAGAGATGAGCCTAACATTGCTAGTACATTTGAAAACGGATGCTAACTAAATAGTGTTTCAAAATATTAGAATCCATATCTCTTTCTAGCGAACACACTCATTTTTAGTAGCGAGTTGCAAATACAATTGTTATACAATAATAGTAACTTGATGTGGATACATGCTTTTGTATCGAATATCAACAATTTGGAAACGACAGATCGTCCCTTCAATAGGTTAACACACTGACCAATTGTAAGGCTCTGTTCTCAATGAATGTTTGCACCCCCCTATTTGTTGTTTTGCATTGAAGCAATGCAATCGCCATTCTGTCAATCAAATTGATCATCGTGATGTCAGCTTTACATCTTAACATAATATCTTTCTAGCGGACACACTAATCTTTAGTAGCAAATTGCAACTACAATCATTATACAATAATAGTAACTTGATGTTGTTACATACTTTTATATCGGGAATCCACTATTTAGAAACAAAAATTCGTCCCTTTAATAGGTGGAAAAAACGGACCAATTGTAAGGCTCTGTTCTCGATAAACATTTACCCACCCCTATTTGTGGTTTTGCATTGAAACAATGCAATCGCCATTCTGTCTATTAAATTGATCTTCGTAATTTCTGCTTTATATCTTAACATAATTTAGAAGAATAGTTGTTACATTTGACACTATGTTATTGGCTAATCTCGAGGTGGATAACCACCCCCATAGTGATGATGTAGGTACCCTTATTAACCTAATGGTGAATAAATACCAGAACTCGGCAAGAACATGTGTTAAGTGTCTATACAAGACTATAAATTGGCTATTATATTAATTATTCTAATATATTGGTGTCACTCTGTTAGCTCTAGAGCGAATGAGTGGGTGTAATGTGACTATAAATTCATAGTGATAGTGCATACTTTAATAACTTACAATTGATCTAGTGTGACAATATGTGTAATATATGGTAATAAGGCAAATAATTTGTTCTATGTGTGACTATATTGTTGACTAAGAAACAAGATCGAGTAGAGTCTGTGTGATGGTGGTGTGAAAATGTGATAAACATGTACAAGTGTAGCGTGAGCAATAGTATTGAGATATAAAGATTGGGATTGCTGGATTTTTAGCGTGTATATTCTCTAAATCCCTAGTGTCCCTTCTAATGTCTAGAAGAAGTGGAAACATGGTGCAAGTGCTATGACCTCATGCCAGTGGTGGATTGGAGGTTATGAGGAATCTTATTGTGCTCTGATGTATAGTGACAATTCTAGTGGTGTACAGTATAATGGTTTAATTAAAATGGATTAATGGCAAATGCTGGGACGGTCCTGTTTATGACGATTATTGGGGAATGTGTCCTATTTCAGGGGGGACTAGTGAAAAGTGATCTATGTGTCTATGTGCAATACGTGTTGTATAGTTAATATATGGGTCATAAAGGTGGCAACGGGTCTAAGGCGTGAATAGGTATGGTGGATACCCCATCATAGAGATCTAGGTCTGTCTAGCTGATTAAAAATGGGGGATCGATAATTGACTAAAAAGCAGCAGAGTCTATTACTTCATTAAGGCCGTTAGGAAAGAGGGAGCCAAATCTAAAAATCCAATAGGTCTCCCTTTGGCGAAGTTTTGTAAATCTGTTGTATCTGTGGGAGCTAGGGATACTTTCAAGAGGTGTTATAGTAAAGGGACAGGCTTCTCCATTATGTTCATGGACATAGTGCCTAGATACACTATGTTTCATGGATTTTTTCTTTATGTTTCGATTATGTTCACTCCATCTTGTGCGAACATTTCGAATAGTGCGCCCCAAATACTGTTGTCCACATCTGCATGACAACACATAGACTACATATGAGGAGCTGCATGTCAGATACTCATTGATGGTGAAAATTTCTCCAGTGACATGTGATTTAATTGTTTTAATTTTGTGTGAGATATGTTTACACATGTGGCACCTAATTTTGCCACATTTAAATACTCCCTTTCTGTTAGGGTTATTTTGTGTATATTTGCCTTTAACTTTCTTGGAGATGACTACCTTGCTGGGAGCTAAAGTTTGTTTAATGGTGGGTGCTCTTTTATAAATCACGTTTGGTGTGTTTTGTAGATCTTTTTTCAAAATGGGGTCTTTCAATAAAATGGGCCAGTGTTTTAATAACACTTTTTTTATACGTTTGGCATTAGAATTAAATTGTGTCACAAAACAGGGTTGTTGAAGTATCTCTATAGCATCATTATTCGGCTTTGTTGCTTTCTTAGTGCGAAGAATGTTTGATCTATCCAAGTGGTATGCCTTCTCATACCCACTCATAATGATATCTCTAGGATAGCCCTTTTCTTCAAATCTCTGAATGAGAATTTTGGACTGTTCACAATATTTGTCTAATGAGCTACAATTTCTTCTAATTCTGCAAAATTGGCTGTATGGTATACTTTTTTTCCATTGATGATGATGATTGCTATTGAAATGGAGAAAGTTATTACAATCAACAGTTTTGAAATATGTGGATGTGGCTATATTTTGTTCGGTGTCCCATGTAAGATTTAGGTCGAGGAAATCAATAGATTCTCGTTGAATCTTGGAGGTGAATTGAATGCCCATAGAGTTGTTATTGAGGTATGTACAGAATAAACTAGCCTCCTCTACTGTACCTTTAAAAATAAAAATCAAATCATCTATGTAGCGGCCATAGAACACCAGGTTAGCCCCCCAGTTGGAATTATAGATAAATCTCTCCTCGAAACATCCCATGAAGAGATTCGCAAAACTGGGGGCAAACCTGGTGCCCATGGCCGTTCCCTTAATCTGCAAATAAAAATCATCTAAAAATTGAAAATAATTGTGTTTGAGTATAAACTCAATAAGTGTCAGAATATATTCTTTTTGTATATTGGGCATGTAGATATCGGTATCTAAATAGTGTTTAGTGGTCTGAATACCTAGTTCATGAGATATGTTAGAGTACAGGGCGCTCACGTCGGCTGTTATCCACAGAGCTCCCACCTCATATTTAAAATCTTTAATCTTGAACAGTAAATCAGTAGTGTCTCGAATAAATGAAGGCAAATTGTGAACATACTTCTGTAAAAAGTGGTCAATGTATTGAGATAACCTGTCTGTAATGCTATTAATACCAGCAATGATGGGACGACCAGGTGGTTTGAAGCGATCCTTGTGGATCTTTGGAAGATGGTAGTAGTAAGGGGTAGAGGGATAGGAAGGGGTGAGGAATTTCCGCTCTTTGGTATTGAGAATCCCCTTGCTACTACCATCCTCCAAAAGACCCAGCAGTTTTTCCAAAAAAATAGACGTGGGATCTGTATCTAGTTTCCTGTAGTATTCCTTGTTGAGAAGGATATTGTGAGCCTCATTGACATAGTCTTTATAATCTTGTAGAACAATCCCACCCCCCTTATCCGCCTGCCTAATTACCAGGTGGGGGTCGTTGGCCAGGGATCTTAGGGCTTTTTCTTCATTGGGCCATAATCTCATTTGTTTGTTTAATTTGCTGGGAAGTTTGTTAAAATCTTCCATTACCATTTGTTGGAAAAGATCTATGTATGTGACATCATCCTTAGGAGGATTGAAACTAGATGGTGGTGATAATGTGGTGTGTATAAACCCCTCAAATAGATCTTCCATCAATAGATCTGGTTCAGCATAAATGGTCTGTGTCTGACTATTCATAGAGTTGGTGATGATGGGCATACCCTCCACATTCCTTTTTTTGAGGTTTTTTATGGAGAAATATCTCTGTAGAGATAACTTCCTGGTGTACTTGTTTAAATCGACAAATAAGTCAAATAATTTGTGAGGGTTGGGTGGGCAATAAGACAAGCCCCTACCCAAAATTCTGACCTCGTCATCAGTTAGACTGTGTGTGGATAGGTTAAAAATCCCTTTGGCTAGTTTTTGTAGTTGCTTTTTTTGTGTGGTGTTACCTCTCCCTCGTCTTCCCCGTTTGGGTAGGGCCTTTTCTTTTGTTGTTGTTGTTGTATATTTACATGCTGCTGTTGTGTCTGTGGTATGTTTTGATGTAATGATGGTGATGGTGTTTTGGGAGTACCTATATTCCTCCTCCATAGAGGGGCTAAGTTGGGTACCCCTAAAAAATTACTCTTAGAGGTGGAAGGAGTCTCTACCCTTTGGTAGCCATTTTGACCTTGGTCATTAGAAGTATTTGAAGAATTGCTATTTTGATAGTCATCACCCTGATATCTATGTCCCCCAGACCTATTCTGGAGGGGTTCGAATCGATTGTAAACCGGGATATGTTTAGGATTCTGGTAATCTTGATGATAGGAATAATTATTTTTGTATTTATTTTTATTGTGTTGATAATTCTGATGATTCTGATGATAATGTTGTTTATTGTGAAAGTTCCTATTATTAGTCTTGTGTTCCTCCCAATGATGCATTTGTGCTGATTCTGAAGTATTGTTATAATTATGATGTGATTGCACTGGGTGTGTATTTTTAGGAGTATTTTTATTTTTGTATGGTACTCTATTCCATCCATCATTGTTCTCTTTTGAGACTGATGTTTTTTTGTTGTATGTATATACTATGCCTTCTGCATAGTCCTCCTCGTCTCTTTTGAATTTCCCGTTTTTTATTCTGATGATATCATTCTGGTATTCATCCACCATTTTGATGGTTTCTATATTTAGTCTATTGTATTCAGAATGGTCTTTCATAGGTTCCAATTCTTTTTGGATCGCTTCTATTTCTTTTTCTAGTGTCTCAACTAGACTCTGTCTATGTGCAATTAATAGATCTATGAGTTTAAAGGAACATTCATCTAATATTTCATACCATTTATTAGTAAGTTCTTGATCATTTTTAAAAGAGCAATGTTTAAACAATCTAAGTCCTCTAGGGATCTGCTTTTTTTCTTTATATTTCTTTAGACAGTCCAGGTCCCACCAGTGTCTCTGCTCATTTTTTAAGAGATCACCCAATTTGTTGAACATGGTGTCTATGCTTTTGATTACTAGGGGGCCTGGACTGTCCCCTTCGGCATTGGATGGAGGATTAAAGGAATTCCTCCTATTGTTTCTCTCCAGTGCTGAAAGCATGGTAATGCTAAATGTGTATTTGTAATT
Organism: Bombina bombina; assembly: GCF_027579735.1. Lineage (NCBI taxonomy): Eukaryota > Metazoa > Chordata > Amphibia > Anura > Bombinatoridae > Bombina > Bombina bombina. Next base: position 1,131,910,201 of record NC_069500.1, read on the forward strand.
TTGGTTTCAAATATATGGTGTTTATAACCTATATGAATATATCTTGAAATTTATATATGCTCTAATTATGTATTATACGTATCTGAAATGTCTAGTCGATTGTAGACCCCCCTAGTGTATTTAAACGGTAGGTTGCTCAATAAATGGTGGATCAATGGTAAATGTTGGACCGGCTGCACCTCTGTGTAAAGCTTAGTGGTGTGAGCTGAGAGAGAATAAATGACCTAGGTCACCAGAGGGCGCTCACTATACACAACATATGAGTAAAAAATGAACAGTTGTTAACCTAAACAACTAACTACAACAATGTCTAAAACACAATTGAACAACAGATCAGAAATTACAGTCACTATTGATATAATGAAAAATGGAACCTCATTAAATGGCGTTGAATTCAATGTCCATAATTGGTTGGCTTGGTTTCGGATATAAAGTCCTTGGAATCCTGGAAGTCTCAATTGGTCCCAAGGATAGAGACACTTTCTCGCGGCTGCACTCTCCACAACGATCCCGGAATGGAAAACGTGTTTGCTGGAAAGATGGTGGAAAAAAGGAAGAGAGGCGCACAAATGTGTGTATCAATCGGTACAATTCGGCAAAACTCCAAATTTTGTATGCACAGGGTACTCACACTTTGGCACAGCACACCAGTGTGCTTGTGGAAGCGGGCTGGCACTCAGAGCTGACCAGCTGGCTCTCTCCGGCACTTTCTTGGAAACAGTGGCTGTCCTGTATGCTAGACTGTCTGGTAGTGGTGTGCTTGTATTCAAACTCCAGGCTCAAGTTGTATTAAAATGAATTAAAAACTTTTATTGCACAGGGTTAACAAGCACATATGAAATAGGTACAAGTAAAATATTGCTACGCGTTTCTCGGCCCTCCTGGCCGTTTCATCAGGCATATCAACTACATTAAAATCTCGGCTTTTTATTGCCGCCACTACCAAACAGTTTCTAACAAACCCTCCCCTTTTTTGTTCCCATTGGGTATTTAGAGATGAGCCTAACATTGCTAGTACATTTGAAAACGGATGCTAACTAAATAGTGTTTCAAAATATTAGAATCCATATCTCTTTCTAGCGAACACACTCATTTTTAGTAGCGAGTTGCAAATACAATTGTTATACAATAATAGTAACTTGATGTGGATACATGCTTTTGTATCGAATATCAACAATTTGGAAACGACAGATCGTCCCTTCAATAGGTTAACACACGGACCAATTGTAAGGCTCTGTTCTCAATGAATGTTTGCACCCCCCTATTTGTTGTTTTGCATTGAAGCAATGCAATCGCCATTCTGTCAATCAAATTGATCATCGTGATGTCAGCTTTACATCTTAACATAATATCTTTCTAGCGGACACACTAATCTTTAGTAGCAAATTGCAACTACAATCATTATACAATAATAGTAACTTGATGTTGTTACATACTTTTATATCGGGAATCCACTATTTAGAAACAAAAATTCGTCCCTTTAATAGGTGGAAAAAACGGACCAATTGTAAGGCTCTGTTCTCGATAAACATTTACCCACCCCTATTTGTGGTTTTGCATTGAAACAATGCAATCGCCATTCTGTCTATTAAATTGATCTTCGTAATTTCTGCTTTATATCTTAACATAATTTAGAAGAATAGTTGTTACATTTGACACTATGTTATTGGCTAATCTCGAGGTGGATAACCACCCCCATAGTGATGATGTAGGTACCCTTATTAACCTAATGGTGAATAAATACCAGAACTCGGCAAGAACATGTGTTAAGTGTCTATACAAGACTATAAATTGGCTATTATATTAATTATTCTAATATATTGGTGTCACTCTGTTAGCTCTAGAGCGAATGAGTGGGTGTAATGTGACTATAAATTCATAGTGATAGTGCATACTTTAATAACTTACAATTGATCTAGTGTGACAATATGTGTAATATATGGTAATAAGGCAAATAATTTGTTCTATGTGTGACTATATTGTTGACTAAGAAACAAGATCGAGTAGAGTCTGTGTGATGGTGGTGTGAAAATGTGATAAACATGTACAAGTGTAGCGTGAGCAATAGTATTGAGATATAAAGATTGGGATTGCTGGATTTTTAGCGTGTATATTCTCTAAATCCCTAGTGTCCCTTCTAATGTCTAGAAGAAGTGGAAACATGGTGCAAGTGCTATGACCTCATGCCAGTGGTGGATTGGAGGTTATGAGGAATCTTATTGTGCTCTGATGTATAGTGACAATTCTAGTGGTGTACAGTATAATGGTTTAATTAAAATGGATTAATGGCAAATGCTGGGACGGTCCTGTTTATGACGATTATTGGGGAATGTGTCCTATTTCAGGGGGGACTAGTGAAAAGTGATCTATGTGTCTATGTGCAATACGTGTTGTATAGTTAATATATGGGTCATAAAGGTGGCAACGGGTCTAAGGCGTGAATAGGTATGGTGGATACCCCATCATAGAGATCTAGGTCTGTCTAGCTGATTAAAAATGGGGGATCGATAATTGACTAAAAAGCAGCAGAGTCTATTACTTCATTAAGGCCGTTAGGAAAGAGGGAGCCAAATCTAAAAATCCAATAGGTCTCCCTTTGGCGAAGTTTTGTAAATCTGTTGTATCTGTGGGAGCTAGGGATACTTTCAAGAGGTGTTATAGTAAAGGGACAGGCTTCTCCATTATGTTCATGGACATAGTGCCTAGATACACTATGTTTCATGGATTTTTTCTTTATGTTTCGATTATGTTCACTCCATCTTGTGCGAACATTTCGAATAGTGCGCCCCAAATACTGTTGTCCACATCTGCATGACAACACATAGACTACATATGAGGAGCTGCATGTCAGATACTCATTGATGGTGAAAATTTCTCCAGTGACATGTGATTTAATTGTTTTAATTTTGTGTGAGATATGTTTACACATGTGGCACCTAATTTTGCCACATTTAAATACTCCCTTTCTGTTAGGGTTATTTTGTGTATATTTGCCTTTAACTTTCTTGGAGATGACTACCTTGCTGGGAGCTAAAGTTTGTTTAATGGTGGGTGCTCTTTTATAAATCACGTTTGGTGTGTTTTGTAGATCTTTTTTCAAAATGGGGTCTTTCAATAAAATGGGCCAGTGTTTTAATAACACTTTTTTTATACGTTTGGCATTAGAATTAAATTGTGTCACAAAACAGGGTTGTTGAAGTATCTCTATAGCATCATTATTCGGCTTTGTTGCTTTCTTAGTGCGAAGAATGTTTGATCTATCCAAGTGGTATGCCTTCTCATACCCACTCATAATGATATCTCTAGGATAGCCCTTTTCTTCAAATCTCTGAATGAGAATTTTGGACTGTTCACAATATTTGTCTAATGAGCTACAATTTCTTCTAATTCTGCAAAATTGGCTGTATGGTATACTTTTTTTCCATTGATGATGATGATTGCTATTGAAATGGAGAAAGTTATTACAATCAACAGTTTTGAAATATGTGGATGTGGCTATATTTTGTTCGGTGTCCCATGTAAGATTTAGGTCGAGGAAATCAATAGATTCTCGTTGAATCTTGGAGGTGAATTGAATGCCCATAGAGTTGTTATTGAGGTATGTACAGAATAAACTAGCCTCCTCTACTGTACCTTTAAAAATAAAAATCAAATCATCTATGTAGCGGCCATAGAACACCAGGTTAGCCCCCCAGTTGGAATTATAGATAAATCTCTCCTCGAAACATCCCATGAAGAGATTCGCAAAACTGGGGGCAAACCTGGTGCCCATGGCCGTTCCCTTAATCTGCAAATAAAAATCATCTAAAAATTGAAAATAATTGTGTTTGAGTATAAACTCAATAAGTGTCAGAATATATTCTTTTTGTATATTGGGCATGTAGATATCGGTATCTAAATAGTGTTTAGTGGTCTGAATACCTAGTTCATGAGATATGTTAGAGTACAGGGCGCTCACGTCGGCTGTTATCCACAGAGCTCCCACCTCATATTTAAAATCTTTAATCTTGAACAGTAAATCAGTAGTGTCTCGAATAAATGAAGGCAAATTGTGAACATACTTCTGTAAAAAGTGGTCAATGTATTGAGATAACCTGTCTGTAATGCTATTAATACCAGCAATGATGGGACGACCAGGTGGTTTGAAGCGATCCTTGTGGATCTTTGGAAGATGGTAGTAGTAAGGGGTAGAGGGATAGGAAGGGGTGAGGAATTTCCGCTCTTTGGTATTGAGAATCCCCTTGCTACTACCATCCTCCAAAAGACCCAGCAGTTTTTCCAAAAAAATAGACGTGGGATCTGTATCTAGTTTCCTGTAGTATTCCTTGTTGAGAAGGATATTGTGAGCCTCATTGACATAGTCTTTATAATCTTGTAGAACAATCCCACCCCCCTTATCCGCCTGCCTAATTACCAGGTGGGGGTCGTTGGCCAGGGATCTTAGGGCTTTTTCTTCATTGGGCCATAATCTCATTTGTTTGTTTAATTTGCTGGGAAGTTTGTTAAAATCTTCCATTACCATTTGTTGGAAAAGATCTATGTATGTGACATCATCCTTAGGAGGATTGAAACTAGATGGTGGTGATAATGTGGTGTGTATAAACCCCTCAAATAGATCTTCCATCAATAGATCTGGTTCAGCATAAATGGTCTGTGTCTGACTATTCATAGAGTTGGTGATGATGGGCATACCCTCCACATTCCTTTTTTTGAGGTTTTTTATGGAGAAATATCTCTGTAGAGATAACTTCCTGGTGTACTTGTTTAAATCGACAAATAAGTCAAATAATTTGTGAGGGTTGGGTGGGCAATAAGACAAGCCCCTACCCAAAATTCTGACCTCGTCATCAGTTAGACTGTGTGTGGATAGGTTAAAAATCCCTTTGGCTAGTTTTTGTAGTTGCTTTTTTTGTGTGGTGTTACCTCTCCCTCGTCTTCCCCGTTTGGGTAGGGCCTTTTCTTTTGTTGTTGTTGTTGTATATTTACATGCTGCTGTTGTGTCTGTGGTATGTTTTGATGTAATGATGGTGATGGTGTTTTGGGAGTACCTATATTCCTCCTCCATAGAGGGGCTAAGTTGGGTACCCCTAAAAAATTACTCTTAGAGGTGGAAGGAGTCTCTACCCTTTGGTAGCCATTTTGACCTTGGTCATTAGAAGTATTTGAAGAATTGCTATTTTGATAGTCATCACCCTGATATCTATGTCCCCCAGACCTATTCTGGAGGGGTTCGAATCGATTGTAAACCGGGATATGTTTAGGATTCTGGTAATCTTGATGATAGGAATAATTATTTTTGTATTTATTTTTATTGTGTTGATAATTCTGATGATTCTGATGATAATGTTGTTTATTGTGAAAGTTCCTATTATTAGTCTTGTGTTCCTCCCAATGATGCATTTGTGCTGATTCTGAAGTATTGTTATAATTATGATGTGATTGCACTGGGTGTGTATTTTTAGGAGTATTTTTATTTTTGTATGGTACTCTATTCCATCCATCATTGTTCTCTTTTGAGACTGATGTTTTTTTGTTGTATGTATATACTATGCCTTCTGCATAGTCCTCCTCGTCTCTTTTGAATTTCCCGTTTTTTATTCTGATGATATCATTCTGGTATTCATCCACCATTTTGATGGTTTCTATATTTAGTCTATTGTATTCAGAATGGTCTTTCATAGGTTCCAATTCTTTTTGGATCGCTTCTATTTCTTTTTCTAGTGTCTCAACTAGACTCTGTCTATGTGCAATTAATAGATCTATGAGTTTAAAGGAACATTCATCTAATATTTCATACCATTTATTAGTAAGTTCTTGATCATTTTTAAAAGAGCAATGTTTAAACAATCTAAGTCCTCTAGGGATCTGCTTTTTTTCTTTATATTTCTTTAGACAGTCCAGGTCCCACCAGTGTCTCTGCTCATTTTTTAAGAGATCACCCAATTTGTTGAACATGGTGTCTATGCTTTTGATTACTAGGGGGCCTGGACTGTCCCCTTCGGCATTGGATGGAGGATTAAAGGAATTCCTCCTATTGTTTCTCTCCAGTGCTGAAAGCATGGTAATGCTAAATGTGTATTTGTAATTTTGGTTTCAAATATATGGTGTTTATAACCTATATGAATATATCTTGAAATTTATATATGCTCTAATTATGTATTATACGTATCTGAAATGTCTAGTCGATTGTAGACCCCCCTAGTGTATTTAAACGGTAGGTTGCTCAATAAATGGTGGATCAATGGTAAATGTTGGACCGGCTGCACCTCTGTGTAAAGCTTAGTGGTGTGAGCTGAGAGAGAATAAATGACCTAGGTCACCAGAGGGCGCTCACTATACACAACATATGAGTAAAAAATGAACAGTTGTTAACCTAAACAACTAACTACAACAATGTCTAAAACACAATTGAACAACAGATCAGAAATTACAGTCACTATTGATATAATGAAAAATGGAACCTCATTAAATGGCGTTGAATTCAATGTCCATAATTGGTTGGCTTGGTTTCGGATATAAAGTCCTTGGAATCCTGGAAGTCTCAATTGGTCCCAAGGATAGAGACACTTTCTCGCGGCTGCACTCTCCACAACGATCCCGGAATGGAAAACGTGTTTGCTGGAAAGATGGTGGAAAAAAGGAAGAGAGGCGCACAAATGTGTGTATCAATCGGTACAATTCGGCAAAACTCCAAATTTTGTATGCACAGGGTACTCACACTTTGGCACAGCACACCAGTGTGCTTGTGGAAGCGGGCTGGCACTCAGAGCTGACCAGCTGGCTCTCTCCGGCACTTTCTTGGAAACAGTGGCTGTCCTGTATGCTAGACTGTCTGGTAGTGGTGTGCTTGTATTCAAACTCCAGGCTCAAGTTGTATTAAAATGAATTAAAAACTTTTATTGCACAGGGTTAACAAGCACATATGAAATAGGTACAAGTAAAATATTGCTACGCGTTTCTCGGCCCTCCTGGCCGTTTCATCAGGCATATCAACTACATTAAAATCTCGGCTTTTTATTGCAGCCACTACCAAACAGTTTCTAACAAACCCTCCCCTTTTTTGTTCCCATTGGGTATTTAGAGATGAGCCTAACATTGCTAGTACATTTGAAAACGGATGCTAACTAAATAGTGTTTCAAAATATTAGAATCCATATCTCTTTCTAGCGAACACACTCATTTTTAGTAGCGAGTTGCAAATACAATTGTTATACAATAATAGTAACTTGATGTGGATACATGCTTTTGTATCGAATATCAACAATTTGGAAACGACAGATCGTCCCTTCAATAGGTTAACACACGGACCAATTGTAAGGCTCTGTTCTCAATGAATGTTTGCACCCCCCTATTTGTTGTTTTGCATTGAAGCAATGCAATCGCCATTCTGTCAATCAAATTGATCATCGTGATGTCAGCTTTACATCTTAACATAATATCTTTCTAGCGGACACACTAATCTTTAGTAGCAAATTGCAACTACAATCATTATACAATAATAGTAACTTGATGTTGTTACATACTTTTATATCGGGAATCCACTATTTAGAAACAAAAATTCGTCCCTTTAATAGGTGGAAAAAACGGACCAATTGTAAGGCTCTGTTCTCGATAAACATTTACCCACCCCTATTTGTGGTTTTGCATTGAAACAATGCAATCGCCATTCTGTCTATTAAATTGATCTTCGTAATTTCTGCTTTATATCTTAACATAATTTAGAAGAATAGTTGTTACATTTGACACTATGTTATTGGCTAATCTCGAGGTGGATAACCACCCCCATAGTGATGATGTAGGTACCCTTATTAACCTAATGGTGAATAAATACCAGAACTCGGCAAGAACATGTGTTAAGTGTCTATACAAGACTATAAATTGGCTATTATATTAATTATTCTAATATATTGGTGTCACTCTGTTAGCTCTAGAGCGAATGAGTGGGTGTAATGTGACTATAAATTCATAGTGATAGTGCATACTTTAATAACTTACAATTGATCTAGTGTGACAATATGTGTAATATATGGTAATAAGGCAAATAATTTGTTCTATGTGTGACTATATTGTTGACTAAGAAACAAGATCGAGTAGAGTCTGTGTGATGGTGGTGTGAAAATGTGATAAACATGTACAAGTGTAGCGTGAGCAATAGTATTGAGATATAAAGATTGGGATTGCTGGATTTTTAGCGTGTATATTCTCTAAATCCCTAGTGTCCCTTCTAATGTCTAGAAGAAGTGGAAACATGGTGCAAGTGCTATGACCTCATGCCAGTGGTGGATTGGAGGTTATGAGGAATCTTATTGTGCTCTGATGTATAGTGACAATTCTAGTGGTGTACAGTATAATGGTTTAATTAAAATGGATTAATGGCAAATGCTGGGACGGTCCTGTTTATGACGATTATTGGGGAATGTGTCCTATTTCAGGGGGGACTAGTGAAAAGTGATCTATGTGTCTATGTGCAATACGTGTTGTATAGTTAATATATGGGTCATAAAGGTGGCAACGGGTCTAAGGCGTGAATAGGTATGGTGGATACCCCATCATAGAGATCTAGGTCTGTCTAGCTGATTAAAAATGGGGGATCGATAATTGACTAAAAAGCAGCAGAGTCTATTACTTCATTAAGGCCGTTAGGAAAGAGGGAGCCAAATCTAAAAATCCAATAGGTCTCCCTTTGGCGAAGTTTTGTAAATCTGTTGTATCTGTGGGAGCTAGGGATACTTTCAAGAGGTGTTATAGTAAAGGGACAGGCTTCTCCATTATGTTCATGGACATAGTGCCTAGATACACTATGTTTCATGGATTTTTTCTTTATGTTTCGATTATGTTCACTCCATCTTGTGCGAACATTTCGAATAGTGCGCCCCAAATACTGTTGTCCACATCTGCATGACAACACATAGACTACATATGAGGAGCTGCATGTCAGATACTCATTGATGGTGAAAATTTCTCCAGTGACATGTGATTTAATTGTTTTAATTTTGTGTGAGATATGTTTACACATGTGGCACCTAATTTTGCCACATTTAAATACTCCCTTTCTGTTAGGGTTATTTTGTGTATATTTGCCTTTAACTTTCTTGGAGATGACTACCTTGCTGGGAGCTAAAGTTTGTTTAATGGTGGGTGCTCTTTTATAAATCACGTTTGGTGTGTTTTGTAGATCTTTTTTCAAAATGGGGTCTTTCAATAAAATGGGCCAGTGTTTTAATAACACTTTTTTTATACGTTTGGCATTAGAATTAAATTGTGTCACAAAACAGGGTTGTTGAAGTATCTCTATAGCATCATTATTCGGCTTTGTTGCTTTCTTAGTGCGAAGAATGTTTGATCTATCCAAGTGGTATGCCTTCTCATACCCACTCATAATGATATCTCTAGGATAGCCCTTTTCTTCAAATCTCTGAATGAGAATTTTGGACTGTTCACAATATTTGTCTAATGAGCTACAATTTCTTCTAATTCTGCAAAATTGGCTGTATGGTATACTTTTTTTCCATTGATGATGATGATTGCTATTGAAATGGAGAAAGTTATTACAATCAACAGTTTTGAAATATGTGGATGTGGCTATATTTTGTTCGGTGTCCCATGTAAGATTTAGGTCGAGGAAATCAATAGATTCTCGTTGAATCTTGGAGGTGAATTGAATGCCCATAGAGTTGTTATTGAGGTATGTACAGAATAAACTAGCCTCCTCTACTGTACCTTTAAAAATAAAAATCAAATCATCTATGTAGCGGCCATAGAACACCAGGTTAGCCCCCCAGTTGGAATTATAGATAAATCTCTCCTCGAAACATCCCATGAAGAGATTCGCAAAACTGGGGGCAAACCTGGTGCCCATGGCCGTTCCCTTAATCTGCAAATAAAAATCATCTAAAAATTGAAAATAATTGTGTTTGAGTATAAACTCAATAAGTGTCAGAATATATTCTTTTTGTATATTGGGCATGTAGATATCGGTATCTAAATAGTGTTTAGTGGTCTGAATACCTAGTTCATGAGATATGTTAGAGTACAGGGCGCTCACGTCGGCTGTTATCCACAGAGCTCCCACCTCATATTTAAAATCTTTAATCTTGAACAGTAAATCAGTAGTGTCTCGAATAAATGAAGGCAAATTGTGAACATACTTCTGTAAAAAGTGGTCAATGTATTGAGATAACCTGTCTGTAATGCTATTAATACCAGCAATGATGGGACGACCAGGTGGTTTGAAGCGATCCTTGTGGATCTTTGGAAGATGGTAGTAGTAAGGGGTAGAGGGATAGGAAGGGGTGAGGAATTTCCGCTCTTTGGTATTGAGAATCCCCTTGCTACTACCATCCTCCAAAAGACCCAGCAGTTTTTCCAAAAAAATAGACGTGGGATCTGTATCTAGTTTCCTGTAGTATTCCTTGTTGAGAAGGATATTGTGAGCCTCATTGACATAGTCTTTATAATCTTGTAGAACAATCCCACCCCCCTTATCCGCCTGCCTAATTACCAGGTGGGGGTCGTTGGCCAGGGATCTTAGGGCTTTTTCTTCATTGGGCCATAATCTCATTTGTTTGTTTAATTTGCTGGGAAGTTTGTTAAAATCTTCCATTACCATTTGTTGGAAAAGATCTATGTATGTGACATCATCCTTAGGAGGATTGAAACTAGATGGTGGTGATAATGTGGTGTGTATAAACCCCTCAAATAGATCTTCCATCAATAGATCTGGTTCAGCATAAATGGTCTGTGTCTGACTATTCATAGAGTTGGTGATGATGGGCATACCCTCCACATTCCTTTTTTTGAGGTTTTTTATGGAGAAATATCTCTGTAGAGATAACTTCCTGGTGTACTTGTTTAAATCGACAAATAAGTCAAATAATTTGTGAGGGTTGGGTGGGCAATAAGACAAGCCCCTACCCAAAATTCTGACCTCGTCATCAGTTAGACTGTGTGTGGATAGGTTAAAAATCCCTTTGGCTAGTTTTTGTAGTTGCTTTTTTTGTGTGGTGTTACCTCTCCCTCGTCTTCCCCGTTTGGGTAGGGCCTTTTCTTTTGTTGTTGTTGTTGTATATTTACATGCTGCTGTTGTGTCTGTGGTATGTTTTGATGTAATGATGGTGATGGTGTTTTGGGAGTACCTATATTCCTCCTCCATAGAGGGGCTAAGTTGGGTACCCCTAAAAAATTACTCTTAGAGGTGGAAGGAGTCTCTACCCTTTGGTAGCCATTTTGACCTTGGTCATTAGAAGTATTTGAAGAATTGCTATTTTGATAGTCATCACCCTGATATCTATGTCCCCCAGACCTATTCTGGAGGGGTTCGAATCGATTGTAAACCGGGATATGTTTAGGATTCTGGTAATCTTGATGATAGGAATAATTATTTTTGTATTTATTTTTATTGTGTTGATAATTCTGATGATTCTGATGATAATGTTGTTTATTGTGAAAGTTCCTATTATTAGTCTTGTGTTCCTCCCAATGATGCATTTGTGCTGATTCTGAAGTATTGTTATAATTATGATGTGATTGCACTGGGTGTGTATTTTTAGGAGTATTTTTATTTTTGTATGGTACTCTATTCCATCCATCATTGTTCTCTTTTGAGACTGATGTTTTTTTGTTGTATGTATATACTATGCCTTCTGCATAGTCCTCCTCGTCTCTTTTGAATTTCCCGTTTTTTATTCTGATGATATCATTCTGGTATTCATCCACCATTTTGATGGTTTCTATATTTAGTCTATTGTATTCAGAATGGTCTTTCATAGGTTCCAATTCTTTTTGGATCGCTTCTATTTCTTTTTCTAGTGTCTCAACTAGACTCTGTCTATGTGCAATTAATAGATCTATGAGTTTAAAGGAACATTCATCTAATATTTCATACCATTTATTAGTAAGTTCTTGATCATTTTTAAAAGAGCAATGTTTAAACAATCTAAGTCCTCTAGGGATCTGCTTTTTTTCTTTATATTTCTTTAGACAGTCCAGGTCCCACCAGTGTCTCTGCTCATTTTTTAAGAGATCACCCAATTTGTTGAACATGGTGTCTATGCTTTTGATTACTAGGGGGCCTGGACTGTCCCCTTCGGCATTGGATGGAGGATTAAAGGAATTCCTCCTATTGTTTCTCTCCAGTGCTGAAAGCATGGTAATGCTAAATGTGTATTTGTAATTTTGGTTTCAAATATATGGTGTTTATAACCTATATGAATATATCTTGAAATTTATATATGCTCTAATTATGTATTATACGTATCTGAAATGTCTAGTCGATTGTAGACCCCCCTAGTGTATTTAAACGGTAGGTTGCTCAATAAATGGTGGATCAATGGTAAATGTTGGACCGGCTGCACCTCTGTGTAAAGCTTAGTGGTGTGAGCTGAGAGAGAATAAATGACCTAGGTCACCAGAGGGCGCTCACTATACACAACATATGAGTAAAAAATGAACAGTTGTTAACCTAAACAACTAACTACAACAATGTCTAAAACACAATTGAACAACAGATCAGAAATTACAGTCACTATTGATATAATGAAAAATGGAACCTCATTAAATGGCGTTGAATTCAATGTCCATAATTGGTTGGCTTGGTTTCGGATATAAAGTCCTTGGAATCCTGGAAGTCTCAATTGGTCCCAAGGATAGAGACACTTTCTCGCGGCTGCACTCTCCACAACGATCCCGGAATGGAAAACGTGTTTGCTGGAAAGATGGTGGAAAAAAGGAAGAGAGGCGCACAAATGTGTGTATCAATCGGTACAATTCGGCAAAACTCCAAATTTTGTATGCACAGGGTACTCACACTTTGGCACAGCACACCAGTGTGCTTGTGGAAGCGGGCTGGCACTCAGAGCTGACCAGCTGGCTCTCTCCGGCACTTTCTTGGAAACAGTGGCTGTCCTGTATGCTAGACTGTCTGGTAGTGGTGTGCTTGTATTCAAACTCCAGGCTCAAGTTGTATTAAAATGAATTAAAAACTTTTATTGCACAGGGTTAACAAGCACATATGAAATAGGTACAAGTAAAATATTGCTACGCGTTTCTCGGCCCTCCTGGCCGTTTCATCAGGCATATCAACTACATTAAAATCTCGGCTTTTTATTGCCGCCACTACCAAACAGTTTCTAACAAACCCTCCCCTTTTTTGTTCCCATTGGGTATTTAGAGATGAGCCTAACATTGCTAGTACATTTGAAAACGGATGCTAACTAAATAGTGTTTCAAAATATTAGAATCCATATCTCTTTCTAGCGAACACACTCATTTTTAGTAGCGAGTTGCAAATACAATTGTTATACAATAATAGTAACTTGATGTGGATACATGCTTTTGTATCGAATATCAACAATTTGGAAACGACAGATCGTCCCTTCAATAGGTTAACACACGGACCAATTGTAAGGCTCTGTTCTCAATGAATGTTTGCACCCCCCTATTTGTTGTTTTGCATTGAAGCAATGCAATCGCCATTCTGTCAATCAAATTGATCATCGTGATGTCAGCTTTACATCTTAACATAATATCTTTCTAGCGGACACACTAATCTTTAGTAGCAAATTGCAACTACAATCATTATACAATAATAGTAACTTGATGTTGTTACATACTTTTATATCGGGAATCCACTATTTAGAAACAAAAATTCGTCCCTTTAATAGGTGGAAAAAACGGACCAATTGTAAGGCTCTGTTCTCGATAAACATTTACCCACCCCTATTTGTGGTTTTGCATTGAAACAATGCAATCGCCATTCTGTCTATTAAATTGATCTTCGTAATTTCTGCTTTATATCTTAACATAATTTAGAAGAATAGTTGTTACATTTGACACTATGTTATTGGCTAATCTCGAGGTGGATAACCACCCCCATAGTGATGATGTAGGTACCCTTATTAACCTAATGGTGAATAAATACCAGAACTCGGCAAGAACATGTGTTAAGTGTCTATACAAGACTATAAATTGGCTATTATATTAATTATTCTAATATATTGGTGTCACTCTGTTAGCTCTAGAGCGAATGAGTGGGTGTAATGTGACTATAAATTCATAGTGATAGTGCATACTTTAATAACTTACAATTGATCTAGTGTGACAATATGTGTAATATATGGTAATAAGGCAAATAATTTGTTCTATGTGTGACTATATTGTTGACTAAGAAACAAGATCGAGTAGAGTCTGTGTGATGGTGGTGTGAAAATGTGATAAACATGTACAAGTGTAGCGTGAGCAATAGTATTGAGATATAAAGATTGGGATTGCTGGATTTTTAGCGTGTATATTCTCTAAATCCCTAGTGTCCCTTCTAATGTCTAGAAGAAGTGGAAACATGGTGCAAGTGCTATGACCTCATGCCAGTGGTGGATTGGAGGTTATGAGGAATCTTATTGTGCTCTGATGTATAGTGACAATTCTAGTGGTGTACAGTATAATGGTTTAATTAAAATGGATTAATGGCAAATGCTGGGACGGTCCTGTTTATGACGATTATTGGGGAATGTGTCCTATTTCAGGGGGGACTAGTGAAAAGTGATCTATGTGTCTATGTGCAATACGTGTTGTATAGTTAATATATGGGTCATAAAGGTGGCAACGGGTCTAAGGCGTGAATAGGTATGGTGGATACCCCATCATAGAGATCTAGGTCTGTCTAGCTGATTAAAAATGGGGGATCGATAATTGACTAAAAAGCAGCAGAGTCTATTACTTCATTAAGGCCGTTAGGAAAGAGGGAGCCAAATCTAAAAATCCAATAGGTCTCCCTTTGGCGAAGTTTTGTAAATCTGTTGTATCTGTGGGAGCTAGGGATACTTTCAAGAGGTGTTATAGTAAAGGGACAGGCTTCTCCATTATGTTCATGGACATAGTGCCTAGATACACTATGTTTCATGGATTTTTTCTTTATGTTTCGATTATGTTCACTCCATCTTGTGCGAACATTTCGAATAGTGCGCCCCAAATACTGTTGTCCACATCTGCATGACAACACATAGACTACATATGAGGAGCTGCATGTCAGATACTCATTGATGGTGAAAATTTCTCCAGTGACATGTGATTTAATTGTTTTAATTTTGTGTGAGATATGTTTACACATGTGGCACCTAATTTTGCCACATTTAAATACTCCCTTTCTGTTAGGGTTATTTTGTGTATATTTGCCTTTAACTTTCTTGGAGATGACTACCTTGCTGGGAGCTAAAGTTTGTTTAATGGTGGGTGCTCTTTTATAAATCACGTTTGGTGTGTTTTGTAGATCTTTTTTCAAAATGGGGTCTTTCAATAAAATGGGCCAGTGTTTTAATAACACTTTTTTTATACGTTTGGCATTAGAATTAAATTGTGTCACAAAACAGGGTTGTTGAAGTATCTCTATAGCATCATTATTCGGCTTTGTTGCTTTCTTAGTGCGAAGAATGTTTGATCTATCCAAGTGGTATGCCTTCTCATACCCACTCATAATGATATCTCTAGGATAGCCCTTTTCTTCAAATCTCTGAATGAGAATTTTGGACTGTTCACAATATTTGTCTAATGAGCTACAATTTCTTCTAATTCTGCAAAATTGGCTGTATGGTATACTTTTTTTCCATTGATGATGATGATTGCTATTGAAATGGAGAAAGTTATTACAATCAACAGTTTTGAAATATGTGGATGTGGCTATATTTTGTTCGGTGTCCCATGTAAGATTTAGGTCGAGGAAATCAATAGATTCTCGTTGAATCTTGGAGGTGAATTGAATGCCCATAGAGTTGTTATTGAGGTATGTACAGAATAAACTAGCCTCCTCTACTGTACCTTTAAAAATAAAAATCAAATCATCTATGTAGCGGCCATAGAACACCAGGTTAGCCCCCCAGTTGGAATTATAGATAAATCTCTCCTCGAAACATCCCATGAAGAGATTCGCAAAACTGGGGGCAAACCTGGTGCCCATGGCCGTTCCCTTAATCTGCAAATAAAAATCATCTAAAAATTGAAAATAATTGTGTTTGAGTATAAACTCAATAAGTGTCAGAATATATTCTTTTTGTATATTGGGCATGTAGATATCGGTATCTAAATAGTGTTTAGTGGTCTGAATACCTAGTTCATGAGATATGTTAGAGTACAGGGCGCTCACGTCGGCTGTTATCCACAGAGCTCCCACCTCATATTTAAAATCTTTAATCTTGAACAGTAAATCAGTAGTGTCTCGAATAAATGAAGGCAAATTGTGAACATACTTCTGTAAAAAGTGGTCAATGTATTGAGATACTATATAGAAAAAAAAATAAAAGAAGGCGCCAACATAGTGCGGTTACCAATGGGATGGAACACGCTTAGTAAATAATACCAGGTACTCACAGGATAAAAGACACTTGAGAAGTGTCACAGGTGCCTCCTGGACTCTCAGAGTTGTCCAGCTAACTCTCACTCCACTGTGGTGGTAAGGTTCCGCTTGTCTCTACCGATTAGGATGGCTCCGCTAGTGGTTGTGGCTCCCAGCCAGTATTCCCATATGACTCTCTTGCGGTTTCCCCAAATCCAGCTATCCAGTTAAAATCCGTGCTCTCCGGTGAGAGGTGATACAGCAAGGACAAAAGTGGTTTGTGACGGTGGTAACAAACTACAATATTGCCATTAAAAATATCAGAAAAGAAAGTTCGTGGCTGCAGTAATAAAATCAAAAAAAGACTTTATTTACACAACGTTTCTCGGTCTGTACGTGACCGTTTCCTCAGGTGCATAAGTGTATAATAAAACACATAAAAACCACGAACTTATAACAATAATACAGCGTCTCCAAATGCATACTGCGCATGTACGTACATGCGCAGTATGCATTTGGAGACGCTGTATTATTGTTATAAGTTCGTGGTTTTTATGTGTTTTATTATACACTTATGCACCTGAGGAAACGGTCACGTACAGACCGAGAAACGTTGTGTAAATAAAGTCTTTTTTTGATTTTATTACTGCAGCCACGAACTTTCTTTTCTGATATTTTTAATGGCAATATTGTAGTTTGTTACCACCGTCACAAACCACTTTTGTCCTTGCTGTATCACCTCTCACCGGAGAGCACGGATTTTAACTGGATAGCTGGATTTGGGGAAACCGCAAGAGAGTCATATGGGAATACTGGCTGGGAGCCACAACCACTAGCGGAGCCATCCTAATCGGTAGAGACAAGCGGAACCTTACCACCACAGTGGAGTGAGAGTTAGCTGGACAACTCTGAGAGTCCAGGAGGCACCTGTGACACTTCTCAAGTGTCTTTTATCCTGTGAGTACCTGGTATTATTTACTAAGCGTGTTCCATCCCATTGGTAACCGCACTATGTTGGCGCCTTCTTTTATCTTTTTTTCTATATAGTATCCACCCCTGGGTCACCAACAGGGATCTTTTGGAGAAGAGCCTGCCTACTGTGATTTGGACATTACGCCCATCATATATGTAACACTTTGAACTTCAATCATTGGGACTTTTTCACTATAATATTTTACAATTCTATCACATTGCTGTGTTCATTATTTACAGTGCCTTGCAGTTTTATCACCTTATTATTTTGGGGTGTTTGCTGCAAAGACACCACTATATTATGTTATCATTTTTAATATTTAAGAAGAATTTATTTGTTTCTTAAGAATTCATTTGTATCCTAATATAATTTGATTGGGGTATTTTTCTATAACGATTTGTATCGTATAGTTATATATTTAGATTTTTAACACTGTGATTGTGTCTCACTGTCATACAGACAGTGGATTTTCAGACCATTGGCGCACTAATTATACACTAGCACAGAATGTATTGAGATAACCTGTCTGTAATGCTATTAATACCAGCAATGATGGGACGACCAGGTGGTTTGAAGCGATCCTTGTGGATCTTTGGAAGATGGTAGTAGTAAGGGGTAGAGGGATAGGAAGGGGTGAGGAATTTCCGCTCTTTGGTATTATATGAAAAAGTTTTTAATTGTTTAACCAGATGAATTACCATCTATAGCATACCGCATAAGTCACACATGCCCTGATATAAAGTTTTGGGCTAAGCACAACTGAATAACTAAGTTTTATAATCACGGAAAAACCGGAAGTCAACAACAAAGTCCATTTCCGGTTATGAATTGATTATCTCTATAAAAGGCCAGTATTTACAGCTTACCATTAGTCTTGATAAAGGTCTAGGAAGGGCCGAAACGCGTAGACCTGGTAAGCTTTATTTCAATAGGAGGACAAATTTGAGAGCATTCTACACATTGTGTTTTATCTTCTTTTTTCACAGGTTTTTCTGTTTGGCAGTTTTTCGTTGTGTTGTTTTTTTGTTTGCTTTTATTATCTTTATTTTTTTCACTGGGGCGCAGTCCCCATGGACATTTGAGCACCAAGGGAGAAGGATTTCACTACACCGGAAATACCGGAAAAACAATGGACTTTTAATTTTTACTATTTTTTAATACCCCACAGGATTGACATTTTATTTTGACACACTGTTGCAGTTATCACTAACAATTCACCTCTCATCACCATTTGACTACAGATTTTGGAGCTTTTGATTGACTTTTTTGGATTGATTTTTATTCTTTGGACTCTTTTTTAACACATTAATCCTTTTTTTACACTCATTTGGAACACTTGATTGTATTTCTCTTTTTGCACCGGATCAGACAGCATTATTATATCAGTATTGCATACCATTTAACTATGTGTTAGATTTGTCACCATTTTATGTTTTTATATTCATATGTCTTATTAGCGTGGATCCATGCATATGTAAAATTGTATTTTTATTAAGGGTTTTATCCAGTGATTTTTATGTAATAAATTCGTACACTTTTTAGTGACCCATAAGCAGTTACATTCGTACCTTTAACCTTAGCCTCCAATCGTTGGCGCCTGGGCATATTTTTCACATTAGTTTATCCATTTGTGTTCATAAAGGAAACACATTATTATCTTTATTGTTACTTATTTTTCAGCAACCTAAAAGTTTAGAAGTGGAACCACAAAGTCAAATATTTACATAATAACATAGTAGATGAGGTTGAAAAAAGACAGAAGTCTATTGAGTTCAACCTATACAAATATTAATATACAAAAAAGCTCCAGTTGAGTTTACATTAATCCCATTGAAGGGTAACCTAGTTTAACACAAGCAATCATATCCCTGAATTCTGTTTCTAGACAGAAATGTAGCTAAACCATTTTTAAATGTATATAAGGTATTGGCATTTACTAGGGGGATATTTATCAAGCCTTCAACTTTGTTGAATTCGACAGCACCAATACGCTCGCCTAACATCGCCTAACATTGCGGCCGCTCTCTATATTTATAAAAAAAGCCGGCAAAAAGATGAGCACCAAGTACGGGGAGATGAGCATCAGACTGTTGTTAACTAGCAGTCATTGATCTCGCGTCTATTCGGCTTTTTACCAACTTTATTTATACCCTGTCACTAAATGCCGCCACTATACTAAAATGTTTAACCCCTATCCTGGACCCGGCCGCCAACTAAATAAAGGTATTAACCTCTATCCCGCCACTCCCGGACCCCTTCGCCACCTAAATAAATGTATTAACCCCTAAACCTCTGGCATCCCACATCACTACCACTAACTAAACCTAATAACCCCTAAACTGCCAGCCCCCCACATCACCATAAACTAAATTAAGCTATTAACCCCTAAACCTAACAAGCCGTCAACTTTAAATTAAAATTACAACATCCCTATTTTAAAATAAATTTAAACTTACCTGTAGAATTAAAAGAAACTATTTGTAAACTATTAATTAACCTACCCAAACTATTATAGTACACTTAAATTAAACTAGCAATTAAATTAACTAAATTACAAAAAACCTAACCCTACTCAAATTATTTAAATCTACTATTTAAACGTATTAAAAATTACTAAATTACAAAGAAAAATAAGCGCTAAGTTACAAAAAATAAAAAACACTAAATTACTAAAAAGGAATACGTTTATTTAGTGGTGGCGGGGTCCGGGAGTTAATAACATTATGTAGGTGGCGGGGATGTCAGGGCGGCAGAGGACTCGGGGCTTATGTTAAGGTGTTAGGTGTAAACTTTACTTGTTTTCTACCATATAAATCAATGGGATATCTGGCAGCATTGAACATAAGCTTTCGGTGCTTTCAGACTCCCATTGATTTCTATGGTATCTGCGGCCTCCATGGTGGCGGATTGAAAACCAGGTACACTAAGCCAGAATAGCCGCGAGCGTACCTGTTAGAAAATGTAATAAATGGGAAAAGGTGTCAAATAGGGCCGAATGTGTATTCGGAACATCTGTAATGACGTAAGCATCGATCTGTGTCGGATTGAGACCAGCGGATCGTATGTTACGTCACAGATTTCAACTTTTGCCGGTCTGTAGGCTTTGATAACTAGGTCAGATCAAGCTCGCAACATTTACGCTGCGGAATTCCAGCGTATTTGCACTTGGCGGCTTGATAAATATCTCCCTAGATCTCCTTTTCCCCAGCCTTAAATTGTGACCTCTTGTCACAAACAATTTTCTTGGAATAATAGACTTTCTTTATAGACCTGATATTATGGTGTAAGGCAGCAGCTAAGTATGTTTTGAATCACAACTGCAGATATAGTTAAGGGGTGAAATATACACAACCAAAGGGTGTGACAATGGACACTGGTTACAGGAGAAGTTGTAGAATATCTCCTGTTGTGCTAAGATAAGCAATGTTATCGAGATACTGATTAATTTTGTCTTGTAGTTTGCAAGGGTATCAGATTATGATAAAGGTAGACCTTGTGAAAAAACTTTGAAACTGTAATACTTCCAGTTAATGAGAACAGTCAATTGTTGGAGCGCTGCAGCTCAAATACAGTGCGTGTGAACACTGAAGCTAATTTCGCCAGAGTCGGCTGTGACGCCACATGTGGGTGTGAGCGGAGCGTCCAATCATATGCGTCAGATTGCTGACAGGCTAGAGTAGTGAGAGAGACACTGGCGTAGCAGTTTATCCAGGCAACGAAAGTACAATGCTTATCCGTCTGGATTGAGTAATGAGATGAAGGTAAGTAAGCTGGCAAATGTAGCGTTGCTGAAGTGTGAACTGTTGGTGCCTTAGATTACACTGATAGTAATACAAAGTTCATCAAAAGACAAGGCACTGTAGTAGTCCGGTGTGGCTCAAGTATAGCCAAAAGCTAAGGTTACTGCAAGGTAAACTCCACGAGTAAGGACGAAGTTTGAAAATCCAGTTAGTGGAAAACAGGTCTCAGAAATATAAGTAGCCTAAGGTTTGCAGGAACTTCTGTTCAGAGGAACTTCGTGCTACACAAACACAGAATTATAGGCAGGGAGCCAAAAGGATCATGGGAATTTATAGAGGAGGCTTAAAGGTACAAGCCCCAGCCATGTCACGTGACATATGGGTATATCTTTATTAGCACAATACCCAATATTAACAAACTATATTGTAAGTGTAACAGGGTTTGGCATAGGCCCATAATTATCCCTGTGGGTCTTTACCCCAGCTACCTCCATGTGCTCTGCAGGCTGATCCTGGGTCTCCGCTACCTGGGAGTTGGGGTACATGACTGTGGCAGTGCCTCCACCTGACTTGGCATCCAGGGCAAGAATGGGTTTCCCAGACAGGAACATAATGAATAACTACAACACACACAGTAATAACAGTAAAACAGTATGAACATGTATTAAATGATTATGGCAAATACAAGTAAGGCAAGAAATACAGTGGCTAACTAACACACCAACTCTCTCTAACCAGGCCCAGCACCCTCCCAAATCACCTGCGAACCCACCCTCAGGCTTCACCCTAATGGCTTATGGGTACCAGTTGATGCACAGAAATGTTGGGGCCCTTTAAGGTAATCCACATGCATTTAAACAGTTACAGCTCATAGGAAACTGCAATCCACAGGAAGAGCTGTTTATAAGTTTCTGTGATGGACAGAATGCCCTGTCAGTATGACAAGGGGAGAGTATACTTCTTACCACTAAACAGGATTCATTTGCACAGGCTGAAAGAAAACTCCAAGGTCTGCCAGTCATTTACTTTGTCTGCATTCTTCTCCACAGCTCTCTCACAGGGTCAGACTGCAGCTGGCAGCATACACTAAAAAATCAGCAGAGGAATGCTGTTACATTACACAAGATGACGTCTCTATGCAACTCCTCTCACAGCCAGGCCTCACACACACCTTCACTGCTCTGACATGTCTGCTTCCTCCTGTGTCTTACACTCTTCTTTCAGTTTCACTTGATCACATGACCAACCAGTCTAATAGTTACCTAGGCAACTTCTCCTGCAGACTGTATACAGGTGCAAAAGTTCAACAGGAAAATGTTCAACAGGAAGGGCTACATTCTCCCCCTCGTAAAATCCTTGCCTTCCACTGGCAAGGTTACACCAAGAGGTAAATTGAAAAAAACTAAACATATAAATAATAATAAATGCACTAACAGTCCTATAAACAAATGTTAACTATCTTACAGTTTACTCTAGTACAGAGGGGTTCCAACATTCATAATGTCCGCAACCGCATACAGAAAATCAACCATTTTAGACTGTACCTGAGGCATATGTACATAACTGGGTTCTCCGACTTGATAAGTAAGTAAGAACCCTGGGAGGCTGTCGTATTCTAGTACCCAGTCTCTGTTCTCTCTGAGGAAGTCCAGAATGTGCCTGGAAATCTTCAGCTCTGGCCACTTGGGTGGGGAGGTCACCAGATGCTTGAGACCCTGGCTTTCCCATTATACAAGAGTCTCTTTTTGGGGTCCCAGGCACAAAGTTGGGGCTGTTGGGATTCAATGTAGAGGAGGCTAAGGGAGGAGAGGAAGGAAAGTGCTGTGTTTCCTCAGCAGGAGGAGACCACCATTGATCATCAGCACTAAGTGCTTCTGGGGTCTCCACTGTCTCATTTTCAGGACTCTCCGTTGTGCTTTTCTCCCATTCACTACTACTCCCTTCCTCTTCACCGATATAGGCTATTGGTAGTAGATGGTTCCTATGCCAAGCTTTGATCTGGCCTTCTGGGCTTTTTATATTGTACACTGGCAGCCCCTTTAGCTTAGACACAACTTCAAATAGGGTATCCTTCCATCTGTCTGCTAATTTGTGTTTCCCAGGTACCCCTAGATTCCAGAGGAGAACCTTATCTCCCGCTTGGACTTCCCGATGCTTCACTTTGGTATCATATCTTCTTTTGTTGCGTTCCTCCATTTTTGCCGCAGCTTGAGTGGCCATCTCGTAGGCACTGTGAAGGTTTTGTCTGAGGGTCTTCACATACTGGAAGTGAGAGTCTGACTTTGTCCCATCTGGGGACACCCCCAACCAGACATCTATCGGTAGTCTGGCTTCCCTTCCAAACATTAAGAAATAGGGTGAGAATCCTGTAAACTCATGCCTTGTGCAATTATATGCGTGGACCATGGCTTCTACATGCTTACTCCAGGACCGCTTCTCCACTTGTTTCAGAGTCCCAAGCATGTCTAGGAGTGTCCTATTAAAATGCTCAGGCTGGGCATCACCCTCAGGGTGGTAGGGTGTTGTTCTGGACTTGTGAACCTGCAACATATCCAACAGTTCTTTGATCAGCTTACTCTCAAAGTCTCTATCTTGATCAGAATGTATTCGATTGGGCAGACCGTAGTGCACAAAATATTTCTGCCAGAGGACCTTGGCTACGGTCACAGCCTTCTGGTCTTTAGTGGGAAAAACCTGAGCGTATCTGGTGAAATGGTCTGTTACTACCAGAACATTCCCAATTCCGGTAGTATCATTCTCAATACATAGATAGTCCATGCACACAAGATCCAGGGGTCCTGTACTTCTCAGGTGGCCCATAGGGGCAGCTCTCACAGGCAGAGTCTTTCTCTGAATACATCTTCTGCAGGTCTTCACATAATGTTCAACATGTTCTCTCATGCGAGGCCAATAGAACCGGTCTTGTACTAGGCCATAGGTCTTTTCTACCCCAAGATGCCCATGTTGATCATGGAGGGCTCTCAGGGCCATTCCCCGATATCTAT
This sequence comes from Bombina bombina, assembly GCF_027579735.1. NCBI lineage: Eukaryota > Metazoa > Chordata > Amphibia > Anura > Bombinatoridae > Bombina > Bombina bombina. Next base: position 1,131,934,240 of record NC_069500.1, read on the forward strand.
GAGGTAACACTAGCTGCTTTTGACCAGGGTGGTCATGGTATTTTATAATTCTATAAAGGATTCCATCTTCTAGATGTAGTTTACTCCATTCTCTCGGGTACAAATCTCTTTGTCCAATGGGAAGAGAGCTCAGTAATTTAGGGTTCTTGGCTCTCATTGCCTTAAGGACTGTCCCTATATACCAGTCCTGTGACTGGGCTTTCTTCTTGTCTTCATTGGTTATGTGAGACCACTGTTGGAGCATTGCTGGAGCACAGAATACCTCTGGTACGGCTTCTGGGGAGTGACATATGGAGTCTATTCCTCTGAGTTCAGAGAACTCATCCTGCCTCTCAGCCACTACATGTTTGGCACAGGGCTCCTACCCCAGGCACAGGGATTTCTTCCCATTCCTCCTTTTCTTCATAAGGAGGAAGTCCAGGTCTGCGGGACAGAGCATCTGCACTGACATTCTTAGGGCCTGGCTTGTATTTAAGACTGAAACTATAGTTCGACAATGCTGCCAGCCACCTATGCCCTGTGACATCCAGCTTTGCTGTTGTTTGAATATAAGTAAGTGGATTGTTATCCATCCTTACCTCGAATGTTGATCCATACATATAAATAGTCATGTAACTTGTCCACAATTGCCCACTTGAGCGCCAAGAATTCTAGCTTATGGACCGGATAGTTTTTCTCTGCACCAGTTAGACTTCTACTTATGTAGGCCACTGGTCTTAACCCTTCTGGGTAGCTCTGATGCAATACGCCCCCTAGGCCTTCCATACTGGCATCAACATGGAGCACATATGGTTTCTCGGGATCTGCATACGCCATTACAGGAGCTTCTGTGAGTCTTTTCTTCAAGATTAAGAAGGCTTCTTCGCATCCTGAGGTCCATTTCTTTCCGAAGGAGTCTTTAAGACTTGGCGCCTTAACACCCTCTATATCAGAGGTAGTCTTTAACAGGTTGTGTAGCTCTCAAGGAATCTTTGAATAGTCTTTCACAAACCTCCGGTAGTAACCGCAGAATCCAAGAAATGAGAGCAGCTCACTGATGTTATCTGGCCTGGGCCAGTTTATCACAGCTTCAATTTTGGTCAGGTCAGTTGTCACACCTTGTGCGGAAACAATGTGACCTACATATGTAACAGAGTTCTGGGCAAACCGACATTTGTCTATTGATAATTTCAGACTCTCTGCTTGGAGTTGATCCAACACCTTCAGCAATCGTTGTTCGTGCTCTTCTGGTGTCCTTCCGAACACTATGAGATCATCAAGATAGTCTAGGCACTCTTTGGGATTCATATCCCCCACAGTCTTCTCCATCAGCCTTTGAAAGGTGGTGGGAGCTCCAGTGACCCCTTAGGGCATCCTGGTAAACTTGTAGAATCCCAAGGGACAGATCAAAGCTGTCTTTTCCTGGTCCTCCTTCTTCATGGGTACCTGATAATACCCAGACCTCAAGTCCAGGACGCTGAACCACTGGCTTCCAGAAAGGGCATCTAGCAGATCTTCTATCCGTGGCAGCGTATATTGATCTGGCACAGACCTTTTGTTTAACCCCTTAATGACAGAGGACGTACCAGGTACGTCATAGAAAAAACTCCCCTTAAGTGGCCGGGGGGGGGGGGGGGGGGGTGCGCGCGCACGCAAAATATGCATTTAAGTTAAAAAAAAAATGGATGCAGATGAAGTGGTATCTCTGTTGTTTAGTAAGGGATCTAGGAGGGGGAGGAATGTAAATTGTTCAAGGGGGGCCAGCTACACTACAGAAAACAAATATTTCATATAAAAAAGTAAAGAAAAAACTATTTTTGGGGGCAAATTGGGTACTGGCAGACAGCTGCCAATACCCAAGATGGCGGCAAATAGGTAGAGGGGGAGGGTTAAAGAGATGTATGGGGTGGATAAGGGAGGTTGTGGGGTAAGGGGGGATCCATCACTGCAGACTGTATGAAAAAAAATACAAAAATATAAAAAATGCTTTTTATTTCAGTACTGGCAGACTTTCTGCCAGTACTTAAGATGGCGGTGACAATTGTGAGGTGGGGGAGGGAAGAGAGCTGTTTGAGGGGGGTCAGGGGGGATCAGGGGGTGGGATGTGTCAGGTGGGAGGCTGATCTCTACATTAAAGCTAAAAATTAACCCTACAAGCAACCTAATTAACCCCTTAACTGCTGGGCATATTACAAGTGTGGTGCGCAGCAGCATTTAACGGCCTTATTATTACCAATAAGCAACGCCAAAGCCATATATGTCTGCTATTTCTGAACAAAGGGGATCATAGAGAAGCATTTACAACCATTTGTGCCATAATTGCACAAGCTGTTTGTAAATAATTTCTGTGAGAAACCTAAAATTGTGAAAAAGGAACAGTTTTTTTTATTTGATCGTATTTGGCGGTGAAATTGTGGCATGAAATATACCAAAATGGGCCTAGATCAATAATTTGGGTTGTCTACTACACTACACTAAAGCTAAAATTAAACCTAAAAGCTCCCTACAAGCTCCCTAATTAACCCCTTCACTGCTGGGCATAATACACGTGTGGTGTGCAGCGGCATTTAGCGGCCTTCTAATTACAAAAAAGCAACGCCAAAGCCATATATGTCTGCTATTTCTGAACAAAGGGGATCCCAGAGAAGTATTTACAACCATTTATGCCATAATTGTTTGTAAATAAATTCAGCGAGAAACCTAAAGTTTGTGAAAAAATTTGTGAAAAAGTCAACAATTTCTTTTATTTGATCGCATTTGGCGGTGAAATGGTGGCATGAAATATACCAAAATGGGCCTAGATCAATACTTTGGGATGTCTTCTAAATAAAATATATACATGTCAATGGATATTCAGGGATTCCTGAAAGATATCAGTGTCCCAATGTAACTAGCGCTAATTTTGCAAAAAAGTGGTTTGGAAATAGCAAAGTGCTACTTTTTTGCCCTATAACTTGCAATAAAAGCAAAGCTCATGTAAACATTGGGTATTTCTAAACTCGGGACAAAATTTAGAAACTATTTAGAATGGATGTTTTTTGGTGGTTGTAGATGTGTAACAGATTTTGGGGGTCAAAGTTAGAGAAAGTGTGTTTTTTTTCAATTTTTTCCTCATATTTTATATTTTTTTATAGTAAATTATAAGATATGATGAAAATAATGGTATCTTTAAAAAGTCAATTTAATGGCAAGAAAAACGGTATATAATATGTGTGGGTACAGTAAATGAGTAAAAGGAAAATTACAGCTAAACACAAACACTGCAGAAATGTAAAAATAGCCATTGTCATTAAGGGTAAGAAAATTGAAAAATGGTCTGGTCATGAAGGGGTTAAGCAAGTAAAAGATCTGGAGTTGATTCAAGTTGTGTCATTTGCATTTGGAACTGTTGTGATCCACAACATGCGTTTAAAGAAGCTCTCAATGCAGGTGAAACAGGCCATCATTAGGCTGCAAAAAAAAAAAAAAAAGAAAAAGAAATCAATCAGAGAGATAGCAAGAGCAAAAGGAGTGACCAAATTAACAGTTTTGTATATTCTGAGAAAAAATGCATGCACTGGTGAGCTCTGCAACACAAAAAAGGCCTGGACGTCAGTGGTGGGTGGTCTTTCCCTAATTGGCTTTAACATACAGGGAGTGCAGAATTATTAGGCAAATGAGTATTTCTCTTGTTAAGTGTATCCAGTCCACGGATCATCCATTACTTATGGGATATTAACTCCTCCCTAACAGGAAGTGCAAGAGGATTCACCCAGCAGAGCTGCTATATAGCTCCTCCCCTAACTGCCATTACCAGTCATTCTCTTGCACCCAACGAATAGATAGGATGTGTGAGAGGACTGTGGTGATTATACTTAGTTTCATACCTTCAATCAAAAGTTTGTTATTTTATAATAGCACCGGAGTGTGTTATTCCTTCTCTGGTAGAATTTGAAGAAGAATCTACCTGAGTTTTTCTATGATTTTAGCCGGAGTAGTTAAGATCATATTGCTGTTTCTCGGCCATCTGAGGAGAGGTAAACTTCAGATCAGGGGACAGCGGGCAGATTAATCTGCAAAGAGGTATGTAGCAGCTTATTATTTTCTGACAATGGAATTGATGAGAAAATTCTGCCATACCGATATAATGTAAACTCAGCCTTAAATGCAGTAGCAGCAACTGGTATCAGGCTGTCATGTATGTATATTTTACACTTCAGTATTCTGGGGAATGGCACTTCACTGGAATTATACTGTATGCATAAAACTTAAGCCTAATTTGCAGGGACTAGCAACAGGCTTTTTAATAACACTCAATTTATTAATGTTAAACGTTTTTTGCTGGCATGTAAAATCGTTTAATTTTCTGAGGTACTGGGTGAAAAAATGTTTTGGGCACTATTTTTTTCCACTTGGCAGTCGTTTTATTTAATTTATGACAGTTTACTGATCTCTCTCACTGTTATGTGTGAGGGGGAGGGACCTTTTTTGGTGCTTTTGCTACGCATCAAAAAATTCAGTCAGAAGTTTATTGTCTTCCCTGCATGATCCGGTTCATCTCTACAGAACTCAGGGGTCTTCAAAACTTGTTTTGAGGGAGGTAATCACTCACAGCAGAGCTGTGAGATTGTAGTTGACTGTGATAAAAAAAAAAAAAAAACGTTTATTTCTGTATTTTTTTTTTTTTTTTTTTTTCTGCTATCAGGGTTAGTTATCCTTTGCTAATGGGAGCAATCCTTTGCTAAAATTGTGGTTTTTTACAAAGATTTGATGCTATAACTTTTCAGTTTATTAATTTTCAACTGTCATAACTTTTTCTGTGCTTCTTATAGGCACAGTACGTTTTCATATTATAGTAAATTACTTGAAAAGTATTTCCAAGTTGCTAGTTTATTTGCTAGTGTGTTAAACATGTCTGATTCAGAGGAAGATATCTGTGCTATATGTGCTAAAGCCAAAGTGGAGCCCAATAGAAATGTATGTACTAACTGTATTGATGCTACTTTAAATAAAAGTCAATCTGTACAAATTGAACATATTTCACCAAACAACGAGGGGAGAGTTATGCCGACTAACTCGCCTCACGTGTCAGTACCTGCATCTCCCGCTCGGGAGGTGCGTGATATTGTAGCGCCGAGTACATCTGGGCGGCCATTACAAATCACATTACAGGATATGGCTACTGTTATGACTGAAGTTTTGGCTAAATTACCAGAACTAAGAGGTAAGCGTGATCACTCTGGGGTGAGAACAGAGTGCGCTGATAATATTAGGGCCATGTCAGACACTGCGTCACAATTTGCAGAACATGAGGACGGAGAGCTTCATTCTGCGGGTGACGGTTCTGATCCAAACAAACTGGATTCAGATATTTCAAATTTTAAATTTAAGCTGGAAAACCTCCGTGTATTACTAGGGGAGGTGTTAGTGGCTCTGAATGATTGTAACACAGTTGCAATACCAGAGAAAATGTGTAGGTTGGATAAATATTTTGCGGTACCGGCGAGTACTGACGTTTTTCCTATACCTAAGAGACTTACTGAAATTGTTACTAAGGAGTGGGATAGACCCGGTGTGCCGTTCTCACCCCCTCCGATATTTAGAAAGATGTTTCCAATAGACGCCACAACACGGGACTTATGGCAAACGGTCCCTAAGGTGGAGGGAGCAGTTTCTACTTTAGCTAAGCGTACCACTATCCCGGTGGAGGATAGCTGTGCCTTTTCAGATCCAATGGATAAAAAGTTAGAGGGTTACCTTAAGAAAATGTTTGTTCAACAAGGTTTTATATTGCAACCTCTTGCATGCATTGCGCCTGTCACGGCTGCAGCAGCATTTTGGTTTGAGTCTCTGGAAGAGACACTTGAATCAGCTCCATTAGATGAGATTACACACAAGCTTAAAGCCCTTAAGTTAGCTAACTCATTTATTTCAGATGCCGTAGTACATTTAACTAAACTTACGGCTAAGAATTCCGGATTCGCCATTCAGGCACGCAGAGCACTGTGGATAAAATCCTGGTCAGCTGACGTTACTTCTAAATCTAAATTGCTTAATATACCTTTCAAAGGGCAGACCTTATTCGGGCCCGGGTTGAAAGAAATTATCGCTGACATTACAGGAGGTAAAGGCCATGCCCTGCCTCAAGACAGAGCCAAACCTAAGGCTAGACAGTCTAATTTTCGTTCCTTTCGTAATTTCAAAGCAGGAGCAGCATCAACTTCCTCTGCACCAAAACAGGAAGGAGCTGTTGCTCGCTACAGACAAGGCTGGAGACCTAACCAGTCCTGGAACAAGGGCAAGCAGGCCAGGAAACCTGCTGCTGCCCCTAAGACAGCATGAATCGAGGGCCCCCGATCCGGGAACGGATCTAGTGGGGGGCAGACTTTCTCTCTTTGCCCAGGCTTGGGCAAGAGATGTCCAGGATCCCTGGGCGTTAGAGATCATATCTCAGGGATACCTTCTAGACTTCAAATTCTCTCCCCCAAGAGGGAGATTTCATCTGTCAAGTTTGTCAACAAACCAAATAAAGAAAGAGGCGTTTCTACGCTGCGTACAAGATCTTTTATTAATGGGAGTGATCCATCCGGTTCCGCGGTCGGAACAAGGACAAGGGTTTTACTCAAATCTGTTTGTGGTTCCCAAAAAAGAGGGAACTTTCAGGCCAATCTTGGATTTAAAGATCCTAAACAAATTCCTAAGAGTTCCATCGTTCAAAATGGAAACTATTCGGACAATTTTACCCATGATCCAAAAGGGTCAGTACATGACCACAGTGGATTTAAAGGATGCTTACCTTCACATACCGATTCACAAAGATCATTACCGGTATCTAAGGTTTGCCTTTCTAGACAGGCATTACCAGTTTGTAGCTCTTCCATTCGGATTGGCTACGGCTCCGAGAATCTTCACAAAGGTTCTGTGTGCTCTTCTGGCGGTACTAAGACCGCGAGGAATTGCGGTAGCTCCGTACCTAGATGACATTCTGATACAAGCTTCAAGCTTTCAAACTGCCAAGTCTCATACAGAGTTAGTACTGGCATTTCTAAGGTCGCATGGATGGAAGGTGAACGAAAAGAAGAGTTCTCTCTTTCCACTCACAAGAGTTCCCTTCTTGGGGACTCTTATAGATTCTGTAGAAATGAAGATTTACCTGACAGAAGACAGGTTAACAAAGCTTCAAAATGCATGCCGTGTCCTTCATTCCATTCAACACCCGTCAGTAGCTCAATGCATGGAGGTGATCGGCTTAATGGTAGCAGCAATGGACATAGTACCCTTTGCACGTCTACATCTCAGACCGCTGCAATTGTGCATGCTAAGTCAGTGGAATGGGGATTACTCAGACTTGTCCCCTACTCTGAATCTGGATCAAGAGACCAGAAATTCTCTTCTATGGTGGCTTTCTCGGCCACATCTGTCCAGGGGGATGCCATTCAGCAGGCCGGACTGGACAATTGTAACAACAGACGCCAGCCTACTAGGTTGGGGCGCTGTCTGGAATTCTCTGAAGGCTCAGGGACAATGGAATCAGGAGGAGAGTCTCCTACCAATAAACATTCTGGAATTGAGAGCAGTTCTCAATGCCCTTCTGGCTTGGCCCCAGTTAACAACTCGGGGGTTCATCAGGTTTCAGTCGGACAACATCACGACTGTAGCTTACATCAACCATCAGGGAGGGACAAGAAGCTCCCTAGCAATGATGGAAGTATCAAAGATAATTCGCTGGGCAGAGTCTCACTCTTGCCACCTGTCAGCAATCCACATCCCGGGAGTGGAGAACTGGGAGGCGGATTTCTTAAGTCGTCAGACTTTTCATCCGGGGGAGTGGGAACTTCATCCGGAGGTCTTTGCCCAAATACTTCGATGTTGGGGCAAACCAGAGATAGATCTCATGGCGTCTCGACAGAACGCCAAGCTTCCTCGTTACGGGTCCAGATCCAGGGATCCGGGAGCGGTTCTGATAGATGCTTTGACAGCACCTTGGACCTTCGGGATGGCTTATGTGTTTCCACCCTTCCCGATGCTTCCTCGATTGATTGCCAGAATCAAACAGGAGAGAGCATCAGTGATTCTAATAACGCCTGCATGGCCACCCAGGACTTGGTATGCAGATCTAGTGGACATGTCATCCTGTCCACCTTGGTCGCTACCTCTGAAACAGGACCTTCTGATCCAGGGTCCCTTCAAACATCAAAATCTAATTTCTCTGAAGCTGACTGCTTGGAAATTGAACGCTTGATTTTATCAAAACGTGGTTTTTCTGAGTCAGTTATTGATACCTTAATACAGGCTAGGAAGCCTGTTACCAGAAAGATTTACCATAAGATATGACGCAAATACTTATATTGGTGCGAATCCAAGAGTTACTCATGGAGTAAGGTTAGGATTCCGAGGATATTGTCTTTTCTACAAGAAGGTTTAGAAAAGGGTTTATCCGCTAGTTCCTTAAAGGGACAGATTTCAGCTCTGTCCATTCTTTTACACAAACGTCTGTCAGAAGTTCCGGACGTTCAAGCTTTTTGTCAGGCTTTAGCTAGGATCAAGCCTGTGTTTAAAACTGTTGCTCCACCATGGAGTTTGAACTTAGTTCTTAATGTTTTACAGGGGGTTCCGTTTGAACCCCTTCATTCCATTGATATCAAGTTGTTATCTTGGAAAGTTCTGTTTTTAATGACGATTTCCTCGGCTCGAAGAGTCTCTGAGTTATCTGCCTTACATTGTGATTCTCCTTATCTGATTTTTCATTCAGACAAGGTAGTTCTGCGTACTAAACCTGGGTTCCTACCTAAGGTGGTCACTAACAGGAATATCAATCAAGAGATTGTGGTTACATCTTTGTGTCCTAATCCTTCTTCGAAAAAGGAACGTCTGCAACACAATCTAGATGTAGTCCGTGCCCTGAAATTTTATCTACAGGCAACTAAGGATTTTCGACAAACGTCTTCCCTGTTTGTCGTTTATTCTGGTCAGAGGAGAGGTCAAAAAGCTTCGGCTACCTCTCTCTCCTTTTGGCTTCGTAGCATAATACGGTTAGCCTATGAGACTGCTGGACAGCAGCCTCCTGAAAGAATTACAGCACATTCTACTAGAGCTGTGGCTTCCACTTGGGCCTTTAAGAATGAGGCTTCTGTTGAACAGATTTGCAAGGCTGCAACTTGGTCTTCTCTTCATACTTTTTCCAAATTTTACAAATTTGACACTTTTGCTTCTTCGGAGGCTGTTTTTGGGAGAAAGGTTCTTCAGGCAGTGGTTCCTTCCGTATAAAGAGCCTGCCTGTCCCTCCCGTCATCCGTGTACTTTAGCTTTGGTATTGGTATCCCATAAGTAATGGATGATCCGTGGACTGGATACACTTAACAAGAGAAAACATAATTTATGCTTACCTGATAAATTTATTTCTCTTGTAGTGTATCCAGTCCACGGCCCGCCCTGTCACTTTAAGGCAGGTAATTTTTCCATTAAACTACAGTCACCACTGTACCCTATGGTTTTCCTTTCTCTGCATGTTTTCGGTCGAATGACTGGTAGTGGCAGTTGGGGGAGGAGCTGTATGGCAGCTCTGCTGGGTGAATCCTCTTGCACTTCCTGTTGGGGAGGAGTTAGTGTCCCATAAGTAATGGATGATCCGTGGACTGGATACACTACAAGAGAAATAAATTTATCAGGTAAGCATAAATTATGTTTTTTGACCACATCATCCTCTTTATTCAAGTTGTCTTACTCCAAGCTGTATAGGCTCGAAAGCCTACTACCAATTAAGCATATTAGGTGATGTGCATCTCTGTAATGAGAAGGGGTGTGGTCTAATGACATCAACACCCTATATCAGGTGTGCATAATTATTAGGCAACTTCCTTTCCTTTGGCAAAATGGGTCAAAAGAAGGACTTGACAGGCTCAGAAAAGTCAAAAATAGTGAGATATCTTGCAGAGGGATGCAGCACTCTTAAAATTGCAAAGCTTCTGAAGCGTGATCATCGAACAGTCAAGCGTTTCATTCAAAATAGGCAACAGGGTCGCAAGAAGCGTGTGGAAAAACTAAGGCGCAAAATAACTGCCCATGAACTGAGAAAAGTCAAGCGTGCAGCTGCCAAGATGCCATTTGCCACCAGTTTGGCCATATTTCAGAGCTGCAACATCACTGGAGTGCCCAAAAGCACAAGGTGTGCAATACTCAGAGACATGGCCAAGGTAAGAAAGGCTGAAAGACGACCACCACTGAACAAGACACACAAGCTGAAACGTCAAGACTGGGCCAAGAAATATCTCAAGACTGATTTTTCTAAGGTTTTATGGACTGATGAAATGAGAGTGAGTCTTGATGGGCCAGATGGATGGGCCTGTGGCTGGATTGGTAAAGGGCAGAGAGCTCCAGTCCGACTCAGACGCCAGCAAGGTGGAGGTGGAGTACTGGTTTGGGCTGGTATCATCAAAGATGAGCTTGTGGGGCCTTTTCGGGTTGAGGATGGAGTCAAGCTCAACTCCCAGTCCTACTGCCAGTTTCTGGAAGACACCTTCTTCAAGCAGTGGTACAGGAAGAAGTCTGCATCCTTCAAGAAAAACATGATTTTCATGCAGGACAATGCTCCATCACACGCGTCCAAGTACTCCACAGCGTGGCTGGTAAGAAAGGGTATAAAAGAAGAAAATCTAATGACATGGCCTCCTTGTTCACCTGATCTGAACCCCATTGAGAACCTGTGGTCCATCATCAAATGTGAGATTTACAAGGAGGGAAAACAGTACACCTCTCTGAACAGTGTCTGGGAGGCTGTGGTTGCTGCTGCACGCAATGTTGATAGTGAACAGATCAAAACACTGACAGAATCCATGGATGGCAGGCTTTTGAGTGTCCTTGCAAAGAAAGGTGGCTATATTGGTCACTGATTTGTTTTTGAATGTCAGAAATGTATATTTGTGAATGTTGAGATGTTATATTGGTTTCACTGGTAAAAATAAATAATTGAAATGGGTATATATTTGTTTTTTGTTAAGTTGCCTAATAATTATGCACAGTAATAGTCACCTGCACACACAGATATCCCCCTAAAATAGCTATAACTAAAAACAAACTAAAAACTACTTCCAAAACTATTCAGCTTTGATATTAATGAGTTTTTTGGGTTCATTGAGAACATGGTTGTTGTTCAATAATAAAATTAATCCTCAAAAATACAACTTGCCTAATAATTCTGCACTCCCTGTATAACAACTGCAAAACAATGCACTTTATACTAACATAATGACTTTGGTTGACCTTGCTGTCTGAAGATTCAAGCGCCTCTCCAAATAAAGCGAGTAGTGTAATTTATTTAGTTATTTAAAGACAATTATAGCACACAAGGTATTCATTTGTATAACAAATATTTAGGCTTGGCTGGTATGTCATTCTATAGCAAGGCAAAAGAAATGTATTAAAATGAAACAGTGTTTACTGACCCTTTAAAAACAAAAATCTAATTAGTGGAGCAGTATTAGATCTATTTTTGTGTTAATAAATCATATGACTTAACAAACTTTCCCAAACCACAAATTTATGTATTAGTATCTGATTTAAAATAAAAATACATTAGTACTTTGCACACAGTCCAGGGTCCTTATTTGACTTGGTGAAAGTCACGATTTTCACCCTGCTCTTTTTATTGTACTTCATAAAATACCCTTGTTATACACTGCTTTGTTAAACAGAATATAAAACAGCACCATCTTAACATGTGAAATATTTTGAGTCTCAGTGCATTAATTGGCTTTGTGTTTTTGCTTTGGACAACTGGTCTGTGTAATTTATCTAACTATGTACCTTTTGACAAGGCCAACAAGAAGTTTTATTATTCCATTCAGCTTCAGCGTATTGTTTGGTCTAATCTCCTTTTACAATGCTGAATACAATTTAGAGAATGTGTTTTACTTCTCTATGATCAGTGTGAATGTTGTATGCTATTTAATTTGAGCAATTTTATATGCTAACATTTAGCTTTCAACTTCAGGGCAAGCTGCCTACCTCTATGGGCACAATAAAATATTTCTGCTATATTTGACCTAAAGCTTTATCTTTTTTATTACTTTCCCTAATGCTGCCCAAAATAATCAGTAATCTTTTAAATTAATTCAACTTTTCTTAGTAAAGTCTTGTGTGATTTCCCCTTTTAGTTCTGATTCTACAATTCTAGGCCCAAGTGTTGCTGTTCTGACAAAGAGTTGGAAACAGGATACTAGATAAGGGTGGTGTTCTATCAGAATAGCAAACATATAAGATCAGCAAACGGAAGTGACGTCCCGTCAGCTGTCTGACCACAAACACTCACCGCGCATGTGCTCCTGCTCGTAATCGGATTCCATTCCTAGCACGTCACAAATTAAAATTTACCCATCAGATTCTTGGACACTTGTTAAAATGCATGCGCAGGCAGGCGTCCACACTAAGAACATAGCCATCAGATTGTTGGACACTTTTTAGAGTGCATGCGCGAAATAGAGCACTAAATTATATATATATATATATATACAGGGAGTGCAGAATTATTAGGCAAGTTGTATTTTTGAGGATTAATTTTATTATTGAACAACAACCATGTTCTCAATGAACCCAAAAACTCATTAATATCAAAGCTGAATAGTTTTGGAAGTAGTTTTTAGTTTGTTTTTAGTTATAGCTATTTTAGGGGGATATCTGTGTGTGCAGGTGACTATTACTGTGCATAATTATTAGGCAACTTAACAAAAAACAAATATATAACCATTTCAATTATTTATTTTTATCAGTGAAACCAATATAACATCTTAACGTTCACAAATATACATTTCTGACATTCAAAAACAAAACAAAAACAAATCAGTGACCAATATAGCCACCTTTCTTTGCAAGTACACTCAAAAGCCTGCCATCCATGGATTCTGTCAGTGTTTTGATCTGTTCACCATCAACATTGCGTGCAGCAGCAACCACAGCCTCCCAGACACTGTTCAGAGAGGTGTACTGTTTTCCCTCCTTGTAAATCTCACATTTGATGATGGACCACAGGTTCTCAATGGGGTTCAGATCAGGTGAACAAGGAGGCCATATCATTAGATTTTCTTCTTTTATACCCTTTCTTGCCAGCCACGCTGTGGAGTACTTGGACGCCTGTGATGGAGCATTGTCCTGCATGAAAATCATGTTTTTCTTGAAGGATGCAGACTTCTTCCTGTACCACTGCTTGAAGAAGGTGTCTTCCAGAAACTGGCAGTAGGACTGGGAGTTGAGCTTGACTCCATCCTCAACCCGAAAAGGCCCCACAAGCTCATCTTTGATGATACCAGCCCAAACCAGTACTCCACCTCCACCTTGCTGGCGTCTGAGTCGGACTGGAGCTCTCTGCCCTGTACCAATCCAGCCACGGGCCCATCCATCTGGCCCATCAAGACTCACTCTCATTTCATCAGTCCATAAAACCTTAGAAAATCAGTCTTGAGATATTTCTTGACCCAGTCTTGACGTTTCAGCTTGTGTGTCTTGTTCAGTGGTGGTCGTCTTTCAGCCTTTCTTACCTTGGCCATGTCTCTGAGTATTGCACACCTTGTGCTTTTGGGCACTCCAGTGATGTTGCAGCTCTGAAATATGGCCAAACTGGTGGCAAGGGGCATCTTGGCAGCTGCACGCTTGACTTTTCTCAGTTCATGGGCAGTTATTTTGCGCCTTGTTTTTTCCACACGCTTCTTGCGACCCTGTTGACTATTTTGAATGAAACGCTTGATTGTTCGATGATCACGCTTCAGAAGCTTTGCAATTTTAAGAGTGCTGCATCCCTCTGCAAGATATCTCACTATTTTTTACTTTTCTGAGCCTGTCAAGTCCTTCTTTTGACCCATTTTGCCAAAGGAAAGGAAGTTGCCTAATAATTATGCACACCTGATATAGGGTGTTGATGTCATTAGACCACACCCCTTCTCATTACAGAGATGCACATCACCTAATATGCTTAATTGGTAGTAGGCTTTCGAGCCTATACAGCTTGGAGTAAGACAACATGCATAAAGAGGATGATGTGGTCAAAATACTCATTTGCCTAATAATTCTGCACTCACTGTATATATATATATATATATATATATATATATATACACTATCTGTTGCCTGCAGCTTCGCTCGCGTAGATTTTGTGATTTGTTAAAAAAATAGCAAAAAACCCGACCACTCACAATGACATGTGCCCTCACATGTGTGACCATTCGGGTTGCACACTCGCAGACATGAACTTCTTGATTTTTCTTTAATTTTCAGTGTTTCTCATAATCGAAATATCAATTTTAAAGTCTGCAACATCTTTTGTTTTTGAGATATAGGTATCCTCATAAATCACCCCCCCCCCCCTTTTCACCCCCTTAAGTGGATTTCGAGAAATGGTAAAACATGTGTTTCTTTATTTTTCAAGGAAAATCTAAATACCAGTGTTCACGTCTGTAACATCGTCGTTTTTTAAAAAAAATATAGGTATCCTCCTAAATCAGCCCCCCCCCCCTCTTTTGACCTCCCTTCAGTGGATTTTTGGGAAATGGTAAAACACTTGTTTCTTTATTTTTCAAGGAGAATCTAAATACCAATTTTCATGTGTGTAGCATTGTCTGTTTTTGAGATATAGTTATCCTCATAAATCAGCCCCCCCTCTTTTGACCCCCCCACCCTTAAGCTGATTTTGGGGGAATGGTAAAATACTTCTTTCTTTATTTTTCAAGGAGAATCTAAATACCAATTTTCACGTCTGTAACATCATCGGTTTTTGAGATATACATATCCTCATAAATCAGCCCCCCCTCTTTTGACCCCCCTTAAGTGGAATTTGTGGAAATTGTAAAATAAGTGTTTCTTTATTTTTCAAGGAGAATCTGAATACCAATTTTTACGTCTGTAACATCGTCAGTTTTTGAGATATAGGTATCCTCATAAATCAGCCCCCCTCTTTTGACCCCCATTAAGCGGAATTTGTGGAAATGGTAAAACACGTGTTTCTTTATTTTTCAAGGAGAATCTAAATGCCAATTTTTACGTCTGTAACATCGTCAGTTTTTGAGATATAGGTATCCTCATAAATCGGCTCCCACTCTTTTGACCTCCCTGAAGTGGATTTTGGGGAAATGATAAAACACATGTTTCTTTATTTTTCAAGGAGAATCTAAATACCAATTTTCACGTAGCATAGTTGGTTGTTGAGCTATAGGTATCCTCATAAAAAAGTTCACCCCCCTTTTTCACCCCCTTAGGGACATAATTTCCAAAAATCCTTCCTTAGTGGGTGCCTAAATCATAAAAAAGTACCTTGCAAATTTCATATTCCTATGTTAAACGGATTGACCCAGGCATTGATGAGTCAGTCAGGAGTTCTCATTATATATATATATATATATATATATATATATATATATATATATATATATATATTTCTCTTGTAAGGTGTATCCAGTCCACGGATCATCCATTACATGTGGGATATTCTCATTCCCAACAGGAAGTTGCAAGAGGACACCCACAGCAGAGCTGTAATATAGCTCCTCCCCTAACTGTCATAGCCAGTCATTCTCTTGCAACTCTCAACAAGCTAGGATGTTGTAGGAGAGAGTGGTTAAATATAGTTAGTTTATTTTCTTCAATCAAAAGTTTGTTATTTTGAAATAGTACCGGAGTTGTGCTATTTTATCTCAGGCAGTAAATAGAAGAAGAATCTGCCTGAGGTTTCTATGATCTTAGCAGGTTGTAACTAAGATCCATTGCTATTCTCACATATGTCTGAGGGGATTACACAGATGAGGTAACTTCAGCGAGAGAATGGCATGCAGTTTATTCTGCTATCAGGTATGTGCAGTTATAATTTTTTCTAGAGATGGAAAACACTAGAAAATGCTGCTGATACCGGATTAATGTAAGTTAAGCCTGAATACAGTGATTTAATAACGACTGGTATCATGCTTACTCCCAGGGGTAATACCCTTATGATATTGCAATATAAACGTTTGCTGGCATGTTTAATCGTTTTTATATATGCATTGGTGATAAAACTTTATTGGGGCCTAGTTTTTTCCACATGGCTGGCTTAAATTTTGACTAGAAACAGTTTTACTGAGGCTTTCCACTGTTATAGTATAAAAGTTACAGTTGGTGCAGTTAAAATTACAAACTGTGACATCCAGCTTCCCTCCGGAGTCCCCTGTATGCTATAGGACATCTCTAAAGGGCTCAAAGGCTTTACAAAGTCGTTTATTGGGGAAGGTAGGACCACAGCTTGCTGTGGCAGTTGGTTGTGACTGTTAAAAAAAAAAAAAAAAAAAAAGTCTATTTCGTTTTTTTTTATCCGTTTTTTGAACTAAGGGGTTAATCATCCATTTGCAAGTGGATGCAATGCTCTGCTAGCCTATTACATACACTGTAAAAATTTATTTGATTTACTGCATTTTTTCACTGTTTTTCAAATTCTGACAAAATTTGTTTCTCTTAAAGGCACAGTACCGTTTTTTATATTTGCTTGTTAACTTGATTTAAAGTGTTTTCCAAGCTTGCTAGTCTCATTGCTAGTCTGTATAAACATGTCTAACATAGAAGAAACTCCTTGTTCATTATTTTTAAAAGCCATGGTGGAACCCCCTTTTAGAATGTGTACCAAATGTACTTGTTACGGTTGCCTCCAGGCTGGCTGGAAGTTGGACCGTAGAAAAGGATGCTCCTAGCACTCACCAAAGAATCATCAGCACCATAGTCAGCAATCCCTGTAGTGATATTAGCTGAAGCTGTCCCCTACAAACATGAGTCAAAGCTGCAAGTTAGAGGGACAGAAAATAGGTCTGATGTGCTGGAGCACACAGCCTGCTTTTATTCAGGTTACATGCAAACAGGACACTCTCAGGGGGAGGCATAAAATCCCCCATCACACATTTGATATTAGATAGAGACACTCCCTTTGACAGGCCACAACATTTACTTCAGCAGATAACATTACACACAATAAAACAATGCAGTCCACCTTATCAATACTAGTCTGATTAGACAATGGGAAAGTTGATCACTAAACCTAATTAGAGCTAATCCCAGCAGACTTGTATGTAGAATAGGTTTCTTGAAGCTGAACAAAATTTAACTCTTAATGGCACACAATGAAACTGAACCAAGTGGGAGAAAGCCAGGGACAAGTCATTTCACAGGTCTGGGGACATAGTCTTAAAGGGGCATTGTTCATCAAAGTCACAATATGTCCCCAGATGGTCCTTAAAGGGCCACACACACCCAACAAAAGTCAATATGTCCTCAGGGGCACAATCTTCCAGGGGCCATAGTCATGTGGAAGGAGGCTGGCAAATAGGCTTCTCCAAAATCCAGGGAAGCAGGGCAACCTTCCATTTAAAGGGCCAGTCACAAATAGCAGTTTGTAACATATCTCCCCTTTTGGAGGGAGACTAACAAGGCACCTGACCTTCTGTCGGTCAGTGCCTAAGTTAGTCTCGCAACCCACCCACAAATAAACACTAGCAGCAAAGCAGCCCCCCCACAACAAGTAGCACTGGCCTGTAGGTTCCAGGTTATAGGATGAAAGTGTAGCATCCTCTGCCTTCCTGGCGCAGCTGTGCAAATAGCTGATGGTACTTGGGGGGCAGAGGCCAGCGGCACTCTGCCCTGGTGCCAGCGCTTCTGCTGGGGTGAGGGATTTGCAGGCCAGTCCTGTAACAAGGGGGTCTGTAGGGCAGAGGCCAGCAGCGCTCTGTTCTGATGCCAGCTCTTCTGCTGGGGGAATTGGGGCATAGTCCTGCCCGGTGGCAAAGGGAACGTGGGGGTCAGTGGGGGTTAACATCTCCACTGTTAACCCTGGGCCCAAGTTAGGAGTTAGCTGGGGAGGGGGAGATTGGCTTACCTCCTCCTCCTGATACTCCGGCGGCCGCTGGGAAGGGAGGTCGATGCTCTCCTCTTCCTGTGGAACATGCTGCGGCTGGGGAGAGAGACCGGTTGTCTCCTCTCCCTGGAAGGCACACTCCGGCTGGGGAGGGAGGTCGATGCTCTCCCCTCCCTGTAGCTGGGTCTGTCGCTGGGGATCTGGGCCGCCTGCCCAGCATCCCTGTAGGGCCGGTAGAGAGACTGCGGTCCCATCTCCACCTGCCTGCTGGGGGTCCTCCCAGGACCAGTCTATGAGGCCTGCTGCCTCTGGTATCTCTGGTTGGGGTTGGGGAAGGAGACCGGTTGTCTCTTCCCTCTGCACAGTATACTGCCGCTGGGGAGGGAGGTCGCTGCTCTCCTCTCCCTGTGGAACATGCTGCGGCTGGGGAGAGAGACCAGGTGTCCATACCCTCAAACTCCACAGTTGGCGCTCAAAGGCTCGTGCCGCTTTGTTCTCCGTATCCAATTCCCGGATGATGCGACTGACTACCTCCTGCGCAGGGTCTGGACCATATCGGACTAGCCGCCTCTTTACCTCTGGAACGAAATCCGCGCCCTCATAGCGACGGATCCGGTTGAGGTGCTCTTCACATGGTTCTGACCAGTATCTTGTCAGCTCCATGCTGCTGTAGGTAGGGACGCTGCGCAGTGGCTAGCGTTGCCCTCAATAACTTTCCTACGATACCAGTGCTGTTGTGGTGCTGCTCCTTGCGCTAGGACGCCAATCCCACCGCTGCCGCCAAATGTTACGGTTGCCTCCAGGCTGGCTGGAAGTTGGACCGTAGAAAAGGATGCTCCTAGCGCTCACCAAAGAATCATCAGCACCATAGTCAGCAATCCCTGTAGTGATATTAGCTGAAGCTGTCCCCTACAAACATGAGTCAAAGCTGCAAGTTAGAGGGACAGAAAATAGGTCTGATGTGCTGGAGCACACAGCCTGCTTTTATTCAGGTTACATGCAAACAGGACACTCTCAGGGGGAGGCATAAAATCCCCCATCACACATTTGATATTAGATAGAGACACTCCCTTTGACAGGCCACAACATTTACTTCAGCAGATAACATTACACACAATAAAACAATGCAGTCCACCTTATCAATACTAGTCTGATTAGACAATGGGAAAGTTGATCACTAAACCTAATTAGAGCTAATCCCAGCAGACTTGTATGTAGAATAGGTTTCTTGAAGCTGAACAAAATTTAACTCTTAATGGCACACAATGAAACTGAACCAAGTGGGAGAAAGCCAGGGACAAGTCATTTCACAGGTCTGGGGACATAGTCTTAAAGGGGCATTGTTCATCAAAGTCACAATATGTCCCCAGATGGTCCTTAAAGGGCCACACACACCCAACAAAAGTCAATATGTCCTCAGGGGCACAATCTTCCAGGGGCCATAGTCATGTGGAAGGAGGCTGGCAAATAGGCTTCTCCAAAATCCAGGGAAGCAGGGCAACCTTCCATTTAAAGGGCCAGTCACAAATAGCAGTTTGTAACAGTACTGATTTCATTTTATGCAATAAAGATCATATTCTGTTTTTTAAAAAAATTATCACCAGAGGAATCTGACGAGGGGAAAGTTATGCCGACTAACTCTCCCCACGTGTCAGACCCTTTGACTCCCGCCCAAGGGACTCATGCTCAAATGGCGCCAAGTACATCTAGGGCGCCCATAGCGTTTACTTTACAAGACATGGCGGCAGTCATGGATAATACACTGTCAGCGGTATTAGCCAGGCTACCTGAACTTAGAGGTTAGCGAGATAGCTCTGGGGTGAGACAAAATGCAGAGCATACTGACGCTTTAAGAACCATGTCTGATACTGCCTCACAATATGCAGAAGCTGAGGAAGGAGAGCTTCAGTCAGTGGGTGATGTTAATGACTCAGGAAAGATACCTGATTCTAATATTTCTACATTTAAATTTAAGCTTAAACACCTCCACGTGTTACTTAGGGAGGTTTTAGCTGCTCTGAATGACTGTGATACCATTGCAGTGCCAGAGAAATTTTGTAGACTGGATAAATGCTTTGCAGTGCCGGTGTGTACTGATGTTTTTCCAATACCTAAAAGGTTTACAGAAATTATTAATAAGGAATGGGATAGACCAGGTGTGCCGTTCTCTTCCCCTCCTATTTTTAGAAAAATGTTTTCCAATAGACACCACCATACGGCACTTATGGCAGACAGTCCCTAAGGTGGAGGGAGCAGTTTATACTCTAGCAAAGCGTACTACTACTATCCCTGTCGAGGACAGTTGTGCTTTTTTAGAGCCAATGGATAAAAAATTAGAAGGTTAACTTAAGAAAATATTTATTCAACAAGGTTTTTTTTTGTTTTTTTTTTATCCTTTCCATCTACCATTTTATTAACTTGATACATCATATATACGTAACATCATTTATTAACTTGATACAACATATATACGTAACATCATTAAACGTTTCTTGTACCATTTTCATTTATGAATAATCACTCAAGCCCTTAAATAATGTACAGGTGACAGTGAGATTAGTGGGTAGGGATAGAGGTGGATTGGATAGTGTTCGTTAAGGAGTGAGTATATTCTTCCCAGATGAAGCGAATGTCATAGAAATCCCCCAATTTGTCTATTTTGCGTAATGGTATTGTTCTAAGTTTAAGGCTACCGTGACCCTGTCCCTCCAAAACTGTACCGTAGGTAATGTGCATTTTTTCCAGTTATATGGAACATATCTTTTAGCTGTATTTATTCAACAAGGTTTTATCCTACAGCCCATTGCATGCATTGCCCCTGTCACTGCTGCTGCGGCGTACTGGTTTGAGTCTCTGGAAGAGGCTTTACAGGTAGAGACACCATTGGATGACATACTCGGCAAATTTAGAGCACTTAAACTAGCCAATTATTTTATTTCTGATGCCATTGTTCATTTAAATAAACTAACGGCTAAGAATTCTGGTTTTGCTATACAGGCGCGCAGAGCGCTATGGCTTAAATCATGGTCTGCTGACGTGACTTTAAAATCTAAGCTACTTAACATTCCCTTCAAGGGGCAGACCCTATTCGGGCCTGGTTTGAAGGAGATTATTGCTGATATCACGGGAGGAAAAGGTTGTGCCCTTCCTCAGGACAGGTCCAAATCTAGGGCCAAACAGTCTAATTTTCGTGCCTTTCGAAACTTCAAGGCAGGTGCGGCATCAATTTCCTCTAATAATAAACAAGAGGGAACTTTTGCTCAATCCAAGACGGTCGGGAGACCAAACCAGACCTGGAAAAAAGGTAAGCAGGTCAAAAAGCCTGCTGCTGCCTCTAAGACAGCATGAAGGAACGACCCCCTATCCGGTAATGGATCTAGTAGGGGGCAGACTTTCACTCTTCGCCCAGGCATGGGCAAGAGATGTTCAGGATCCCTGGGCATTGGAAATTATATCCCAGGGATATCTTCTGGACTTCAAAGCTTCCCCCCCAAAAGGGAGATTTCACCTTTCACAATTATCTGCAAACCAGATAAAGAGTGAGGCATTCTTACACTGTGTACGAGACCTCCTAGTTATGGGAGTGATCCATCCAGTTCCAAAGGAGGAACAGGAACAGGGTTTTTACTCAAATCTGTTTGTGGTTCCCAAAAAAGAGGGAACCTTCAGACCGATTTTGGATCTAAAGATCTTAAGCAAATTCCTCAAAGTTCCGTCGTTCAAGATGGAAACTATTGTACCATCCTACCACTGATCCAGGAGGGTCAATATATGACTACAGTGGATCTAAAGGATGCTTATCTTCACATTCCGATACACAAAGATCATCATCGGTTTCTCAGGTTTGCCTTTCAAGACAGGCATTACCAGTTGTAGCTCTTCCCTTTGGATTAGCTACAGCCCCAAGAATCTTTACAAAGGTTCTAGGGTCGCTTTTGGCGGTCCTAAGGCCACGGGGCATAGCAGTAGCCCCTTATTTAGACGACATCCCGATACAGGCGTCAAACTTCCAAATTGCCAAGTCTCATATGGACGTAGTACTGGCATTTCTGAGGTTGCATGGGTGGTAAGTGAATGAGGAAAAGTGTTCTCTATCCACACTCACAAGAGTTTCCTTTCTAGGGACTCTGATAGATTCTGTAGAAATGAAAATTTACCTTGACGGAGTCCAGGTTATCAAAGCTTCTAAATTCCTGTCGGGTTCTTCATTCCATTCCGCGCCCTTCGGTGGCTCAGTGTATGGAAGTAATCGGCTTAATGGTAGCGGCAATGGACATAGTGCCGTTTGCACGCTTACATCTCAGACCGCTGCAACTATGCAGGCTCAGTCAGTGGAGCGGGGATTACACAGATTTGGCCCCTCAACTGAATCTGGACCAAGAGACCAGGGATCCTCTTCCCTGGTGGCTATCTCGGGTCCATCTGTCCAAAGGTATGACCTTCGCAGGCCAGATTGGACTATTGTAACAACAAACGCCAGCCTTCTAGGTTTAGGTGCAGTCTGGAACTCCCTGAAGGCTCAGGGATCGTGGACTCAGGAGGAGTCTCAACTTCCAATAAATATTCTGGAACTAAGAGCGATATTCAAGGCTCTTCAGGTTTAACCTCAGTTAGTAACTCTGAGGTACATCAGATTTCAGTCGGTCAACATCACGACTGTAGCTTACATCAACCATCGAGGGGGAACAAGAAGTTCCCTAGAGATGTTAGAAGTTTCAAAAATAATTCACTGGGCAGAGATTCACTCTTGCCACCTATCAGCTATCCATATCCCAGGTGTAGAGCACTGGGAGGCGGATTTTCTAAGTCGTCAGACTTTTCATCCGGGAGAGTGGGAACTCCATCCGGAGGTATTTGCACAACTGATTCTCCGTTGGGGCAAACCAGAACTGGATCTCATAGTGTCTCGCCAGAACGCCAAGCTTCTGTGTTACGGATCCAGGTCCAGGGATCCCAAGGCGACACTGATAGATACTCTAGCAGCGCCCTGGTCTTTCAACCTGGCTTATGTGTTTCCACCGTTTCCTATGCTCCCTCGACTGATTGCCAAGATCAAGCAGGAGAGAGCATCAGTGATTCTGATAGCACCTGCGTGGCCATGCAGGACCTGGTATGCAGATCTAGTGGACATGTCATCCTTTCCACCATGGTCTCTGCCTCTGAGACAAGACCTTCTACTTCAGGGTCCTTTCAACCATCCAAATCTAATTTCTCTGAGGCTGACTGTCTGGAGATTGAATGCTTGATTTTATCAAAGCGTGGCTTCTCCGAGTCAGTTATTGATACCTTAATACAGGCATGAAAGCCTGTCACCAGGAAAATTTACCATAAGGTATGGCGTAGATATCTTTATTGGTGTGAATCCAAGGGTTACTCATGGAGTAAGGTCAAGATTCCTAGGATTTTATATTTTCTCCAAGAAGGTTTGGAAAAAGGATTGTCAGCTAGTTTCTTAAAGGGACAGATTTTTGCTCTGTCTATTCTTTTGCACTAGCGTCTGGCAGATGTTCCAGACGTTCAGGCATTTTGTCAGGCTTTAGTTTGAATTAAGCCTGTGTTTAAACCTGTTGCTCCACCATGGAGCTTAAACTTGGTTCTTAAGTTTCTTCAAATAGTTCCGTTTGAACCTCTTCATTCCATAGATATCAAACTTTTATCTTGGAAAGTTCTTTTTTTTTTTTTGGTAGCTATTTCCTCGGCTCGTAGAGTCTCTGAGCTATCTGCCTTACAATGTGATTCTCCTTATCTGATTTTTCATACGGATAAGGTAGTCCTGCGTACCAAACCTGGGTTCTTACCTAAGGTGGTATCTAACAAGAATATCAATCAAGAGATTGTGGTTCCATCCTTGTGTTACACAATCTGGACGTGGTCTGTGCTTTAAAGTTTTACTTACAAGCTACTAAAGATTTTCGTCAAACATCTGCTTTGTTTGTTGTCTACTCTGGACAGAGGAGAGGTCAAAAGGCTTTGGCAACCTCTTTTTCTTTTTGGCTAAGAAGCTTAATCCGCTTAGCCTATGAGACTGCTGGACAGCAGCCTCCTGAAAGGATTACAGCTCATTCCACTAGAGCTGTGGCTTCCACTTGGGCCTTTAAAAATTAGGCTTCTGTTGAACAGATTTGCAAGGCGGCGACTTGGTCTTCGCTTCATACTTTTTCAAAATTTTACAAATTTGATACTTTTGCTTCTTCGGAGGCTATATTTGGGAGAAAGGTTTTACAGGCAGTGGTTCCTTCCATTTAAGTTCCTGCCTTGTCCCTCCTTTCATCCGTGTACTTTAGCTTTGGTATTGGTATCCCACAAGTAATGGATGATCCGTGGACTGGATACACCTTACAAGAGAAAACACAATTTATGCTTACCTGATAAATTTATTTCTCTTGTGGTGTATCCAGTCCATGGCCCGCCCTGTCATTTTAAGGCAGGTAATTTTTAAATTTAAACTACAGTAACCACTACACCCTATGGTTCCTCCTTTCTCGGCTTGTTTTTGGTCGAATGACTGGCTATGACAGTTAGGGGAGGAGCTATATTACAGCTCTGCTGTGGGTGTCCTCTTGCAACTTCCTGTTGGGAATGAGAATATCCCACAAGTAATGGATGATCCGTGGACTGGATACACCACAAGAGAAATAAATTTATCAGGTAAGCATAAATTGTGTTACTGTGTAGTTTGATGTTCCAAGCACTCACTGTAGTAGTGTTGCCTGGGTGCACTCTATGGTATACAGTGGGGCAAAAAAGTATTTAGTCAGCCACCAATTGTGCAAGTTCTCCCACTTAAGAAGATGAGAGAGGCCTGTAATTTTCATCATAGGTATACCTCAACTATGAGAGGCAAAATGTAGAAATAAATCCAGACAATCACATTGTTTGATTTGGAAAGAATTTATTTGCAAATTATGGTGGAAAATAAGTATTTGGTCAATATCAAAAGTTCATCTCAATACTTTGTTATATATCCTTTGTTGGCAATGACAGAGGTCAAACGTTTTCTGTAAGTCTTCACAAGGTTGTCACACACTGTTGCTGGTATGTTGGCCCATTCCTGCATGCAGATCTCCTCTAGAGCAGTGATGTTTTGGGGCTGTCGCTGGCCAACACAGACTTTCAACTCCCTCCAAAGGTTTTCTATGGGGTTGAGATCTGGAGACTGGCTAGGCCACTCCAGGACCTTGAAATGCTTCTTACGAATCCACTCCTTCATTGCCCAGGTGGTGTGTTTGGGATCATTGTCATGCTAAAAGACCCAGCCACATTTCATCTTCAATGCCCTTGCTGATGGAAGGAGGTTTGCACTCAAAATCTCACGATACATGGACCCATTCATTCTTTCATGTACATGGATCAGTCGTCCTGTTCCCTTTGCAGAGAAACAGCCCCAAAGCATGATGCTGCCACCCCCATGCTTCACAGTAGGTATTGTGTTCTTTGGTTGCAACTCAGCATTCTCTCTCCTCCAAACACGACGATGTTGTGTTTCTACCAAACAGTTCTACTTTGATTTCATCTGACCATATGACATTCTCCCAATCCACTTCTGGATCATCCAAATGCTCTCTAGTATACTTCAGATGGGCCCAGACATGTACTGGCTTAAGCAGGGGGACACGTCTGGCACTGCAGGATCTGAGTCCCTGGCAGCGTAGTGTGTTACTGATGGTAGCCTTTGTTACGTTGGTCCCAGCTATCTGCAGGTCATTCACTAGGTCCCCCTGTGTAGTTCTGGGATGTTTGCTCACCGTTCTTGTGATCATTTTGACCCCACGGGTGAGATCTTGCGTGGAGCCCCTGATTGAGGTAGATTATCAGTGGTCCTGTATGTCTTCCATTTTCTAATTATTGCTCCCACAGTTGATTTCTTCACACCAAGCTGCTTGCCTATTACAGATTCAGTCTTCCCAGCCTGGTGCAGGTCTACAATTTTGTTTCTGGTGTCCTTCGGCAGCTCTTTGGTCTTCACCATAGTGGAGTTTGGAGTGTGACTGTTTGAGATTGGGGACAGGTGTCTTTTATACTGATAACTAGTTCAAACAGGTGCCATTAATACAGGTAATGAGTGGAGGACAGAGGAGCCTCTTAAAGAAGAAGATACAGGTCTGTGAGAGCCAGAAATCTTGCTTGTTTGTAGATGACCAAATACTTATTTTCCACCATAATATGCAAATAAATTCTTTCCAAATCAGACAATGTGATTGTCTGGATTTGTTTCCACATTTTGTCTCTCATAGTTGAGGTATACCTATGATGAAAATTACAGGCCTCTCTCATCTTCTTAAGTGGGAGAACTTGCACAATTGGTGGCTGACTAAATACTTTTTTGCCCCACTGTGTATATATATATATATATATATATATATATATATATATATATATATATATATCTATATATATATATCTATATATATATATATATATATATATATATATATATATATGTATATAAACTTTTGGTGAAAAAAAGAGGGCTTAATGGTTTCACATGTTTTTAACTTTATTGTTCTAATTTATTCATCATATGGTTCAGTCAACGTTTAGGTCCATGCAAGGACCTTTGTCAAAACTTTATCGTAAGAGTAGTTGATATTTTATGTTCCATTTAGCCCCTTGGGTGCCTCTTCTTTCACCGAAATATATATATATATATATATATATATATATATATATATATATATATATATATATATATATATATATATTTAATTCCTTACATTATAGCTCCTTTTAATATGTTAGACAAGATATGTAATCATATTAAAAGAGGCTTTTCTAAAAGTTTAACACATTCAAATGTAAGGAATTAAATATATGTATATATATATATAAATAATTTAGTGTTTGTATTTCGCGCATGTGCTCTAAAAAGTGTCCAACAATCGAATGACTTTGCTCTTAGTGGGCACGCCTGCGTGCACATGCATTTTAACAAGTGTCCAAAAATCTGATGGGTATATTTTAATTTGTGAAGTGCAAAGATTGAAATCTGATGATGAGGAGCGTATGTGCAGTGAGTATTTGCGGTCAGACAGTTGACAGTTATCTGAGGTTTGAGTCAGAAAAAGGTCAAGGGTAGCAAATAGCCATATGTCCCAGGGTAAGGCTCATGGATACTAGCTTTGGCATGTAACAATCGTGTTCTGTGAATGTTTGTTTCTAATTCCCACTCACAAACATTTTCAGTACAGTTGACTTGTTAAACTTTATTTCAAAGGGGATCACAACATTATGCTGTGGATTTCAAACAGGATTGGGCTTTTGAGAACAGGATTTAAAATGGGATTGTGCCTTTATGTCCTCAAAGATAAAACCAGTTTTCAACAGTCATCACTTTCTTCTAATAGAAACCTGTAATATTCTTCTTTATTCAGATGTATATCTCTCCAAACCAGAAAACAGTGCTTTCTCATTTAATATTTGAAAATAATGAGAAAAAAACCTTTTCAAATATTAGTGTCTGTTTTTTCATTACCAAGTTCTCCCATCATTCCTATATGCAAAAGGTTCATCTCACACATTTAAATAATGATTCCCTTACACACTGTACAATGGGGTTAATTCTAATGAACTGTAATGTAACTATACGAAGTAAGAAAGACCCTTGTATATGTTAGCTTTGGTTTTATTCCCAATTTGAATTCTGATAACAAGTACTTAAAGGGAAAGTAAAGGCAAAATTAAACGTTTATGATTGTGATAGAGCATGCAATTTTAAACAACTTTCCAATTTACTTCTGTTATCAAATTTGCTTAATTCTCCTGGTATCTTTTACTCAAGAGTAAAACTAGATATGCTTATAAGAGATAAAGAGTGTGCACGTGTCTTTAGTACTCTATGGCAGCAGTGTTTTGCAACATTATTTGTAGTTTTGTTATACAATGTTGCAAAACACTGCTGCCATAGAGTACTAAAGACACAAGCTCTTATGAGCCTACCCAGTTTTATGCTTCAATAAAAGATATCACTAGAACAAAGCAAATTTGATAATAGAAGTAAACTAGAAAGTTGTTTAAAATTCCATGCTCTATCCGAATCACAAAAGTTTAATTTTAACTTTACTGTCCCTTTAACAACACATTTTCTTGAACTTTTCTATTGAATTGTAGGGTTTTAGTGGCCATTTTAGATTTTAATAACTTTTAAAAAAAAGTTTCCCATATCGGCTAAAATAGAGTCAATATCAGACTCATCTCAAACCCTGTGTCTTTTAAAAAGCAGCATGTTTGGGCTTATAGCAATGAAAAAAACATAAAATTAATATAGAATTCCAATAAACACCTCAAAGAATAAGACGTGTTTACTGAGACAAATCGCATCGCAAAAAAATACAAATATTACCTAATACAGGAATTATTAGAATGTGTTTGCCAGATG
Source organism: Bombina bombina (assembly GCF_027579735.1). NCBI lineage: Eukaryota > Metazoa > Chordata > Amphibia > Anura > Bombinatoridae > Bombina > Bombina bombina. The sequence goes on from NC_069500.1 coordinate 1,131,962,424, forward strand.
GATTTTCTAGATGTTATGGTTGTAATTAGTTTTCTCTCGTTTCTAGGGGTGCTTGTTTGTTATGTGAGATAATATATATTTGGCCTATTAATTCAACTAAAATTGTAAATTGCAGAAATGCCCACTAGTGATGAATAATAAAATGCAGATAAAGACCGACTCATATAATCTACATCGTTGTATAGACAAAACGGCTATTTTTAGTATGCTATCCCCATGTGCAAAACCTATGTTCCATTTGAAAACCTCTTGGTATACTAATAACAAAAGCTGAAAAGACCAGTTTGGGACTTAATGGGACAGACTAATCAAAATTAAACTTTAATGATTCAGATAGGGCATGCAATTTTAAACAACTTCCTAATTTACTTTTATCACATTTGCTTTGTTCTCTTGGTATTCCTAGTTGAAAGCTAAAACTGGGAGGCTCATATACTAATGTCTAAGCCCTTTAAGGCCGCCCCTTATCTCAATGCATTTGACAGTTTTCACAGCTAGAGGGTGTTAGTTCATGTGTGCCATATAGATAACATTCTGCAATAGATTGTAATTGACCGCAATTTGCTTAATCTCAACAAAGGGGTCAAACACACAGGTATATTTCTGCCCAGGAAGCACAGGAATTGTAGTTCTTGAACTATGTATGGCATCTATGTGATTTGTTCAATGCTTACAGCTCCTGAGTCTGATATTAACTCTGTATTTAACCCCACTAGAATCAGCAATGCCAAAATGACATGCTCTAAAGAATTATTGCATGAAATTTTAGCATTAGCTTGTCTATTTAAGGAATAACAGTTGTACTTTATTGTTTTAACCTGATGTGATCCAATTTACAAATAGATTTCTCTGATGGATTATTATTTTATGAAAGACTACATCTGCATCACTCTCCTGATAGATGTACTTCTGTGATCCTTAATATTTTAGACTAAACAGGTTTCTTGTATCCCTGCCAGGAAATGTCTTTTTCTTTTAGTTTATCGAACATATATATTTTATTTTTATTTTATCAAATACTATAAAATCCACAAAAGTACTAGTAGCCGGTAAAATTGGTTACGTATATTTGAAATTAAAAAAGTTTTCATCCTTCATTCCTCCTGGATGTAGTGCATGCTTTATAACTACCTTACATTGTCACATAGCTTTGTCTGATACATAACTACCTTAATAGGGCAAGATTACAAGTGAGGCGCAATGGATTTTGCCCTAGCACAATTTTGATTTTGTGCTCCATTTTTTCCCCCGCTGATATTACAAGGGAGAAATTGTGATTGGCCTAGCACAAAAGCCTTTTCTACTTCAATCCTTACCGTGAACTAAGATCTCTGGTAAACTGTTTTCCTAAACTAAAAAGTTGCACACAACACACATATAAACACAATACCTCACAAACTACACTATTAACTCCTAAACCGCCATTCTCCCACATCACCAACCCTAAATAAAACTAATAATCAATAATCCACCATCCCCCCACATCGCCAACCCTAAATAAAACTATTAACCCCTAAACAGCCATTATCCCACATCGCAAACACTTAATAAAAGTATTAACCCCTAAACTGCCATTTCCCCACATTGCAAAGACTAAATAAAAGTATTAACCCCAAACCGCCATCCCTCACAACGCAAAGTAATAAACTAACATCTAAACCCCCTAACCTAACTCCCTCTAACCTAACAACCCCTAACTTAACTCCAATTAAAATACCCATAACTTAAATTTAAAATATTCTTTATTTAAAAATAAAAACTTACCTGCAAAATTAAATTTAAAACCTAAGCTTACTTTAAAAAACAAACAACTAACATTACAAAACCTACCATTACAAAAAATAACAAAACCTACACTTACAAAAAAAAACAAATTAAATTACCAAAATAAAAAAAAATATTCCTATTCTAATACCCCTAAAAAAAAACAACCCCAAAGTAAAAAAAACCCTATTCTACAAATAAACTATCAATCGCCTTTTTGCATAAAAAAATGACATCCTAACATTACAACCCCCCTCCCAACCCCTTAAAATAAAAAAATAAAAAAATAAAAAACTGATAAAACACCTAAACTACCCGTTGCCCTGAAAATGGCATTTGGATGGGCATTGCCCTTAGAAGGGAATTCAGCTCTTTTTCTGCCCAAATAAAATTAAAAAAAATCCCTAATCTTAAAAAAAAACAACCCTAACAAAAACAAACCCTAAATTTAACCTCAAAATTGGTACTCACCAATGATGATGGGCAGAGCTCCATCTCCTTCCTAGTGTTCCATCTTCTTCTATCAGTGGCAGCGGTCCACCTTCTATCTTCATCACTGTGTCGGTGGCAAGGTCAGCGGCGATGACGTTGGTCCTTCTCTTCTGATCATCTATACTGAAGTCCTCTTCATATGGTTTCCAGCTTTCATCCTATTGGCTGATTTGAATTTGAATAATCAAAACAGCCAATAGGAATGCAAGGGTACCCCTATATAAAAGGGGTATCTTGCATTCAATCTTTAGTGTGTGACTGGAGACCGCATGAAGAGGACCTCCATGTCGATGGTCTGAAGAGGATGGACCTCCGCTTATGGAAGATGGAGCGCCACCAGAATGAAGTGCCGCCCATCATCATTGGTGAGTACCAATTTTGGGTTAGCCAAATTTATTTTTATTTTTTGGGATGTTTATTTTTTTAATATTAGTTTTTTTTGGGGGGACAATGGGTAGTTTAGTTGTTTTTTTTATTTGGGGGGGGGTTATAACTTTAGTGGGTAATATTTTTTTATGCAAATGTTTTGCTTCAGGACATAAAGCCCTACATAAAGGCTCTTTTATTTTAATATTTAGTTTATATGTAGAATAGTGTTTTTTTATTTTGAAGGTGTTTTTTTAGGGGTATTAGAGTAGGATTTTTTTTGGGTCATGTCAATGGTTATTTTTCAAAGGGTAGGTTTACTTACTTTTTGTAATGGTAGTTTTTTTGGTGTAAATATAGGGGGGTGGGTTTGTAATGTTAGGTTTTTTATTTTTTGTAAATGTTAGGTTTTTTATTTACTGTAATCTAATTTTTTTTAAAGTTATGTTATTTTTTTTATGGTAAGCTTAGGTGTTAGTTTAATTTAACAGGTATGTTTTTATTCTTTCAAAGGTAGGTTATTTTTAATTTAATTTATGGGTATTTTAATTGGGATTAATTTAGGGGGTGTTAGATTTGGGGGTTTAGATGTTAGTTAGTTTGCAATGCTGGAGGGGGTGGCGGATTAGTGGTTAGGCTAGGGGTTTATGGTAGGGTGTTTTTTCACTTTTTTTGTTGTTGTCTATGGGGGAACACTCTGCTAGGGAAAAATTTAGAATTACTGCGGCACATGTAATCTCGCCCATAGTTGGAAAAACATTGATGTATTTACTATGTATGATTAATTCTTTTGATGAAGCTTTGCTCAGAAAGGGCAGGTTGCCTTAAGCATGTAAAGCTGTTTCGCAACTGTGATATATCTTTTGCTTAGGGCTATCAGGTACTACTAAAAGGGAAGTTGTAGTGAAACCTTTTTTACCACAGATTTATAAGCTCTATTTAACAAAGAACTCATTGGAAATATCTATCTGTTGTTTTTGCAAAAAAAAAAGGTTATAAAATGTTAAAATAAAGCTGATAAATTCTAAGTAAAACAAATGTTGCAGTATAATTTGTTTACTTTCTACTGACTGATAAAGGAGAACTTACGCTGTTCTGTTGGGAAAGATACACCTCTTTTTTGCTGAAATATTGACCTTGCCAGTCTGTCTGCTACCAATCACATTTATATGAAATGTGTTTTATCTTTAATTGTATACTATTGAAACACTTTCTATGAAATTATATAAAATGTAATGTCAATCTAGAAACATAATTTATAATTAATATCTGTCTCATGAATTACATGCAACGATATACTCTTTAAGATACTGAGATAATGTTTTAAAATTAAAATTCAATACTGCAACTCTCCCTCATGAATTTTATTAATATGTTCTGTCAATCAATTGTTTTGCTTATATAATAAACCAAAACTGTAACGATTTATAATTATTATAAAAAAAACATAAGATATATTATTATTAGTTATTTGTAGAGTGCAAATATATTCATTAGTGCTATGAACAAAGGTCTAATATGTAATGTAGCATTTATGCCAAGAGCTGCACTGTTGTAAATCAGCTTTCATGAAGGTGTTCTGCAAGACAGCTGAGTTCGTAGGCTTACAAACTAAGGGAGGTTCAAGGGGATGACAAAAACGAGGAGAGAAACTGAGGTAAGAAAAGGATAGTATATATTGTTTGCACCACTGAACAGTAGAGTATTTGAGGAGCGCTTACAACTTTGAAAACTAGGGAAGACTATTGTGGAGCAAGGCGGAGAGTTCCACAAGATCCCTATCTGGGGTCAATCTGTAGAAGTCCTGTAAACGAAAATATGAAGAGGTAGCAAGAGAAGGAGGTCATGAGCCGTATTCCCTCTAAAACCAGTTTTCTAAGTCGCCCAGCAGTGAAACAGTTAATAAAGAAAGCACGCCTTGCAGTCTACATTGTATAGTATTTGCTAATTGCTCTAATTAACTGTGTCACTGCTGGGCCGCTTACAAAATTGGCCTTAGAGGGGACACTGGTCATGAGTAGAGTGAAAAGGATGAGAGAAAGAGTATCTGGAGACAAGGTCAGCGATATAAGGGGGAGCAGTGTTATTGGGGGCCTTGAATGTCAGAATTAGGATGTTGTGTTTTATTCTGGAGGTTAGAGAAAGCCAGTGAAGGGATTGGCAGAGAGGTTCAGCAGATGAGGATCAATGTGTAAGGAAGATCAGAATGGCAGAAGCATTCATTATGGATTATTAAGAAGATTAAAGGCAGATAAGGAGACCAGCGAGGATAGAGTTGCAAAATAATCAAGGCGGGAAATGAGGAGAGGGTGGATTAAAGGGCAGAATTTATCATCCATGGGTGGACATATTTGCCCCTGTCCACCTGATCTCTCCTCTGGCAGGTAGCAATCCGCTGCCCTCATTTAACATTGCACATGTGCGTTCCTTTGCACTCGAGTGCAGCCGTGCCCCCTTTCCCTTGCAAAGCCAATCATGCGCGGATTAAGTCTTGTGTAGAGAGGTATATTTGGGTATCATCAGCATAAAATGACACTGAAACTCATGGGGCTTTATTAAGAAACTGAAGTATGACATATAAAATGAGAAGAGCCTTGTGTTACCCCAACAGAAAGTGGTAAAGGAACAGAGGATGCACCAGAGAAGGCTACACTAAATGTACAGTTAGAGAGGTAGGAAAAGAACCACAAGAGGGCTGTGTCACAGATGTGGAAGGATTGAAGGGTTTAGAAAAAGAGAGGGTGGTCAAAAGTGTCAAAGGCTGCAGACAGATTGAGCAGGATTAACAGAGAGAAGTGGCTTTTCAATGCTGCTGTAATTAGATCATTAGTTAATAATTGCTGTCTCTGTGGAGTGTTGGGTACAAAATCCAGATTTAAATGGATCAAGGAGGGAGTTTAATGTAAGGACATGTGGATACAAGGACATGCATATAGAAGCCTTTACATACATTTTGAGGCCAGAGAGAATTAGGGAAATAGGGGAGTAATTGGATGGATCAAGAGAAGGTTTTTTGATCATTGGTGTGATTAGTGCATATTTAAGGGATTAGATAATATACCAGGGCAGAGGGAAAGATTTAAAATATGTGTGAGGATTGAAGTAAGAGTAGGATAAAGGGAGGGCAGTAGTTATGAGGGGACAGGATCGAGGGGACAGCAATGAGGAAAATATAAGAGCAGAAATGTCTTCCTCAGTAATATGGGCAAAAGAGCTAAATTTGTGGCTTTGCGGGTTTTGAACACCTACAAATGGTTGGACACTGGTAGTATGTTGAGAGATAATTTTGTTGCTGATGGAATAAATTTGGTTGTTGAAGTGCCTGGAAAATCTTGAGCTGAGAGAGAAGTGGTAATAAGAGTTGGGGGTGAGTGGAGAAGGTTATTAAAAGTTAAAATAAGACTAGAGAATAAATCCTGCTTAGAGAGGACAAGGGCAGAATAGTAAAAGTTCAGGATGAATTTGTAGTGAAGAAAGTCAGCAGAACACCAGGATTTTTTCCAGTGTCACTCAGCAGTGCTAGAACATCTGTATAGATAATGTGTCAAAGGAATATGCCAGGGCTGAGGATGAGTGATTTTCCAGCTATGGTAGGCGGTACCAACTTGTCAAGAATTGATGTAAGAGTAGAGTTGTAGTGACAGATATATTGGTCAGGGCAGGAAGAGAGCAGAGGTTTGAAAGAGTTTTCAAGATGTTGCTGATCTAGTGACTTAATGCGTCTGTGAAGTTTGGTGTGAGGGTTAGGAGCGAGATTAGTAGGAAGTGCTGTGATGTTGCAAGTGAGCAGATGATGGTCAGAAAGATAAAAAGGGTATTTTTTGAAGTTTGAGTGAGTGCATCGATAGCTGAAAATCAGATCAAGGGAGTGTCCATCTTTGTGATTGGGAGGGTAGGACTATTATGACAGACCGTTAAAGGAAGTGAGCTGGAAATATGTTTTTTGCTTCAGGGACAGTGTGCTTATCAACAGGGAGGTTGAAATCCCCAATAATTTGGGCAGGGTTGTCTGAGAAGAGGAAATAAGGTTGCCAGGCTGCAAAATTATAAAGAAATTGAGTTAAGGAGTGAGAGGGGATGTATATATCTGCAGCATGTAGAGAGAGATCAGAGAATAAGCTAACCATCTTGGTTTCAACTGAAGAAAATGTGAGCAAAGAGATGGGTTATATTGGTAAAAGGTGCAGTTAGAGGAAAGTAAAATACCTACACCAACTCCTTGTCTTTTCCCAGACTTAGAGGAGTGGCTGAAGTGGAGACCCCCTATGTGACAATGCAGCAGAGAGACTGTGTGTGAAGGAGAGAGAAAAGTTTCTGTGAGAGCCAGAAGGTTGAGGTAATGAGTGGATGGAAGTGAGCTTGTTGCATACAGACAGAGTGTTAAAGAGTGCACAACCGAATGGGGTTGTTGGCTTTAGATACAACATAAATTTGAGAAAGGTTTCCAGAGTTATGTTTTCTATGTCCATGAAAAGGCATACATGGTTGGGCGAGATTAGATAGTTGGATTGAGAGAGATATCATCAGCAGCTAGTATGGGCAAGAGGGAATGTGACATAAGGTAAGATACAGATTTGCAGTATTGAGAGTCTTTGTGTTACAGAGAGGAGCGAGGGAGTTTAGGTATGTGTGAATTTCATAAGAGCAAACGTGAGATGAGGATAAAAGGTTGGCCAATAAATAATGCAGGCCAAATGGGAGATGGATTAAATGAAAATTTTGTTTGATGTATAAAGTAGTAAAAAGTAACATGAAGCTATGGAGCATTTTTTACAAAAAGAAAACCAGTGAAACACATGAAATATTACAAACATGCTTGTGTCTTGTCCTTTGTTCAATCCTTGTTCAATTCCTGTATATTTATTTGCCTAAATCTTATTGCTTCATTTGCAACACAAAGTACCTCTCTTTTAAGGAGCTTGTTCCTTTTTTTCCTTATTGAAAAAGATAGATAGATGATATATAGATAGATAGATAGATAGATAGATAGATAGAGTTCCACACGTCCATCCCTTCCATCCCTTCAACATCTCTCCCTATACACATTCTGGTTTCAACTAAGTTACACTTCTGGACCACTCTGCATGAATCCAACCCCCCGTGGCTCTCCCACAACCCATCCCAACCCCATACACCTGACGTATTGGCCAACTTAACTATGCTTCTAGCCTAAAATCTCATCTAAGATGAGCTCACTTTACTTTTGGTTAAGCAGACTTGCAATTCACAAAAAAATGGATTACGAAGTGCTGAGAACTATATAGTCCTTAAGGAAGGACTATTTTGTTTTCAGTCACTCTTTCTGACCCTACTGTTAGCACAATCGAGATTGCAAATATTAATGGGCCACAAGATTGTTGGTAAGCATAAAGGGGTGTGTTTTAAAAATTTAACAAAGCTAAACAAAATTATGTGTAAACAAAATGACCATGAAGCTTTATAGTATATATATATATATATATATATATATATATATATACTGTATATATTAAAGAATCATTTTTCGAAGGATTGGAATATATAACAAACTGAGCTCTACAAATGTATTATAATGAAAGTCATATGAGTGGGCGGTAGCTGGGAATGTTGCTTTCTGCTTGAAAGCTCTCTTACAGATATATTTCCAGTAAAGAAGATTGTATTTGCCATGTCTCATAGATGTCATAAAAATGTTAATTGGTATGTTAATTATTAAACCCATAGTCTACGGTATCTGTCTCCCAAAATCCATTCATAATCAATATGTTTTTTAATATATCATTTTAATTGAACACAATTTTTGTCAATGTATTTTATATATATAGGCTGAAGAAAGTGCACTCCACAGGACTTACTTGTTGATCCACTTTAATGTGAACGTTTTCGAGCCTTACCGGCTCGTCCTCAGACAGACAAAATAACAACAATTACATTTCCCATCACCAGGACTTAAATAGCCAAACAAAATGACGTGTACGTTCTACACATTTGTCACACCCCCAGGAGAGGAGGAGTAAAACAGCTGTGTCAGCGTAAGAGTAATCTGCATAAAACAGCGTGTAATAAAAGCATCCATCAGAGTGAAAGAATACATACACAGAACCAGCCCAGAACAAAATATCAAAAATTAGACCAAAAAGGTCTGTTAACAAAATCTGCTTAACGCAAACTGCCGCAATGAGCACACACCAATCGGGCAGCAAGGAGCTGTCAAACAAAATGCTATGGGACAAACCATTTTCAAGCAAAAGGTGTAGATCAAGACAGCGTTTTGTGTTAAACCCCTATGGAGCATATTGAACATAATAAACATAATACTAAACCGCCGTAGCCACATAGAAGAACATCGCTATTAGATTCAAATGCTGGATGTGTAACCATGGAAACAATAAACAAACAGGCTGGCGAGCCCAAAATGAGGCAGCGCATAAGTACAAATATAGAACTAAATCTCCTAAGGCGATAAAGCGGTGATTAGTACACAGAGGTAAACCGCAAATACCCACTGGATAGAAGGACAGTACAAAATACTTAAGCATTTGTGTATCTAATTGCAAGCTTCAGCCACGATTGTCATGACAACTGTAGACTGTCAGTACAAAATCGGTATGTATAGGGGCAAAGTAACCCATCCAAAAATGACAATACAGATAGGCAAATCATCCGTGGGTGAAAGAACTCCCAAACAAATACAAATACAAAGGAAGTCTTAAGATGAGAACTTAAAAAGTAGAAACCTTAGGGCAGTAAACAAATATCCGTAACAATCCAATAGCTGAAGAGCAAGATATGTGTGATGTGCAATAGATGGGCTACAACTGGTCTATTATAAAGTAGGGGAAATAAATATCATGAAATAAATTATCACAAAATAAATGGAAACATATATAACCCAGGAGGTTTGGTCACCCCATTTAGGGATATTGATAAGGACATGGCGGTGTATCACAACGATACCAAATTATTATGATACAATGCATCCAGGTTCTATGTTAAATCTATTATCAAAACAGGGGATAAGATGATATTTTATGAGTACACATAGTACAGACCACAGGTACAGTGTAACAAGGACACAATGTAGGTCGTGGTACATGTAAGGCGAAACCTGTGTTTAAATGTCTGACGTCTGTGTGGGTAGGAGTCACTTTCTATTCTGTATGCTACTCATAAAATATCATCTTATCCCCTGTTTTGATAATAGATTTAACATAGAACCTGGATGCATTGTATCATAATAATTTGGTACCGTTGTGATACACCGCCATGTCATTATCAATATCCCTGATTGGGGTGACCAAACCTCCTGGGTTATATATGTTTCCATTTATTTTGTGATAATTTATTTTGTGATATTTAATTCCCCTACTTTATAATAGACCAATTGTAGCCCATCTATTGCACATCACACATATCTTGCTCTTCAGCTATTTGATTGATACGGATATTTGTTTACTGCCCTAAGTTTTCTACTTTTTAAGTTCTCATCTTGGGACTTCCTTTGTATTTGTATTTGTTTGGGAGTTCTTTCACCCACGGATGATTTGCCTATCTGTATTGTCATTTTTGGATGGGTTACTTTGCCCCTATACATACCGATTTTGTACTGACAGTTTACAGTTGTCATGACAACCGTGGCTGAAGCTTGCAATTAGATACACATATGCTTAAGTATTTTGTACTGTCCTTCTAGCCAGTGGGTATTTGTGGTTTACCTCTGTGTACTAATCACCGCTTTATCACCTTAGGAGATTTAGTTCTATATTTGTACTTATGCGCTGCCTCATTTTGGGCTCGCCAGCCTGTTTGTTTATTGTTTCCATGGTTATACATCCAGCATTTGAATCTAATAGCGATGTTCTTCTATGTGGCTACGGCGGTTTAGTATTATGTTTATTATGTTCAATATGCTCCATAGGGGTTTAACACAAAACGCTGTCTTGATCTACACCTTTTGCTTGAAAATGGTTTGTGCCATAGCATTTTGTTTGACAGCTCCTTGCTGCCCGATTGGTGTGTGCTCATTGCGGCAGTTTGCGTTAAAGCAGATTTTGATAACAGACCTTTTTGGTCTAATTTTTTATATTTTGTTCTGGGCTGGTTCTGTGTATGTATTCTTTCACTCTGATGGATGTTTTTATTACACGCTGTTTTATGCAGATTATTCTTACGCTGACACAGCTGTTTTACTCCTCCTCTCCTGGGGGTGTGACAAATGTGTAGAACGTACACGTCATTTTGTTTGGCTATTTAAGTCCTGGTGGTGGGAATGTAATTGTTGTTATTTTGTCTGTCTGAGGACGAGCCGGTAAGGCTCGAAAACGTTCACATTAAAGTGGATCAACAAGTAAGTCTTGTGGAGTGCACTTTCTTCAGCCTATTTATACATTTTGTTTGTGCACCCAAGGCAGTTGTTTGACAAGCTTGGAGTGCACTTTGTCTACAAATTTATATGCTTCATTTGTTGCACCCAGCAAGCTTTTATCATTGAACTTACTCCCTGGACTATCTGGTTCTTACCTATCTCAGTGCGATATGAATACAGCACAAGATACAAACCCTGATGAACTAATAAATACTGATGAATCTATACCAGGAGCTTCTGTATTTCAATTTACTCAAGCAGATGCAGATTCAATTCGCTTTGAGAGACTAACCACACGACCCACCCTTGATAAACCCTCTTTCATCTATACACACCTCCTGAAACTAAAACAAAAGGAGAAAGATCTCATACTACACGGAACCTACTTGTCTGAGTACCACAGAAAAGGATATATACCCGAGGGTTCCGTATAAGAAGTGTGCCAACTATAAGGAGAAATAACCCAGCATTTTGTGAGCGCTGGTGCAGCATAGAAAATAAATGCTCCCTTGACTTACTACTATTAGTTATACAGGAGGTTAGCAGACTTCTAGCACTGGTTAAAGGAGAAATCACCACTTATGAATCTCTCAACCTGACACGTTTACAGACAAGATAAAGTGGACCGTTACGAATCTGACCTGATTGATTTTAAGAACAAAAAACTAGAAGCGGTTATCGGAGACTACAGGAACCAACGTGTATATCTGTGGCAACTTTCGGCCCAAGAGAGACAAAGAATACATGTTAATCGCCAACGCCGGGTAAGATACCATAAGGCTAAAGATCTGACAACTGTGGAAAGCTCCGCCTCTGGTTCAGGTTCAGACGGGGACACGACAAGTGACCAGACATCTTCTGCTCCCCAGAAAGTTGGTGTAACAACACGGTCAAAAAACGGGGGAGGAAGAGGACTCAAACTCGGAGAGGGGGGCACAAAAACAAAACCACCACTTATGCCCCCGAAATGAGCCCTGAAAACATTGTGGTGAACTTAAGCAACCATATATTGTCTAATGTGGAAAATAAGATTCTGAACAAAGGTCTCACCTTTATTCCCACATGCACTACAGATTTTTTTTTCCTCTTTATAGATGTTAAGAAATTCCAAAGACAGCTCACATTAAAAGAAAATTTTGCTGACTGTGAGTCCATACAACATCTATTTAAAAAGAAGTCATCTTATACCCCACAATGTACTAATGCCAGTATCAATACCTTCACTAGAATTATGCTGGATGATCTCAATGAGAATATTCAACCACACCACTTTGATACTTTTTATAATTTTACAAGGGAGGAATGGAGGGCCCTGAACACTTTGAAAAACAATAAAACGTTGATTGTTCGTGAAGCGGACAAAGGAGGAGCCATTGTGCTCCGAAATTATAGTGACTACAGGGACGAGGTCATGTCACAACTCAGTGATAGATCCACATACAGAATGCGTAATCAAGATCCGACAACAGTGTACAAAAAACAAATTGATCAATATACCACCCAGTTGGCTGAAAAAAAATTTATTGATAAAAACACTAGCAAGTTTTTGAACACCGACTTCCCATGGATGCCGGTGTTCTACACACTACCAAAAATTCATAAATGCTTGACCAATCCACCTGGCCGGCCCATAGTCTCGGCTATCGGCTCCATACAACAACCTGTGGCTATTTTTGTTGACAATTTCCTCCAACCAATGGTTCAACATATGCCGTCTTACCTTAAGGATTCTATGATGCTACTTGACCTCCTGTCTGATATTGGGACACTTGAGGAAAATGTGCTGCTTGTGACACTTGATGTCACAAGTTTGTACACTGTGATACCCTCACAAGGATGGTTTACATGCAGTCAAGTTCCACCTCTCCAGGACTCCTTATATAGGACCACCAACTGAAGTCTTAATCCATCTATTGGAGTGGTGTTTAACAACAAATTATTTTCGATTTGAACTTCTCTTCTATTTGCAACTAACTGGGACGGCGATGGGGTCCAGTGTGGCCCCATCGTAAGCCAATTTATTTATGGCATACTTTGAAGAATTCTGCACTGACCTATTCAAAGATGAAAAGATTATTTTCTTTCGAAGATATATAGACGATCTACTACTATTCTGGTCGGGATCCCCACAAGAATTGGCTGACTGGTTTGAAAATCTGAATAGAGCTAATCCAGCTCTTCAGTTCAAAATGAATTATGACAAATACCAAGTAGATTTCCTGGATGTTAGACTCTACAAGAAAGACGGTAGACTACATTCTACACTGTTCCGTAAAAGCACAGACCGGAACTCATTGCTCCATTTCACTAGTTGTCATCCTCCGGCCACCAAGAAATCACTACCGAAATCACAAATGTTAAGGGTGGTTAGGATTAATTCTGACGATGATAATAAAACTAAACAGTTGGATGAGATGTCACAAAAATTCTATATGAGGGATTATCCAGAGGACCTCTTAGAGAATCAGAGACACTCAATTCTGATGCCACATACACCCCAGATAGCAAGAACAGATCCAAGGATGACGTTTGTCACCACCTTCACGGGTGATAAAAATGCTATCACGAAAGTATTTGAAAAAAACTGGGAAATGGTCAAGTCTGACAGAACATTACCATTTACGGGATTTTCAACCCCTAGACTGGGGTTCAGAAGGGCAAGGTCCCTGAGGGACTTCCTAGTCAAGACTGACCCTATTGAAGCTTATAGACAATCTACTTGGCTTGACAACAAAAAGACGGGGGTATTTCGCTGCCTTGGCTGTGTTACCTGCGGTGGACTTATCACAGGGTCATCATTCTCACACCCACACAGACTTCAGACATTTAAACACAGGTTTCGCCTTACATGTACCACGACCTACATTGTGTACTTGTTACACTGCACCTGTGGTCTGTACTATGTGGGCAAGACCTCTGACGACCTCAGAACCAGGATGGCTAACCATCGGTCAGCCATCCGCACCACTCTCAAGAAGGGGACTTCAGATCAGCCGGTAGCGCGGCACTTTGCAGAACACCAGCATACTGTGGCGGACTTGAAATATACTATAATTGACCATGTCCCCCCTCTTACACGTGGTGGGGATCGTAATAATTTATTATTACGAAGAGAGGCACGTTGGATGTACAAACTTGATACAGTGACACCTAAGGGACTTAATGCTTACTTGGATTGGCAGGTGTTCCTTTGAGGGATTTCTACAGACTAATGAGAGTCACTGTCTATTCTGTATGCAACTCATAAAATATCATCTTATCCCCTGTTTTGATAATAGATTTAACATAGAACCTGGATGCATTATATCATAATAATTTGGTACCGTTGTGATACACCGCCATGTCCTTATCAATATCCCTAATTGGGGTGACCAAACCTCCTGGGTTATATATGTTTCCATTTATTTCGTGATAATGTATTTCGTGATATTTAATTCCCCTACTTTATAATAGACCAGTTGTAGCCCATCTATTGCACATCACACATATCTTGCTCTTCAGCTATTGGATTGTTACGGATATTTGTTTACTGCCCTAAGGTTTCTACTTTTTTAAGTTCTCATCTTGGGACTTCCTTTGTATTTGTATTTGTTTGGGAGTTGTTTCACCCATGGATGATTTGCCTATCTGTACTGTCATTTTTGGATGGGTTACTTTGCCCCTATACATACCGATTTTGTACTGACAGTTTACAGTTGTCATGACAACCGTGGCTGAAGCTTGCAATTAGATACACAAATGCTTAAGTATTTTGTACTGTCCTAGCCAGTGGGTATTGGCGGTTTACCTCTGTGTACTAATCACCGCTTTATCGCCTTAGGAGATTTAGTTCTATATTTGTACTTTGCACTGCCTCATTTTGGGCTCGCCAGCCTGTTTGTTTATTGTTCTTGCTGCCCGATTGGTGTGTGCTCATTGCGGCAGTTTGCGTTAAAGCAGATTTTGATAACAGACTCTTTTGGTCTAATTTTTTATATTTTGTTCTGGGCTGGTTCTGTGTATGTATTCTTTCACTCTGTTTGATGCTTTTATTACACACTGTTTTATGCAGATTTCTCTTACGCTGACACAGCTGTTTTACTCCTCCTTTCCTGGGGGTGTGACAAATGTGTAGAACATACACATCATTTTGTTTGGCTATTTAAGTCCTGGTGGTGGGAAATGTAATTGTTGTTATTTTGTCTGTCTAAGGACGAGCCGGTAAGGCTCAAAAACGTTCACATTAAAGTGGATCAACAAGTAAGTCCTATGGAGTGCACTTTCTTTAGCCTATTTATACATATTGTTTGTGCACCCAAGGCAGTTGTTTGACAAGCTTGGAGTGCACTTTGTCTACAAATTTATATATATATATATATATATATATATATATATATATATATATATACAGAATATATAAAAATATATATATTATACATATATACATTATATATATGCTGTAGCATTTGCCATTGAATTCATATATTGGTGGTATTTTTTTGATGCTATAATTCTAGGGAAATGTATTTATAGTTGTTTGCCTTACGTGGGTATTGGCTGCAATATTAAGATCTGAGTCAAATAAGTGTTAAACAGAGGGCAAATCAATAATTTTTAAAAAAAATTAACGTACCACATGATTTGATGGTACTTGCATCCTCCATATCCACATGCCTGGCATTCACTCGACTAGAGGTTTTGATATGACATTCCTCCATTTCCCATCTCATTCGCAAGGCTGGTACAAAGATTTTTGGTTATAGAGGCAAATATACTTTTTTTCCCTTCCCTTGAGAAATTGCATATGTGATTAAATAGCCAATAACTAATAATTAATGTATAGGTTGCTATAGCTGCACAAAATACCTTGATTGCTCATCTAATTTTTGTATTACTATAATATCTATTTCTATCTATCAATGAATCAATGAATCAATCATCTCTCTCTTTTCCTATCTTTCTGTGTGTCTATTTATCTATCATCTATCTATCCAGGGCCGGCGCTTGCATATAGGCAAGTTAGGCATCGGCCTTAGTGCGCCACAGTATGGGGGCGCAAACTGCCGGTGACAAGCAGCAACTTTTTTTTTTTTTTTTTACATTTGCGGTCCACTCCGCCCCCAGTCCAGACAACATTGAATTTTCTTTAGGCGAATTGGGGTGCCGTGCTAATACATACGTAGCTTACATTTTTAAAAATATTGTCTCAAATTCAAATGTTTCCAGCACGCACAGGCTGCATCTGTTCAGTGTGCGCGGGCTTCTGTAGGGAAAGGACGGGGGTGGAGCTGCTGGAGCAGCTATGCAGGAGCTGCGCTGTCCTGGCTGGAACAGATTTGCAAGTAGCTCAGTTCTGAATTGGCAGCAGCAGACAGTCAACTCACAGGTAAAGCAAAGCCTGTACTAAAGCAGTTTCTATAGAAAAAACAAAGCTTGTCCTTTAAAAGCAATTGTTTATTTAAGCAAACAGCTCAGAAACTGCACCACGGAAAATAGATCAGACAGTTAAGTACAAGTTTACTTTTACTCCACTGTCTGAGCTATTTTCCATGCTGCATGTTCTGAACCGTTTGCTTAAATAAACACTTACTTTTAAAGGACAAGCTTGCTTTGTTTTTTAAATATATATATTTTTTTTCTAATTTATGCAGGGCTGTTGGATATATGTTGATTTTCTAAAATTGACAATTTTGATTGGGGAGCGCTGTGTTTTAAACCTTAGTTCCATGATTTGTGGGAGTATCTGCTTAATGCAGTCCAAGCTCCGTGCAGAGTCAGAGAGATACCGTGCTGTGTTAAACATGATTAATAAGCCAGGGAGCTGTTCCTGCAGAGGGAGGTCACAATTTAACTGGGAAATCAGACACAAGCCCCTCACAGTAAGCAGAGGGTAGGCAAACAGGAGAGGGGGGATGGATAGGGAGAGAGTTTTGCTCGGCTGTGTCTGTTCACTGAACTGAAGTGTATGCTAGTTCAGCTCAACTTGGGGATAGAATATGTGATTTCAATAAGAGTGACAATCATGACACTTATGCTGCTGTAAACGTGTGTGTGTATGTTTGTGTAAATGTGTGTGTATGTATGTCTAAATATGTGTGTTTGTGTATGTGTAAATGTGTGTGTATGTATGTGTAAATGTGTGTGTATGTATGTGTAAATATGTGTTTGTATGTATATGTAAATATGTGTGTATGTACGTATATGTATATGTACATATGTGTGTAAATGTGTGTGTATGTAAATGTGTGTGTAAGTGTGTGTAAATATATGTGTGTGTGTGTGTGTGTGTAAATATGTGTGTGTATGTATGTGTAAATATGTGTGTATGTGTATATAAGTGTGTGTGTGTATGTATCTGTAAATGTGTGTGTATGTATGTGTAAGTGTGTGTGTGTATGTATGTGTAAGTGTGTGTGTGTGTATGTATGTGTAAGTGTGTGTATGTATATGTAAATGTAAGTGTGTGTGTATGTATGTGTAAATGTGTGTGTATGTATGTGTAAGTGTATGTATGTGTAAATGTATGTGTAAGTGTGTGTATGTATATGTAAATGTGTGTGTATGTATGTGTAAATGTGTGTGTATGTATGTGTAAATGTGTGTGTGTGTATGTGTAAATGTGTGTGCATGTATGTGTAAATATGTGTGAAAATATGTATGCATGGGTAAAATTGTATGTATGTGTGTGTGCAGGTAAATGTTGTTACCTGCACATTATGTCATGCAGAAATATCTACTACACATTACTAGAACATTTTGTTAAGTAGCAGGGTATATCATTTTTTTTTTTTTTGGGGGGGGGGGCGGCAAAATGTGTCTTTGCCTGTGTAGCCAAAAATCCTAGCACCGGCCCTGTATCTATCTATCTATCTATCTATCTATCATCTATCTATCTATCTATCCGTCTATCTATTGGGTAAATCGTTAATGCATAAAATGACATTTGCAAAATATAAATGAAAATATATCTCTCCATCTTCCCAGTCATAATGTTGCATGACTGGGATTAGTTATTTGATACAATTGCACCAATCAAAATATTGTTTGTTTTTCACTGGTTGTTCCAATGACAACTATGTAATTCCCCAAAATGTCGATAAAATATGCATTTAGAAAATGCATTTGAAGGTCTAATTAACTATTAAATACATATATGTAACTATACATGTTCTTTGCTTTTTTTGCAAGTTATAGGGCCATAAATACAAGTAGCACTTTGCTATTTCCAAACCATTTTTTTTCAAAATTAGCGCTAGTTACATTGGAACACTGATATCTGTCAGGAATCCCTGAATAGCCATTGACATGTATATATATTTTTTTTAGAAGACATCCCAAAGTATTTATCTAGGCCCATTTTGGTATATTTCATGCCACCATTTCACAACCAAATGCGATCAAATAAAAAAAATTGTTCACTTTTTCACAAATTTTTTCACAAACTTTAGGTTTCTCAATGAAATTATTTACAAATAGCTTGTGCAATTATGGCATAAATGGTTGTACATTTCTCCAACATTGGTGTGTCCGGTCCACGGCGTCATCCATTACTTGTGGGATATTCTCCTCCCCTACAGGGAAAGGCAAGGAGAGCACAAAGCAAGAGCTGTCCATATAGCTCCCCCTCTGGCTCCGCCCCCCAGTCATTCTCCTTGCCACTCTGAACAAGTAGCATCTCCACGGGGATGGTGAGGAGTTTGTGGTGTTAATATATGTTATAATTGTGCCATAGCGTCCAAACACAGTAAGGACAGTATTGTCACAAATAGTACGGTTGCCCAGGATGATTCCTCAGATGAAGGAAGTAGAGATAGTTCTACATCTTCTCCTTCTGTGTCTATACCAGTTATGCCCGCACAGGCGACCCCTAGTACTTCTAGCGCGCCAATGCTTGTTACTATGCAACAATTGACGGCAGTAATGGATAACTCCATAGCTAATATTTTATCCAAAATGCCAGCATTTCAGAGAAAGCGCGATTGCTCTGTTTTAAACACTGTAGAGCAGGAGGGCGCTGATGATAATTTTTCTGTCATACCCTCACACCAGTCTGAAGTGGCAGTGATAGAGGGTTTCTCAGATGGAGAAATTTCTGATACAGGAAGAATTTCTCAGCAGGCAGAACCTGATGTTGTGACATTTAAATTTAAATCAGAGCATCTCCGCACATTACTTAAGGAGGTGCTATCTACTCTGGATGATTGTGACAATCTCGTCATCCAAGAAAACTTGTGCAAGATGGACAAGTTCCTAGAGGTCCCGGTGCACCCTGATGCCTTTCCGATACCTAAACGGGTGGTGGACATAGTGAATAAGGAGTGGGAGAAGCCAGGCATACCTTTTGTCCCTCCTCCTATATTTAAGAAATTGTTCCCTATGGTCGACCCCAGGAAGGACATATGGCAAACAGTCCCTAAGGTCGAGGGGGCGGTTTCTACACTAGCCAAACGCACAACCATTCCCATTGAGGACAATTATGTTTTCAAAGATCCTATGGATAAAAAATTGGAGGGTTTGCTTAAAAAGATTTTTGTACAGCAAGGTTACCTCCTTCAACCTAATTCGTGCATTATTCCTGTCACTACAGTGGCGTGGTTCTGGTTCGAGGAACTGGAAAAGTCGCTCAGTAGGGAGACTCCGTATGAGGAAGTCATGGACAGAATTCACGCACTTAAGTTTGCTAATTCCTTTATTTTAGACGCCGCTTTGCAGTTAGCGAGATTAGCGGCGAAAAATTCAGGGTTTGCAATTGTGGCGCACAGAGCGCTCTGGCTAAAGTCTTGGTCGGCGGATGTATCTTCCAAGACAAAATTGCTTAATATCCCTTTCAAAGGTAAGACCCTTTTTGGGCCAGAATTGAAAGAAATTATTTCAGACATCACTGGGGGAAAGGGCCATGCCCTCCCACAGGATAGGCCTTTCAAGGCTAAGAATAAGTCCAATTTTCGTTCCTTTCGCAATTTCAGGAACGGACCGGCTTCTAACTCGGCAGCCTCTAGACAAGAGGGTAACGCTTCCCAGACTAAACCAGCTTGGAAACCAATGCAAGGCTGGAATAAGGGTAAACAGGCCAAGAAGCCTGCTGCTGCTACCAAGACAGCATGAAGGGATAGCCCCCGATCCGGGACCGGATCTAGTAGGGGACAGACTCTCTCTCTTTGCTCAGGCTTGGGCAAGAGATGTTCAGGATCCCTGGACACTAGAAATAGTCTCTCAGGGTTATCTTCTAGAATTCAAGGAACTACCCCCAAGGGGAAGGTTCCACATTTCTCACTTATCTTCAAACCAAATAAGTAGACAGGCATTCTTACATTGTGTAGAAGACCTGTTAAAGATGGGAGTGATACACCCAGTTCCAACTGTGGAAAAAGGTCAGGGGTTTTTACTCAAATCTGTTTGTAGTTCCCAAAGAAGAGGGAACTTTCAGACCAATTCTGGATTTAAAAATTCTAAACAAATTTCTCAGAGTTCCATCGTTCAAAATGGAAACCATTCGAACAATTTTACCTACAATCCAGGAGGGTCAATATATGACTACCGTGGATTTAAAGGATGCGTATCTACATATTCCTATCCACAAAGATCATCATCAGTTCCTAAGGTTCGCCTTTCTGGACAATCATTATCAGTTCGTGGCTCTCCCATTCGGACTAGCCACTGTTCCCAGAATTTTCACAAAGGTGCTCGGGTCCCTTCTAGCGGTTCTAAGACCAAGGGGCATTGCAGTGGCACCTTATCTGGACGACATTCTAATTCAAGCGTCGTCTCTTTCCAAGGCAAAGGCTCATACAGACATTGTTTTAGCCTTTCTCAGATCTCACGGGTGGAAGGTGAACGTAGAAAATTGTTCCCTGTCTCCGTCGACAAGAGTTCCCTTTTTG
This sequence comes from Bombina bombina, assembly GCF_027579735.1. NCBI lineage: Eukaryota > Metazoa > Chordata > Amphibia > Anura > Bombinatoridae > Bombina > Bombina bombina. The sequence continues at coordinate 1,131,983,250 of NC_069500.1, forward strand.
GGAACAATAATAGATTCCTTTGAAATGAAGATCTTCCTGACAGAAGTCAGAAAGTCAAAGCTTCTAAACGCGTGTCAAGTTCTTCTCTCTATTCTGCAGCCTTCCATAGCTCAGTGCATAGAAATAGTAGGGTTGATGGTTGCAGCAATGGACATAGTTCCTTTTGCTCGAATTCATCTAAGACCATTACAACTGTGCATGCTCCAGTAGACAGGATCACCTGTCTCAGGGAATGAGCTTCTGCAGACCAAAGTGGGTCATTGTTACGACCAACGCCAGTCTATCAGGCTGGGGCGCGGTCTGGGATTCCCTGAAAACTCAGGGTTTATGGTCTCGGGAAGAGTCTCTTCTCCCGATCAACATCCTGGAACTGAGAGGGATATTCAATGCTCTCCGGGCTTGGCCTCATCTAGCGAAGGCCGGATACATAAGATTCCAGTCAGATAACATGACGACTGTAGCTTACATCAACCATCAGGGAGGAACAAGGAGTTCCTTGGCGATGAGAGAGGTATCCAAGATCATCAAATGGGCGGAGGATCACTCCTGCCACCTATCTGCAATCCACATCCCAGGAGTAGACAACTGGGAGGTGGATTATCTGAGTCGTCAGATTTTCTATCCGGGGGAGTGGGAACTCCACCCGGAGGTGTTTGCCCAGTTGACTCAATTATGGGGCATTCCAGACATGGATCTGATGGCGTCTCGTCAGAACTTCAAGGTTCCTTGCTACGGGTCCAGATCCAAGGATCCCAAGGCTAATCTAGTGGATGCATTAGTGGCGCCTTGGTCGTTCAACCTAGCTTATGCGTTTCCACCGTTCCCTCTCCTTCCCAGGCTTGTAGCCAGGATCAAACAGGAGAAGGCCTCGGTGATTCTGATAGCTCCTGCGTGGCCGCGCAGGACTTGGTATGCAGACCTGGTGAATATGTCATCGGCTCCACCATGGAAGCTACCTTTTGAGACAGGATCTTCTAGTACAAGGTCCATTCGAACATCCAAATCTAATTTCTCTGCAGCTGACTGCTTGGAAATTGGACGTTTGATTTTATCCAAGCGTGGGTTTTCAGATTCAGTGATAGATCCAGAAAACCTGTGTCTAGAAAGATTTACCATAAAATATGGAAAAGATATATCTGTTGGTGGGAATCCAAGGGATTCTCCTGGAGTAAGATTAAAATTCCTAAGATCCTCTCCTTTCTCCAAGAAGGTTTGGATAAGGGATTGTCAGTGAGTTCTCTAAAAGGACAGATTTCTGCTTTATCTGTCTTGTTATACAAACGACTGGCAGCTGTGCCAGAGGTACAAGCTTTTGTACAGGCTTTGGTCAGAATCAAACCTGTTTACAGACCCTTGACTCCTCCTTGGAGTCTAAATTTAGTTCTTTCAGTTCTTCAGGGGGTTCCGTTTGAACCCTTACATTCCATAGATATCAAGTTGCTATCTTGGAAAGTTCTGTTTTTGGTTGCTATTTCTTCTGCTAGAAGAGTTTCTGAATTATCTGCTTTGCAGTGTGATCCACCCTATCTGGTGTTCCATTCAGATAAGGTTATTTTGCGTACCAAGCCTGGTTTTTTTCCAAAAGTCGTTTTCAACAAGAATATTAACCAGGAAATAGTTGTTCCTTCTCTGTGCCCAAATCCAGTTTCAAAGAAGGAACGTTTGTTACACAATTTAGATGTAGTCCGTGCTTTAAAGTTCTATTTAGAAGCAACAAAGAATTTTAGACAAACCTCATCCTTGTTTGTCGTTTACTCTGGTAAGAGGAGAGGACAAAAAGCTATTGCTACCTCTCTTTCTTTCTGGCTGAAAAGCATTATCCGATTGGCTTATGAGACTGCCGGACGGCAGCCTCCTGAACGAATCACAGCTCACTCCACTAGTGCTGTGGCTTCCACATGGGCCTTCAAGAACAAGGCTTCTGTTAATCAGATATGTAAGGCAGCGACTTGGTCTTCTCTGCACACTTTTGCCAAATTTTACAAATTTTATATTTTTGCTTCTTCGGAGGCTGTTTTTGGGAGAAAGGTTTTGCAAGCCGTGGTGCCTTCTGTTTAGGTAACCTGATTTGCTCCCTCCCTTCATCCGTGTCCTAAAGCTTTGGTATTGGTTCCCACAAGTAATGGATGACGCCGTGGACCGGACACACCAATGTTGGAGAAAACAGAATTTATGCTTACCTGATAAATTACTTTCTCCAACGGTGTGTCCGGTCCACGGCCCGCCCTGGTTTTTTAATCAGGTTTGAAAATTTTTTCTTTTTCTTTATACACTACAGTCACCACGGCACCCTATAGTTTCTCCTTTTTCTCCTAACCGTCGGTCGAATGACTGGGGGGCGGAGCCAGAGGGGGAGCTATATGGACAGCTCTTGCTGTGTGCTCTCCTTGCCTTTCCCTGTAGGGGAGGAGAATATCCCACAAGTAATGGATGACGTCGTGGACCGGACACACCGTTGGAGAAAGTAATTTATCAGGTAAGCATAAATTCTGTTTTTTCTCTGGGATCCCCTTTGTTCATAAATAGCAGACATATATGGCTTTGACGTTGCTTTTTGATAATTTGAAGGTCGCTAAATGCCATTGCGCACCACACGTATAGTATGTCCAGCAGTGAAGGGGTTAATTAGGGAGCATGTGGGGAGTTTTTTGTGGTAATTTTAGCTTTAGTGTAGTGTAGTAGACAACCCAAAGTATTGATCTAGGCCCATCTTGGTATATTTCATGCCACCATTTCACCGCCAAATGTGATCAAATTAAAAAAAATTGTCAACTTTTTCACAAACTTTAGGTTTCTCACTGAAATTATTTACAAACAGCTTGTGCAAGTATGGCACAAATGGTTGTAAATGCTTCTCTGGGATCCCCTTTGTTCAGAAATAGCAGTCATATATATGGCTTTGGCGTTGCTTTTTGGTAGTTAGAAGGCCACTAAATGCAACTGCGCACAACACATGAATTATGCCTAGCAGTGAAGGGGTTAATTAGGTAGCTTGTAGGGAGCTTGCAGGGTTAATTTTAGCTTTAGTATAGAGATCAGCTTCCCACCTGACACATCAGACCCCCTGATCCCTCCCAAAGAGCTCTCTTCCCTCCCCCACCCCACATTTGTCCCCACCATCTTAAGTACTGGCAGAAAGTCTGCCAGTACTAAAATAAAAGGTATCTTTTTTTTATATATATATTTTTTCTGCCAGTACCCAGTTTGCAAATAAAATGTTTTTTTTTTATTTTTATTTCATTTTTCTGTAGTGTAGCTTCCCCCCCCCCCCAAGACCAATCCCCCACCCGCTCCCAGATCACTTAGATTTCCAAGTACTAAATATTTTGCAACCCTTTCTCCCACTTATAAAAACATTTTTTTCTGTAGTGTAGCGGTTCCCACCCGCTCCCTCCCCGTGCACGTGCCCACCCACCTCCTCCACCCAGCAGTGAAGGGGTTAATTAGGTAGCTTGTAGGGAGCTTGCAGGGTTAATTTTAGCTTTAGTGTAGAGATCAGCTTCCCACCTGACACATCAGACCCCCTGATCCCTCCCAAAGAGCTCTCTTCCCTCCCCCACCCCACAATTGTCCCCGCCATCTTAAGTACTGGCAGAAAGTCTGCCAGTACTAAAATAAAAGGTATCTTTTATATATATATATATATATATATATATATATATATGTATATATATATATATATATATATATATATATATATATTTTGTCTGCCAGTACCCAGTTTGCAAATAAAATGTTTTTTTTTTAATTTTTATTTCATTTTTCTGTAGTGTAGCTTCCCCCCCCAAGACCAATCCCCCACCCGCTCCCAGATCACTTAGATTTCCAAGTACTAAATATTTTGCACCCCTTTCTCCCACTTATAAAAAAAAAAATTTCTGTAGTGTAGCGGTTCCCACCCGCTCCCTCCCCGTGCACGCGCCCACCCCGCCTCCTCCCGTGCATGCGTGCGCCCCCCCGGTGATCCCGCCCCCGATCCCGCCCCCCTCTCTGACAAGGACCGCATCGATGGCCTCCCACCCGCCTCCCACTTCCGCTCTTAGCCATCGATGCTCGGTGCAGAGAGGGCCACAGAGTGGCTCTCTCTGCACCGGAGGGGTAAAATTTGTTATTGCAGGATGCCTCGATATCGAGGCATCCTGCAATAACTGGAAAGCAGCTTGAAGCGATCAGGATCGCTTCCAGCTGCTTTCCAAACCGAGGACGTACGCCATACGTCCTCAGGCGTTAACTGTATTTTTTCTGAGGACGTATGGCGTAAGTCCTTGGTCATTAAGGGGTTAAAAAAAAAACTAGAAATTTGACTGTGAAATAATAGCAGTCAATTTCCTTCACACGTGTGCGTTTCAGGGCCTGCCAGGGCACAGTGTCACACCAGTGCAACTCATATCTGGTGTAACAGTAGTGTACATTAAAAAAAAACTAGAAATTTGACTGTGAAATAATAGCAGTCAGTTTCCTTCACATGTGTGCGTTTCAGGGCCTGCCAGGGCACAGTGTCACACCAGTGCAACTCATATCTGGTGTAACAGTAGTGTACATTTAAAAAAAAAACAAAAAACTTTTTGACTGTGAAATAATAGCAGTCAGTTTCCTTCACACGTGTGCGTTTTAGGGCCTGCCAGGGCACAGTGTCACACCAGTGCAACTCATATCTGGTGTAACAGTAGTGTACATAAAAAAAAAAACTAGAAATTTTACTGGGAAATAATAGCAGTCAGTTTCCTTCAAACGTGTGTGTTTCAGGGCCTGCCAGGGCACAGTGTTACACCAGTGCAACTCATATCTGGTGTAACAGTATTGTACATTTTAAAAAAAAAATACAATTTTGACTGTAATAGATTGAATAGCAGTTAGTTGTCTGCAAGCGTGTGTGTCAGGCCTACAGTGTCTACTCTGCCAACTTCTGCCAGTGCACAGTGCCACTCATATCTGTTGTCACAGTAGCTTGCACGCATAGTACCACTAATCGAAAAAAAATGACAGGCAGAGGCAGGGCACCCCGCAGGGGCCGTCATGGTCGTGGTGCTGTGATTCCCTTTGGCCCTAGAATAATGCCCAGTGTTCAGAGGCCACGTACCCTGAACTCGAAAAGTTCTGAGGACATAGTTGACTGGCTAACACAGGACACCCAATCTTCTACAGCTTCCGCTCGGAACCTTGACGCACCATCCTCCTCCAGCTTAGCTTCGGGCACCTCTCAAGTTACCACTCGCCCGCCTGCCACCACCACCAACACTAGCACCACAGCCACTTCACTTGATCTGTCAGAGGAGTTATTTACACATCAGTTGGAAGAAATGAGTGATGCGCAATCATTATTGCCAGAGGATGTAGATAACAGGGATATGTCTCAGTCAGGCAGCATTACACACATGGACGTACGGTGTGATGATGATGATGTTGTACCCGCTGCTGCTTCCTTTGCTGAGTTGTCAGATACAAGTGAAGCGGTTGATGATGACGATGCGTCCGTGGATGTCATGTGGGTGCCCGCTAGAAGAGAAGAAGAACAGGGTGAAAGTTCAGATGGGGAGACAGAGAGGAGGAGGAGACGAGTTGTAAGCAGGGGGAGGTTGTCGCAAGGAGCTAGTGGCACAGTCAGACAGCATGCATCGGCACCCGGGGTCAGCCAGACAGCACGCCAATCAACGCATGCTGTTGCCACCACCAGAATGCCGTCATTGCAGAGCTCAGGTCCAACTTTGTGCAAATGGGGAGTTTGCGGTTGTGCAAATGGACTGTTTGCGGTTGTTTGTGGTGAGTTAAACAGGGAGTTTGGTCTGTCACTGTGAAGTGGGCGTAACCCTTACACTACCTGATCGATACAACATCATACCTGATGTTTTAAAGCACATTATTCCAAACAATTTAGGAATGTTAGGTGATTTATGCCCTTTATGGATTAAAACCAGACTCTGCATTAACTATGTAATTTTCCATGGGAGTTTTGCCATGGATCCCCCTCCGGCATGCCACAGTCCAGGTGTTAGTCCCCTTGAAACAACTTTTCCATCACTATTGTGGCCAGAAAGAGTCCATGTGGGTTTTAAAATTCGCCTGCCTATTGAAGTCTATGGCGGTTCGCCCGGTTCGCGAACATTTGCGGAAGTTCACGTTCGCCGTTCGCGAACTGAAAATTTTAGGTTCGCGACATCACTACACCTGTTCTAATAGACCTATAAAAATAAAAAAGCCCACCAAAATAAAAACACCCCCTAACCTACAATAAACTACCAATAGCCCTTAAAAGGGCCTTGTGTACGGCATTGCCTTAAAGGGACATTAAACACTTTGAGATGGTAATTTAAAATGATAAATTGTATATATAAAACAGCTCTGCAATATACTTTCATTATTTATTTTGTTCTCTTTGCATGTAATTCCATTCTGAAATTGTGAGCTTTTCAGTTCCTGTTAGAAATGGAAGTGCAGAACACTGTTAAAACCATCCCAACATTGGCTGCACACGCTAGTGACCTATTTATAACTGTCTCTAATTGGCCACAGCAGAGAATGTAACACAAGTTACAACATGGCAGCTCCCAGTGATTTATAGACACTAAAACTTTACACTTATTTTGTCACTTTTTAAACAACTAATGAAACATTAAAAAATACATCTACATGTTATCATGGACTATTCTTTTCTTTGAATGTATAATTCTATCTAGCATGTATGTAGTGTTTAATGTCCCTTTAAGTTAAACAGCTCTTTTACCTTAAAAAATATTAAGTCCCCACCGAAATAAACCCCCCAAAATAAAACAAATCTATCATTTAAAAATCCTAAGCTACCCATAGCCCCCAAAGGGGCATTTGTATGGGCATTGCCCTTAAAAGGGCATTCAGCTATTTTACAAGTTCCCATCCTTAATCTAAAAAAAAAACACCCCAAAAAATTAAAAAAAAACCCATCAAATCTACTCACAGTTCCTGAAGTCTGGACAATCATCTTCATCCAGGCGGTGAGAAGTCTTCATCCAGGCGACAACACTTTTATCCATCTCAGGGACGTCTTCTATTTTCATTCCGGCGACGCAGAGCCATCCAGGATAGCTCCGCTCTGCTCCACCGGGATAGAAGATGTCCATGAGATGGATAAAGGTGTTGCTGCTTAGATGAAGACTTCTCGCCGCCTGGATGAAGACTTCTCGCCGCCTGGATGAAGACTTCTTGCAACCTGGATGAAGAAGGATGTCCGGACTTCGATTTGTATTTAATTTTTTGGGGTGATTTTTTTTCAGATTAGGGTTTTTTGGGCAGTGTAAACAAGCTGAATGCCCTTTTAAGGGCAGTGTAAAAGAGATGAATGCCTTTTAAGGGCAGTGTAAAAAAGCTTTAGGTGTATTTTACTGTTGGGGGGACTTTGTATTTTTTTTTCTTGGTAAAAGAGCTGTTTAACTTAGGGCAATGCCCTACAAAAAGCCCTTTTAATGGCAATTGGTAGTTTATTGTAGGTTAGGGAGTGTTTTTATTTTGGGGGGCTTTTTATTTTTAAAGGGCTATTAGATTAGGTGTAATTGTTTTTATTTTTTATAGTTTTGCTTAATATTTTGTGTAATCTTAAAGTTTTTTATATTTCATAATTTAGTGTTTATCAATTTTTTTAATTTTAGATTATTATTTTTTTGTAGTATTAGGTTTTTTAAAATTTGCAATTTAGATTTTTTAATTGTTAGTTTGTTTTATTTTATTAAAATAGTAATGTTAGGTTAATTTACAGTTTAAACTTAGTTTTTTTTTATTTCACAGGTAAGTTTTTATTTATTTTAAGATAGTTATACTGTAATTTTAATTTAAAGTTAGAGGGGGTGTTAGGTTTAGGGGTTAATAGTTTAATTTAGTGTTTTGTGATGTGGGGGGCCGGCGGTTTAGGGGTTAATAGGTTTAGTTTAGTAGTTACAATGTGGGGGGCTGTAGGTTTAGGGGTTAATAGGTTTAGTTTATTAAACGAAAGGCAAACAAACAATGGCACTATTAAGGCTTTTCCCCTACTCTGTGTATCAAATAATAGTATAATATACCTGGTGAAGTACTGTTAAGAGGGAATGGTGTTTATGCATAAGGTTCAAAACATGAAAAAGAAGTGGAAAAGAGAAAGATTTCCACAAAAAAAGATGCATATGTAGCACTCTCGGCCCAGACTAGACGGCAGGAGTTACCAGAAAGGGTTAAGACATAACTTTTATTGAAATATAATAAATTAAAATAGGGTCACACACAATTTAAAAATACAAGACATTAGCTAAGTGATAATGTCTACGAGTGGTATGGACGGATAATAAATATGGCCTTGAATTAAGTGTAATCCTCCATACCACTGAATGATAGGTCACACAAATGATCTCATGCTCACAATTTACAGTGAAGCTAATAATCTAGTAATATACAATATTATCGTACAGAGTGTGTTATACTTCAACATATAAATCAATTAGCATCAAACTGCCCAGTTAGTTTGAGAACCATGGGAGTAACACTGGTATAGACACTCTCAGAGCCAACAGCTGTCTGTTGGTCCGGTAGTATGTAGTGGTATTGTGCAATTTATGTTGTGCTTCAACACATGTATCTATTAGCATCACATTACCATGTCAGTTTGAAAACCATGGAGGTCACAATGTCATAAATGCTCTCAGAGCCCACAGACGTATTACACTGTTACTCTCTATAAATAATTTTCTCAATCGTATCTTACATATTGTCAGGCAAAATGTGATTATATAGTACTTCTGTTGAAATAAAGTTCCTCTCAGGGACTCACTAATGATGTAGTATTGTTAAATATATTCCACTGAGTATGTTATGTATGAAAATATATGTATGTTAGCAACAACTTAACAGTTAAAGCGTCTCTGTTATACTCCATGCTATAAGCACTGGTAAACGTCTTATCCCTAGTTTTTAATTATTAGGCTAGGTAAGAGGAGAATTGTTATAAAGAGGCAATAAAGATGTTGCCTGTATACTTTGTGGATACTAAATAGCTTGAGGCTTATATATCCATGGCAGCGTAGTGATAATAACATCTATCAACACAGAGTATCGGCTCACTAGGTGCATAAGATGGTATATATTATCTAACATAGCTGCTGGACTGGTATATAATGGATACATACAGCAGTGAGAACCTTATGAAGGTAGACAAATCATTGTGCGACCCTATTTTAATTTATGATATTTCAATAAAAGTTATGTCTTAACCCTTTCTGGTAACTCCTGCCGACTAGTCTGGGCCGAGAGTGCTACATATGCATCCTTTTTTGTGGAAATCTTTCTCTTTTCCACTTCTTTTTTATGTTTAGTTTATTAGTTGCGATGTGGGGGGCTGGAGGTTTAGGGGTTACTATTTTATTATAGTGCTGGCGATGTGGGGGCAGGCGGTTTAGGGGTTAATAGTTTTATTTAATAGTCACAATGTGGGTGGGCGGCAGATTAGAGGTTAATAAGTTTAATATAGTGTTTGCGGTGCGGGAGGGTGGCGGTTTAGGGGTTAATAGGTAGTTTATGGGTGTTAGTGTACTTTGTAACATTTTAGTTATGAGTTTTGTGAAACATTTTTGTTACACAAAATTCATAACTACTGCTCTCAGATGGTGGTATGGATTGTGTCGTTATAGGCTGTAACACAAGCATTTTAGCCTCATCGCACAATCTGTAATACGGCGGTATGGAAAATCCTGCACTCAAACGTCATTTTTTGAGTGCGGAATGCGCATTGCGTTACAGGCTAAAATGCTTGCACAATGGCCAATTCTTCAGCGGAATAGCTGTACTGCAAAACTTGTAATCTAGCTGTTTATTAAGTATAGGGCATACTGTATATGTACTGGGCATGTTGAAATGCTTTTGATAAACAGTTTAGAAAATTTTATACCAAACTGAACATTAATCATAGTACAGGGCTAAGCACAAAATAACGCACTGTGCATTATCTGCTGTGCTTGGCTTTCAAATTAGGCCAGTATCAATTATATAATGATGTAATGTTCTTCTATTTGCCCAATTTAACATCTTCCTGTGAAGGTCTGCCAAAAAACAGCAAAGCACCAGGAAGGTCAAATGAAAATATACAAAACTGTCCTTTACACAGGCCACGAATATCATCTGTGTAACTTTTTTTCCAATTTAAGAGTTTTCATAGTTGAATGGAATTTGTCTGAAATTCACTTTACTTGGAATTCAGTAGACATGTACCGAAAGTTTTGCATACCTGCTAGTGTCAGATTTATTTTTTTAAAATGTCATTATATTGCTGTGGGGGGGTCACAGAAAAGTAGACCTGCTGCCTTAATTTGGAGAAAAATATATTTACTATAAAGTTTAACCCTTTTTGTGCAATTTTTTTTTTGCTGCTAGCTTAACTTTAACCTGCAAGTATAGTTTATTCATTATATCGCTGTGGGAGCATAGCCTGTGACTGATAGCTAGGCCTGCTGCCTTTCTTGTGAAATATATACTGTAAGTTTCAAATAAAGTTTGTTTAACTTTTGTGTGCCTAATTATTTTTGCTTTCTTTCTTGTACTTACTGCACATAACTGCATATTTTAATGAAATGTTGTTTTCTATAGTTATCTATGAAATATATTTAATATTTTATTATATGTATTTTATATCTGAATATAAATATATTATATAATATACTAGCAAATACTACTAGTACCCGTATCTAATTGACATCATAATTGCTATTGAAGTGGTTGCACCAATCACCCCAAAAATCCTGACATAATTATATTATTCTGTCATCAAATTGGTATTCAGTAAGAGTGCACCATGTTTCTGTCTGCCACCGCCACCACCATATATGCCTTTACTCTAGACCAGGAGGATTTTGATTATGAGCCTAAGGAGATGGTAGAGGACAAAGAGATACCATTGCAGCAGAGTCAGTATGGGATGGGCGGCAGCTGCACAACTTCCCCCCACTTTTATACCAGCAGTCTACTCCTGTATTCCCACCATCTTCATCACCACCTTAAACCCCTGTTTTGAAGCTGCAAGTTCCTATAACAACCTCACCAACTACCCATGTTGTCAGTTTTACTAGTAATGCAATTGCTGTCTTTAGTAGAGTCACTGGCTTTTCTGCCACCACCAAAACCACCACTAGGAGAGTAAAAAATGTTCCTGTAAGTGCAGAAAGAATTAATGTTGCCACATCTCAAAGTTACGGCAAGGAGACCTCAACAGCATAGAAAGGCAAGCAGAGGCAGCAAGTTATTCATGTCACTTAAAGGTGTGGGAACACTTTGGGCTAGATTACAAATGGAGCGCTAATCCCGCCAATGCTTTATCTGTGATTAAAATTTGTTACCATCGCACACCCAGTTGCGCACTTATTACAGGTCACAAGGAAAGTGTTTGTGCTCTTGCTGTCACATGCTCGCACAGAAAAAACACTTAGCAAAGTTGTGAACGCCGGATCTTATTCTCCTATATAGGCCTATTTATCAAGCCGTCAACTGTGCTGCATTCGACGGCACCAATACGCTCGCCTAACATCGCCTAACATCGCGGCCGCGGACCTGAATACGCTCTCCTTATTTATCAAAAAAGCTGTCAAAAAGCCACGCACCAAGTACAGGGTGATGAGCAGTGGACTGTTGTTAACTAACAGTCATCAATCTCGCTGCTATTCGGCTTTTTCCCAACTTTATTTATACCCTGTCACTAAACACTGCCACTATACTAAAATGTTTAACGCCTACCCGCCAATCCCGGAGCCCACTGCAACTCTAATAAATGTATTAACCCCTATCCCGCCGCTCCCAGAGCCCACCGCAACTCTAATAAATGTATTAACCCCTATCCCGCCGCTCCCGGAGCCCACCGCAACTCTAATAAATGTATTAACCCCTATCCTATATTAAACTATTAATTAACCTACCCTATTATACTAAAATTACATTAAACAACTATAACAACTAACAATTAAATTAACTATATTACATATTTAAAAACCTAACCCTACTCAAATTATTTAAATCTACTATTAAAAATTACTAAGTTACAAAAAAATAACAACTAAGTTACACAAAATAAAAAACACTAAGTTACACAAAATAAAAAACACTAAGTTAAACAAAATAAAAAAGACATTATCAAATATTTAAACTAATTACACCTAATCTAATAGCCCTATGAAAATAAAAAAGCCCCCCCAAAAATAAAAAAAAAACCCTAGCCTACAATAAATTACAAATGGCCCTTAAAAGGGCCTTTTGCTGGGCATTGCCCCAAAGAAATCAGCTCTTTTACCTGTAAAAAAGAAATACAAATACCCCCCAACAGTAAAACCCACCACACACACAATCAAACCCCCCAAATAAAAACCTAAGCTCCCCATTGCCCTGAAAAGGGCATTTGTATGGGCATTGCCCTTAAAAGGGCATTTAGCTCTTTCTCAGCCCAAACCTCTAATCTAAAATTAAAACCCACCCAATAAACCCTTATAAAAACCTAACATTACCCCTGAAGATCCACTTACAGTTTTTGGAGATCCGACATCCATCCTCAACGAAGCAGCAGAAATCCTCAGCGAAGCCGGCAGAAGTCTTCATCCAAGCGGGCCGAAGTCTTCATCCAATCTGGCAGAAGTCTTCATACAGACAGCATCTTCTATCTTCATCCATTCGGTGCAGAGCGGCTCCATCTTCAAGACATCTGGCGCGGAGCATCCTCTTCTTCCGATGTCTTCTGAACAATGAAGTTTCCCTTTAAATGACATCATCCAAGATGGTGTCCCTTACATCCCGATTGGCTGATAGAATTCTATCAGCCAATAGGAATTAAGGTGGAAAAAATCCTATTTGCTGTTGCAATCAGTCAATAGGATTGAGCTCGCATTCTATTGACTGATTGAAATAGCCAATAGAATGCAAGCTCAATCCTATTAGGATTTTTTCCACCTTAATTCCTATTGGCTGATAGAATTCTATCAGCCAATTGGAATGTAAGGGACGACATCTTGGATGACGTCATTTAAAGGGAAACTTCATTGTTCAGAAGACGTCGGAAGAAGAGGATGCTCCGCGCCGGATGTCTTGAAGATGGAGCCGCTCTGCGCCGGATGGATGAAGATAGAAAATGGCGTCGGAATGAAGACTTCTGCCGGCTTGGATGAAAACTTCGGCCTGCTTGGATGGAGATGTCTGCCGGCTTTGCTTAGGACTTCTGCCGCTTCGTTGAGGATGGATGTCGGGTCTTCAAAAACTGTAAGTGGATCTTCGGGGGTTAGTGTTAGGTTGTTTTAAGGGTTTATTGGGTGGGTTTTAATTTTAGATTAGGGGTTTGGGCTGAAAAACAGCTAAATGCCCTTTTAAGGGCAAAGCCCATACAAATGCCCTTTTCAGGGCAATGGGGAGCTTAGGTTTTTTTAGATTAGGTTTTTATTTGGGGGGTTTGGTTGTGTGGGTGGTGGGTTTTACTGTTGGGGGGTATTTGTATTTTTTTTACAGGTAAAAGAGCTTGTTTCTTTGGGGCAATGCCCCGCAAAAGGCCCTTTTAAGGGCCATTGGTAGTTTATTGTAGGCTAGGGTTTTTTATTTTAGGGGGGCTTTTTTTATTTTCATAGGGCTATTAGATTAGATGTTATTAGTTTAAATATTTGATAATTTCTTTTTTATTTTGTGTAATTTAGTGGTAATTTTTTTGTAACAGTGTTTTTTATTTTGTGTAACTTAGTGTTTTTTATTTTGTGTAACTTGGTGTTTTTTATTTTGTGTAACTTAGTTGTTATTTTTTTGTAACTTAGTAATTTTTAATAGTAGATTTAAATAATTTGAGTAGGGTTAGGCTTTTAAATATGTAATATAGTTAATTTAATTGTTAGTTTTATGTAATTTTAGTATAATAGGGTAGGTTAATGAATAGTTTAATATAGTTTAAGTATAATAGGGTAGATTAATTATAGTTTAATATATTTTAATGTACTTTTAGTATAATAGTTAGGGTAGGTTAATTAATAGTTTAATATAATTTATTTTAATTCTAAAGGTAAGTGTAAATTAATTATAAGATAGGGATAAGTTAATATTTAATGTAAAGTTAGCGGGTTGTTAGGTCTAGGGGTTAATAGGTTAATTTAGTTTATGGCGATGTGGGGGGCTGGCAGTTTAGGGGTTAATAGGTTTAGTAAGTGGTAGTGATGTGAGAGACCAGGGGTTTAGGGGTTAATACATTTATTTAGTTGTGGTGGGCTCTGGGAGCAGCGGGATAGGGGTTAATACATTTATTTAGTTGTGGTGGGCTCCAGGAGCGCCGCAATAGTGGTTAATACATTTTTTTAGTTGCAGAGATTTCGGGGAGTGGTGGGATAGGGGTTAATACTTTTATGTAGGTAGCAGCAGTGTCAGGGCGACAGATTAGGGGTGTTTAGACTTAGGGTTTATGTTAGGGTATTAGGTGTAAACGTTACTTTTATTCTACCATAGAAATCATTGGGACATCTAGCAGCAGCGAACATAAGCTTTCGCTGTTTCTGACTCCCATTGATTCCTATGGCATCCGCGGCCTTCAGGGTGGCGGCTTGAAAAGCAGGTACGCTGGGCCGGAATAGTGGCGAGCGTACCTTTTAGAAGTTTGATAACTTGCAAAAGGTGTCAGATAGTGCCAAATTTGTATTCTGAACATCTGTAATGACGTAAGCATTGATCTGTGTCGGACTGAGACCGGCGGATCGTATGTTACGTCACAAATTTCAACTTTTGCCGGTCTGTAGGCTTTGATAAATAGGGCGAATCAAGCTCGCCACAATTATGCTGTGGAATTCAAGCGTATTTGCAGTTGACAACTTGATAAATAGGCCTCATAGACTTTAATGGAAGTTCATTTTAACCACACACAAAAAAATTGCCGCCAGCTCGAGCAAACAAGGGCACAGGATTGCAATAATATACATATATATATACTGTATATATATATATATATATATATATATATATACTTTATATACAGTAAATATATAAATATATATATACATATATATATATATATATATATATATATATATATGTATTTTTATACATATGTATATCTGTATTTATATGCGTATATATGTCTGTAAATACATATATGCATATATAAATGCATATATAAATATGTATAGAAATACATGCGTGTATATTTATATACATACATATATTAAGTATGGATCCCCATTTTTTTTTCTTATACCTGGCCTTTCATATCTTTGAGCTCTTATAACTTTTCTATGAAATTTAAAAAATATATGTATTTATATATTAGATAGCGTTATTATAGTGTAACTATACTTTAAAATGTATTTTTGATGTGTTTTGTGACACTTTTTTGACTTGCGTTACAGTTAACTAGAGCTCTGAAGTTGTGGTAATCATTCTAGCGTAAATAGCGATTGCACTCACGTGTTTGCATTTACTTTCAACTTGTAATATGGGCGGATTTTACCTTGTGCGCAAACGGCAACAAAAATCTGATATCGTTCATGCACAAATGATAGCATGCCACTAGCCCTTTGTTAGCATTTGAAATGACTGCCAAGCTAAGTGCAAACTGTGAATCAGAGAGGTTAGCTGTGGGAGAATGTTGGGTCATGTCACAAGGTCCATGATGAACCAACATCTCTGCATGCACAACAATGCTGTGTTATTGAGTGAAGAATGTTGGGCAAACAACAGCAGCAGCCAGAGCAAAACAGTCTTGCATCTAGAAATGCCACCTCCTTGAAGCAACACTACCAGCAGTAGTCGGACATGGGACACAGTATTGATGGTACTTAGCAGAGTCAGGTACCACAATCAACATCACAACGATGTGTTCAACCCACCCTACAGTATTTTAGGGGGATGTCTAGGCAGCAGTTCAGGAAATTAACCCAACTGATAGGTCAGCTTGTAGCTGTCGGTGGTGTGCCCATCGCCATATTGGAAGGGGAGCCTTTCAAGCAGTTGATGGAACTACCCCTACCACCTCCCTTCACACAGCACTTTTAGCAGAAATGTAGTCCCCTCACTTATACCGATTCTTCATTGCTGTGTTGAAGGAAGGAGGAGCTGGTGAAGGCTTCTGGACAGTTGGTGCACTCTACCAACAACTTATTTAGTGCTCCTAGCAGCTATCATGCCTTCCTCCATCTGGTGACAAACTGGTTGCAGCCCAGGGTGCGTGATGAGCATGAGAGTAGTGGTGTTACCTCTAGTGGTAGTGTAGAGGCAGGCAGCTCTGGTCAGGGCAGAAGAGGGTCAGAAGATCAGCAATGCTACCGATCATTCCTCTTCCATGCAGAGGTGCTAAATTAACAGCATACTGCTGAAAATATTTTACAGTCACTTAGAAGGATGGCAGTACAGTGGGTAGGAGAGTAGACAGGTACCAAGGTGGAAATGAGATTCTTTGTCACAGACAGAGTAGTCAACATGGCAAAGGCTCTTCATGAGGGTGACTTTTTTAGTGTGTGTTGTTTGGTTCACATCCTCCACCAAGTGGTAAAGGCTGCAATCCCTGAAGGCAACTGTACTTGAATTGGGCACACGGATTACTGGCCACTTCCCCCACAGTGTTAAATCCAGTCACTTCCTTCAGCAGGAACAGGATTACCCAGCACTAAAGCAAGACATAACAACTAGGTGGAACTCAACCTTGGATATGCTGGAATGGATCTTGGAACTGCAGAGGGCTAACAATGCTATGTCTTCTGATAAAAACATTGGCATTGTGAGTCCATTAGGTAGGGATAATTGGTTACTGATTGGTCAGTTAGTGGCAGTCCTAAAGCCCTTTAGGGATGTAACAGAGAACTTGAGCCAAAACACTTCCAGTCTAGGTCAAGTCATGCTTGTGTTCACTCACTTATTGGGCAAGATGGATGCCTTTTTGTTACATTGCAAAGTGGTTCCTAGTGGGGTACTAAGCAGTGAGATAGCAGCACTTGTCAGAAGGCTGAAGAAGCAGCTGAAAGGTCAAGTGGGACCGTTTTGGGAAAGACCCTGAACTGATGCTGGCCACTTTTTAATCCCAAAATTAAATGGAAAAAAGACACTCAGAACCTATAACCTGACAACTTGAAAGAACAAACTATTTTGCAAGGTGCATGCAGTCTTAGAAAATCTCCTACCAGCAGCAACAGCACAACACAGCTTAGTGGAGCAGATACCTTTTGTTTAGAGGCATTAGACTGTTTGGTGGGACCCACTAAAGCCCCTAAGTAGTAGTAGTAAAAGTTCCTCAGAGATGGTAAAGGCTTATATTTGCAAACCTCCTCTTCCCCCTGCAGTAGACCCTCTGAGCTTTTGGGATGACAAGAGGACTGTGTCCTGCCCTGGCTACAGTAGCTCAGGAGCTCCTCTCTTGTCCCCCAACCACTGTGTAATGTGAGCTAGTTTTTCATTAGCTGGTAATATACTGAACCCCCAGTGTTCACAAATGTCTCTGCAATTTATGGAGCAAATGGCATTTTTCAAATGTAACATTAAAAAGCTAGGTTACCCCGCGCTAAGCTTTGACACTAATTAAGTTTGGTTTTTTTCCCACTCCAGCTCCTACACTCCCTACTCTGTGATGGCCATCATCTGTCAATGCCAAAGCCTCATGAAATTGCTTGCTGCTGTGTCCAAGGAGCTAAGGGCACCTGTTGCACTCCTCCTACCCTAACTTGAGGTGTATTTTTGATGTTTATGTACTGTCAGTAAGTCTGCTGCCTGCTGTTTGTGCCACTCCTGCTCCTGCCTTTCCTGCTGGACAATGTGTCCAAGGGGCTCTATTCATCTGTTGTCCTCCTCTTCTCCTTCCTGGAGGTGTATTTTTAAAGTTTATGTACTGCTAGGCCTGCTTATGTAGTTCAGTAACTCTGCTGTCTGCTGCTGTGACTCCTCCTGCCCACCCTGCTCTGTCAATGCTAAATCCTTAGGGAACTGCTGGCTGCTGTGTCCAAGGTGCTCTAGGCATCTGCTTGCCCTCCTCCTATCTAGAACAGAGGTGTATTTTTGAGGATTAATAAACGTTATGTATTGTCAGGCTTTCTGATCTAGTTCACTAACTTTGCTGCCTGCTGCTGCTACTCCTGATCTTGACTTCACTGTTCTGTGGTGGTCATCATCTATCAATGCCAAATCCTCAGGGAACTGCTGGCTGTTGTGTCCAAAGGGCTCAAGGCACCTGTTGCCCTCCTCCTCCCCTTCCAGGAGTTGCATTTTTGAGGTTTATGTACTGTCAGGCCTACCTATCTAGTTCAGTAACTCTGCTACCTGTCGCTGATTCTACCACTCCTGTCCTCCCTGCTCTGTGGTGGTCATGTTCCATCAATGCTAAATCCGAAGGGAACTGCTGGCTGCTGTGTCCAAGGTGCTCTAGGCATCTGCTTGCCCTCCTCCTATCTAGAACAGAGGTGTATTTTTGAGGATTAATAAACGTTATGTATTGTCAGGCTTTCTGATCTAGTTCACTAACTTTGCTGCCTGCTGCTGCTACTCCTGATCTTGACTTCACTGTTCTGTGGTGGTCATCATCTATCAATGCCAAATCCTCAGGGAACTGCTGGCTGTTGTGTCCAAAGGGCTCAAGGCACCTGTTGCCCTCCTCCTCCCCTTCCAGGAGTTGCATTTTTGAGGTTTATGTACTGTCAGGCCTACCTATCTAGTTCAGTAACTCTGCTGCCTGTCGCTGATTCTACCACTCCTGTCCTCCCTGCTCTGTGGTGGTCATGTTCCATCAATGCTAAATCCGAAGGGAACTACTGGCTGCTGTGTCCAAAATGATCTAGGCACCTATTGCCCTTCTCCTCACCTGGACGTGTATTTTTGAGGTTTATGTACTGTAAGGCCTGCCTACCGAGTTCATAAAGTCTGCTAACTGCTTTCTGATGGTCAACATCTGTCGATGCCAAATCATCAGGGAGCTGCTGGCCGGTGGCTGGTGTTCAAGAGTCTCTAGTAAAAATATGTTTCTCCTCCTTCCTTGGAGGTGTATTTTTTGGGGTTCATGTACTATTATTATCAGAAGCCCAGTTTGGTTAATTTGCTTCTAGCTGCTGCTTCTCCTGTTCCTACCCTCGTCTGCGTTGAATCTTCAAGGAGAACTATTAACTAAAAAATTGTTATGTAGCAGGTATGTGAGGAATGTAGGTACTTTAGCATGTGGGATTTAAAAGAAAAATGAGTGTGTTAGATGGAAAAAAATAAATTGTATCATATAGAAAAGTTTGAAGTGGTGCTTTTAGTTTCAATTTATTGTGTGAATTCTCTTTGTAAAACTTGTTCCAGTTCCTGAAAGTTCTCGTGTCTCAGTTAGCAATGAATGTTTGGATTTGTTGGCATTTTCTAGCACTGTAAATTTGTGGGTAAAATTCGTCTCATATACTATAATTGGTTGAAATGAATTTCATCTCGAACAAAATTATTTTCCAGATATTCAGCCAAACTGAACGTTTCAATGACGAAAATTCTGATGACCCAAATCGATTGAAAAACCCAAACCGAAAATTTCAGAAGAACCAAATTTTTCACCCATGAAAATGTCTAGAATTTAGGCCATAGCTGCATGAGAAGAAGCATGTGACTTAGCATCATATAGTATGCTATGGGAACTTTATGTAATCTCTTTTTCACTCTGTATAGATATCAACATCATATTTGCTAAATTAATTCAGTGTCATTTGTTTTTACTGAAATTTTAAAATGATCACAACACAGATCACAGCTACTTAATGGTATTATTATTATTGAACAATAACATATGAAATAATAGTAAAGAGTGTCCATTCAACTGTTAAATTATATATAATCTTCCTCATTGTCTGCTCAACCCTGTTATTTATTCTGCACAACATCTTTGTACCAGTTTGAAATTATATTAAAGTAACTCCCTTGCATGGAGACACTTTTATCTAGAATGCACATATGTGTGACTGGACTCAATTTAAGCTTGGTTAATAAGAATCTAAAGGGAGCTTTGTAGGTGTCACCTTGTGAAGAAACTCGCTGTTTTATAGTAGTTCTGCTTTTTGATTTTACATTAATCTTGTGCAGTTCTAGGATTTAGTATGGAAGCCCCAAGGAAAAATGAAAGTTAAAACCTAAATTTTCATCGTTCATATAGAATATTACAATTTTTTTTTTTTTCAAAATAATTTTTTTATTGAGGTACAACTGAAGTTTAACAGATATAGCCAAAAAAAAAGATCAAATGGTACATAATCTAAACAATCGGGCCACTGCATAGTATCAAATACATAGTTGTTGAGACGCCAATTGGCGTTTACAAATGTAAGCATTGGCACAAAATATAAGGAGTACAGAAAACATAGTAATTTTATTAAATGAACCAAAACTTACATATAGATATTGTAACCTCATTTTATATTTTATTTATTTATTCCCAGTTATGTAGGACACTTTAGACAAGTGTCCTGACCTCTAATCATTCAGTGCAACCCATTTATATCAATGATATCCCAATGTTGGGATCAAATCATATTTGGATTAGTTATTAACTTACCTCCGTGTAAGAGAAGGTCTATTGAATTATGTTAAGGCGTGTGCAGGTGAGAGGATTATACAGAAAGGTCTCCTGTCAGCATGATAGTAAGAAAAGGGGGGGAGGGAGGATAAGGGGGAGGTTAGGAAGGAAGGGAAAGCAAAAAAAAAAAAAAAAACTTATTCCCATTTATAGATCTAGTATTGTGTTTGTTTATACGTTTATGGGCAATGTATTACATTCCACTTATTCCAGATTTCTTGGTGTAATTCAAACTTGTTTAGACTTCTGAATGCAAACTCTTCCATCTTTTTGATGTGATCAATGATTGCAGTTATTTTTGAGGATGAGGGGCATGATGTTTGTTTCCAATCTCTGGCAATAGCCAATTTAGTAGCCATAAGAATATATAGTGTAATATTTTTGTCTGCTTCGGACATTACAGGTAGTTTATGATGCAGGAGACCCACGGAAGGTATTTGGCTCAAGGGAATACCGAGTAAATTAAGGGTATTGAATGCAAAGTCCCAGGCCTCCCTAATTATAGGACAGTCCCACCATATATGGGCTTGTGTGCCTAGGTGTCCACAATTCCGCCAGCACATAGGGGATGCAGTCTTGTAAAATTTATTCAGAGTGATCGGGACAAAGTGCCATCGAGTGGTTATCTTATAGTATAGCTCCCATAACGTTGCACTGTGTAAGGTTCTCTTTGCTTTAACGATCTCACCAAGCCATATCCCAATCTCACTATCAATTTGGAGTTCTCGTTCCCAAGCCTTATATTGGTTGTGCTTTATAGGTTGTAGAGGCATGATCATGAGATTATAGTGGAAAGAAAGAGAGCCCCTTAATAATTTGCCCAAGTTCCATCTTTGCTCCCATCTAGTAGGGCTTCTTGCAGGTTGCCCCGAGAGTCCCCAGGCTTTAAGAATACTCGCAAGTCTAATGAATTCGAACCTCAAGGAAGAAGGTATGGAAAGGATAATCTTCACCTCATCAAAAGGTATGAGTGCTTCCCCAGTATATAGGGATGCGATGGGCATGTTTGCAGCTTCAGACCAATCTATCAGATGGGTCTCTGGCATAGAGATCAGAATGTTACGTAATTTATAGAGGGGCGAAGGGTGAGGGGCAATAGATTCCATATTTTTTCTAGAGTCCCAATGCATCAAAGTGTTCATTATAATAGGGTGCGATATACGAATGGTTGTACGTACATGTACCGGGATCCAGGGAAGGTCGGAAAGCAGAACATTTCCAGGGAGGAAGGACTGCTCAACCTCAAACCACCTGGGTTGATCATCTCTCAGACTCCAGCTCATAAGATGAGCCAGACGTGCAGCGTCATGGTAAATTAATACGCTGGGGTATGCTAGGCCTCCTCTGTGAGTAGGCTGTTGGATAGTTGCCGTAGCTATTCTAGGTCTTCCTCCTTTCCATACATATCTTGAAATTAGGCTCTGTAATTTATTTAAAATCGGTCTCGGAACCGTAAGAATTATGCATCGAAATAGATATGTAATTTTTGGGAGTAGCGACATTTTGACCGCCGCAATTCGGCCAGTCCACGAAAATTCTCTGAACTCCCAACTCTCAAGGAGTCTCTTGAATTCCGGCACTCGATCAGTGAAGTTTTTCTTAATTACAACATCGGGGTCTGGTCCTAGGTAGATACCTAAGTGTTTAATAGAAACATCAGACCACAGAAAATCAAATTTTCTTTGCAAGAGTTTCAACTCTGCATTTGGGATATTGATATGGAGCACCTCAGTCTTTGAGTAGTTCAGTTTATAAAAGCTGCATTTAGAGAACATATCTAAGCACTTAAAAACTGCTGGTAGAGATGTGGATGGTGACGTGAGAAGTAAAGTAACATCGTCAGCAAATAGCGCTATCTTGTGGAGTGAGCCTCCACAATTGATGCCTTTAATATCAGAGTCTGTTCTGATGAGCTGAGCCAAAGGTTCTATCGCCAGTGCAAATAGCATCGGAGATAGGGGACATCCCTGCCTGGTTCCATTTAGAATATTAAATGAAGCCGACTGAAAACCGACTCCAGTTATTTTTGCTGTAGGGGCTGAGTATAAGACCTTTATCGCTCGGATAAACTGAGGGGGTATATGGAAAGCTTCTAGTGTGCACCAGAGATAGTCCCACCTGACCCTGTCGAACGCCTTCTCGGCATCCAGTGACAGAGCCAGGAGGGGGATCTTCCGATTCTTAGCCTCATACATTATGCTAAATATCCTTCGAGTATTATCTGGGCCTTCTCTATTTGGGATAAATCCCACTTGGTCTGGGTGGATCAAGGTGCATATGACCTTAGCCAATCTATTGGCAAGAATTTTAGAGTAGAGTTTTATATCAGAATTGATCAGAGATATCGGTCTATAGTTCTGACAAAGGGTAGGGTCTTTATTTGGCTTTAGTATGGTGATAATGTCTGCTTCTAGAAATTCATCTAGACATAATCCGGTGTCCATAAAAGAGTTGAAGGTTCTAAGTAATACTGGTTCTAAGGTTTCGCTAAAAGTTTTGTAAAAGTGACCTGTATACCCGTCTGGGCCCGGGGCTTTGTTGCTTTTGAGCTGAGCTATTGCAATCCTCAATTCTTCCAGAGATATCGAGGACCGCAGGATTACCTCCGGCTCTTCATTGAGTTTAGGCAAATGAAGCGTTCCTAGGAGAGTGCTTATTTCTGTAAGGGAATATGTCTCAAATGAGATCTCT
Organism: Bombina bombina; assembly: GCF_027579735.1. Classification (NCBI taxonomy): domain Eukaryota; kingdom Metazoa; phylum Chordata; class Amphibia; order Anura; family Bombinatoridae; genus Bombina; species Bombina bombina. The sequence goes on from NC_069500.1 coordinate 1,132,006,438, forward strand.
TTAGTTAAACTATATAGCTTGATATAGTAGGTTCGAAACAATTCTCCGATGTCTACCGGAGATGTTGCTATTTTGCCCTCCAACAAGATGGTGGATATAGCGCGTTGGGCTTGTCTAATTCTGAGTTTAGATGCCATCATAGTGTTAGCTTTGTTGCTGAGATAGTAGTAGGTTTGCTTAAGGCTGAAAAGGATTTTTTGTACTTTAGTAATTTCCAGTTTATTGAGCTCCTCTCTCAAGAGTTTGAGCTGTCTCACGCCTTGCATCGAAGGGTTTGACTTGATCAAAGTAGAAAGACGCCTAAACTCACACGTGAGTTCCGCAAGCGATCTACCTTGGGTTTTTTTGGAAGTTGCAGCTTTATTAATTAGGATTCCCCAGCTTTAAGAGAGGCCCATACAAATTGTATGTCAGTTTGTTATGTGTCATTCTTCTGAATGAATTCCTGTAGTTTGTTTCTAGTTTCCAGAAGTGTGTGGGGGTTTGTTAATAGCCACGCTTCATATCTCCATTTTTTAGGAGAGATGAAAGGAGAGGGGGAGAAGGATGTAATCACGGGGTCATGGTCAGACCAAGAGATGACTTCTATTTTAGAAGAGTGAATTTCATTAAGGGTGTGGGCCTCAACAAATATATAGTCTAATCTAGAAAACATCTTGTGGGCGCCAGAATAAAAAGTGAAATCATAGTCTGAGGGATGTTTAGCTCTCCAAACATCATGGAGGCCATATTGTGCGACTAGATTCCTGAATGCGTTAGACAAGGAGTTAGTTGCTCTGTCTGGAGTCGATCTTACTGTCCCCCGTCTATCTTTTGAGGGATCCAAAACTAAGTTGAAATCCCCGCCTATTATTAGGGTACCTTGTCTAATTGTGGCAATAAGCTTAAAGATGCGTTTTAGAAAAGGTATTTGTTTGGAGTTCGGGGCATAAAGATTTACCAAGGTGTATTTTAGTTCATTAATTTTACAAATAGAAATAATAAACCTAGCCTCCGGGTCTATTTCAGTATGTATGTTTTCAACCAGAAGGGTGTCTTTGAATAAGATGGCGACTCCTCTAGATTTAGTGGAGTAGGAAGCCTCTATTTTATTTGAATAGTTTTTGAAGGAGAATGGGATGCCTGGAGATTTAATCCAATGGGTCTCCTGCAGAAAAACCACACTAGCTTTGAGTTTTTTAATATTGGCGAGTAATAGGCTTCTTTTAGTAGGGGAGTTGAGGCCTTGCACGTTATGAGTAAGAACATTGAGTTCCATATTGGGAGGTGAAAAAAAAAAAAAAAAAAAGGGGGGGGGGGGGAGGGTAATAAGGGGGGGGGGGTAAGAGGGGAGGTAAGAGGGGTACAGGGGCAAGGAGGCGGTAAAAGTGTACCAAGACTCTGAGACCTAAGCACAAATCTTTGTTGATGTTGTATATATAACTCTATGAAACCACTCTCAGTATGAAAAGAGAAAGAAGAAAAAAAAGCTTAAGTGAACGTTTTAATACAAGGGTTAAATTTTGTAATAATGAGGCTAGGGCTTTTATTATTATTGGTCCTGGGTGCACTGAAAGCTAAGAAGGGGAAATAGAATAATAATTATAACTTCGAGGGGGAAATGGGGGGATATTCAGCGGGTAAGCACCGCTATGAGTTAGGGAAATAAAACATTAGATATGATAATATTCAGAATCATAGATTATAACCATGAGTTAATGTGATAAAGTAATAAAGTAGAGGTCACCTCCCCCAATAGGGGGGGGGGGGCGGGGCAACCAATTCGTAACTTCTAACAGTCAATATAACTTCAGGCTCAGAATCAGCCAACCAAAAGGGAACATCTGGCAAGACTCTAGTTCTAACTATAATAAACTAAGACAAAACTTAATCAACATTTGTCCATACCTCATCTGACGTATACCTGGAATACAATCGAAAACAAATTACAAACACATGTGTCTAGAAGAGATGAAGAGCATAATAAGCAATAGAGTTAAAGTGACCAATCAGACAATATTGCATTAAAACATAAGCAGATATTATATAAATCCTATTCTCTAAATGCATTTACATAAAGTTTTTACATAGAGTAATGACTCCCTCCTCTTACTCATATTTCATGTAACGGCTAGGTAAGGATCTGTGAGGTATCCTTATTAGTTATTTGAATATGTATGTTATTCTTATTAGTTAGCTGACTTAGGAGTATTATTTCGTAGTTCATTACCTAAATTTAGGAGACAGTGTGAGTTACGTAGTGAATTTAATATGGAGTTGGTTATATGTACAAGGGCTGAGATATTAGAATAATTAGTCAAAGGATAAAGCATAAACAGTTAGTCAAACATAATACTAATACAGTATTGGCACCTACCCATCTAGAATAGGTTCTAGTGGCATTTACTTGGGGTTTTAGTTAATGGTAGGAACATCCTGTATATGGATATATATATATCTTTAATAGGAGCTAGCGCAGTTACTATGAGAGGGATATACTAATTACTCAGTTATTTAGGTTAAGTCATAATAAATGGGTACTTTGGAGCAGTATGGGTATGTGGATGTAAGCAATTGTATTGTAATGTGGTAGCAGACTACAATAATGGGAATTTAAGTGGGAAACCAAACCATTATGTCCGATTAACTATGGTCTTGCCAGAGGGTATCTATCCAAATATAGCCCTTATCAAATAATAGAAATGTGGTATCTGAGCATGTATGCGTCTGGATATGGATAAGGATAATGAATCCATGTGTGCAGTTTATATTTAAATATGTCATTTAGCTAGGTGATATTTCAATTCAGCGGTTATTGATTACTATGTGGGTATACAGTTATGACAAACCAGTAAGTAATACAGGATGGGTAACACCTGAGATAGCAAGGGTATCATGAATCGGCAACATTTAACTGTAGGTCAGAGCTTATATGACTCCAATTTTAGCATATCAATATCGACCTTACATCAAGAAGATGTTGAGTATGGGAATATTATGCCAATGGAGGGCTATACATGTATGGGGGTGGCAATATAAACAAACACACGATTACACTTCAGGAAGGGAGGGGGTAACTAGAACTCAAGTACCCATGCAGACGGATTATAATCTCCATACCATACAATACAGAATCTTGGTGTTAGCATGTGATTTAACCTGTAAGGGAGGAATAGGGTTAGTTGAAAACTTTACTCTAATAAAAGTCCCGAAGATTGTAGGGATTAAGTATCCTAAAAGGTCTCTCCTTCCAGTGAGCTATGTAATTTGTGTATCATACGTCTGGCATACAGCAAATGTAAAGTCTGTAGAGCGTGTTCTGTATAAGTATAAAGTTTATTCATCTATCTGAGTAGTATTCCGTCTCTTAGAGGCAGGTGAAGATCTTCTAGGCTTGGGGCTGCGATCTGATGTTTCCATTCTCAAAGTAGAGGATTCAGGATTTGTAGAGCCATTAGTAGGATAGTCCCTTTGAACAAAGTTTAGGTCAGGGCTAGTAGGGGGTACAGCCTGAGGGTTCTGAAGAAGATGTAGCTTGTTCAGGAGCTCCATTCCTTGTTTCAGGTTGGAAATAGTGAAAGAGAGTCCATCATGTTGAAAAAAGAGACGCACAGGGAAGCCCCATCTATATTTTATAGAGTTCTTTCGTAGGCAGTGAGTAATAGGCTGGAATGATCTTCTCTTTGAGAGCATATGGGATGATAGGTCAGGAAAAAACTGTAGACCTTTATAGGGTTCCGGGAGATCTTTGTTTATGAAGGCAGCCTTAAGAATCTTTTCTTTGAAAGTGTAATGGTGTAGTCTCACAACAACATCTCTAGGCTGCGCCTGATTTGAGTTTCTTGGACGGACAGCTCTATGAGCCCTATCTATTTTTGATTCTGTATCTTGAGGGGTACCAATCAGTTCTTCAAACAGCTGTTCTATGAATTTGGGGAGATCAGCATTAGTAACACTTTCGGGAATACCTTTAAGGCGCACGTTGTTGCGCCTAGATCTGTCCTCCAGGTCTGCCAGTTTCACCTCAAGGTCCGAAATCATTTCTGCCAGTGACTGTGAGTATGCAAGAAGGTTTGAGTGGTCTGTTGCCAAATCTTCATGTTTATGTTCTAGAGTGTCAGTCCTGTCCCCTAGTGTGGATATTTCTCTCTTAAGGTCAGCGACTGATGTTCTGATTTCCTGTTTTAGGGAAGAGTGGTGAGAGTCCATTTTAGTTGATAAGGAATTAATGAGTTCCTTGAGGGAAGTACTTTCAGTAGTATAGATAGAATCTTTCCCAGAGGGATGTGGTTCTTCCTCTCCTTGACCAGATGGGGAATCTCTAGAGTCTTCGTCTGAGAGGTCTCTCTCGAGTAGGAATTTACTATGAAAATGATCCGCCACAGTTCTCTTTGGGCCTTCAGTATGTTTGTTGTTAGTTTTTTTCCTGTTTGAGTGAGACATGTTTTATGAGTTCCTTGTGCTGTGTAAATAGTGAAGCTGTGAGGCACTCCGTTAACAGATTGCAATACTTCTGCAGCAACTCGTTGTACACTTCTCCTCGGGGAGGTTGTCCTCACAGGACGATCACGGAAAAGGTAAGGGGGGTATGACCCACTGCCCAAGCTGACAGCAGGAAACGGGAGAGGAGAGTGTATTACCAGCTAGATAGGATTTCTTTGTTTTTATTGTAGAGCATGTAAGTGCATATATTAATCAGAGAAGCATCCTTGTCTCAATTTGACAGGTTACCTTCAGGGGTATAGATGGGTATGCTTAGGCAGGGAACCTCAGCTTTGTACCTGTGAGTTGTCTGTGTATTACATCCAGTACCTTTTTCTTGGGGTTTGTGAGATATCCTTACTGTAGTGAAGAGCAAAAATACACTGCTATATGCTAAGGAAAACAAGCAATCAGAGACAGACCTGTATCTAAAACACAAACAACCTGTCTATGTACGATTGAATATTTCTGAGTATAGTCTCAGGGGTACATATATTAACCAGGATCAGCAGTAGTGCGTCTCAGATTTTGGAATCTAGATGAAGCTTTTAGTATATACGGTTTGAGATAAGTCTCTCCTTACTGCAAATCTAGTATCAAATGTCAGTTAGTATAGCAGTTGTATCTGTTAAGTATAACAGCAATGACTTCCAAAATCTACGTTTCAATCAGCTTAGGTGTTTAGTATTTTCATACTTAAAGCATAGCTCCTGATTGTTTCAGGTTAAATGTAGATGTAGTGATGTTTATATTCTGCAGTTTATGTAGCCAGAAACACTTCCTTACTTGCAGCAATAGTTATGTACATAAGGGTGATTTATTCCTGGATGTGGTCAGCACTAATAATCAGCAGAATCAAAATTTACTTTCTTAGTGCAGTAAAAAGTCATAAGGAAAATATAATAAAAATATTCTTCTTCTATCTCCAGCCTAGGATTAAGGGGCTTCCAAAGTGGTTTTGAGGAAATATAGTAGAGTGATTCCCCAGCTCCGGTAAATCTCTTGTCCAAAGTATGAGAAGTATGCTTAATCTACACACTGCAGTTTTTAGTCCCAAAAATCAGTATTCCGGTATGATATATAGGTGTTTAAATAAAGTGATCAGTGCATGGGAGCTTGGATGTAATTTGTACAATAAAGCTGATTATTAAGTAGTGTATCTTGTTTTCACTTTAGCTTTAATTTTCTGTTTTTCCCCCAGTATGTGATCTGTTGAGTAGAACCATTACAGTGTAATCCATAAGCATAAGTTCTTACCCTCCTTGATGTTCGTCTATTGGTTTGCAGGCCGCTCCAATTTACTCCGTTTGGGATTGTCAGGTCTTGAAGAAGGTCAGGCCTCAAAATGGCGAGTTCGCGCCAAAAAGTAAGTAGCGCTAAACTCCGCCACAAGCCCACATGTGTTTCGTCCGGGATCTAGCCAGGAGCAGGGGTAAGGTGTCCCCCAGGGATAGAGGCAGAAGCCAAAGAGTAGTTAGTGCTTAGGACTAGATGCCGCTACTTAACAGTTCTGCATGCGGTGTTAGGTTGCTGCTCCGGAGCGGAGCCCCGACCCTCCGGGCAGCAGTGATGTGTGATCAGAAGGTCAGTAGGCGATCTGACCGGAGTCCGGTCTCAGGTGCTAGGCAGCCAGTTGTGTTGGTAGGCAGATGTCGTGTAGCAATTCCCCTCAGACAGGCCGGTGTCATTTGATAGCGCACACAACGCATATATTTCTGATCGTTCCGTTCCACAAATCACTCAAATACCTCCAGTATGTATTCTAGAAGTAATGACTAACAAAAAGAGTCACTATATAGGTTTTAGAAATTACTTATGTATATTTAAAATATAATAGCAAGAGAGAGCTCCTCTAATGCACGTCCCTTCAGCTTGACGGTTAGCTCCGCCCAGAATATTACAATTTTAAGAGACTTTCCATTTTATTTTTATTATCAAGTTTACTTCATTCTCTTGTTATCATTTGCTTAAAAGCAAACCTTTATAGGTTCAAGTGCAGCAATGCACTAAAGGGAGCTAACTGGTGATTGGTGAGTATACACATATTCCACTTGTTATTCGCCCTGCCAGGTTCCAGTAGCGTATTTGTGCTCTGTAGCTGACTTTAACAATGTATAAGTCCTTTTTATGAAGTTGCAATCAGAACATGTTCTTCTTCAATAGGGCATTTGTTATTGCAGTATCAGTTAGCTATACCTGCGCATTTAATTCCCACACTTAATTAAAGTCTGCTCTGGACTGACAATAAATTACGGGGCTGGAGCTAACCAAGCCAATCAAGAGGACATGTGCAAATCTCCCAATCACAGACCATGTTCAGCTCATGATTGGTAGTGTGTTGCCACATCAGAGCTGAATTTAAATGGACATGTTTTATTTCATGATTTAGATAGAGCATATAATTAAAAAAAAAGTTTCTAATTTACTTCTAGTATCCAGTTTACTTAATTCTCTTGGTATTCTGTGTTGAAAAACAGGTAAGTAGGCTCAGAAGCCTCCACATGTCTGGAGCTTTATATGACAGCATATTTGCAAGAATGTTTTCAAGAATATTATACACAGCAGTATAGAGCAGCAATGTTTCCAAGTGGTGCTAGTGTATGCTCTGTCTGAATCACATTTTTTAGGATTTAAAGGGACAGTAGTTGTGCATAATGAAACTACTTTACATCATATGTTCTTTCTTTATTTTGCCCTCTTTTCATGTAATAAAGCTTTGAAAATGTTGCAAATTTTAATACTGAGAACTTCCTGACTTCTCAAGGTGAACTCTGCTATATATCTTTCCTTAATCGGCTTTAACTGATAACAACTCCAAATGAAAGCATTTTATACTAACTTTATGAATGTGACTAGCCTGGTAGTCTGCTGACTAAAGCCCAGATTTTCTACTCCAAATAAGGAAAACATGGTAAGTGGAGTTTGGCTATAGAACAATTGCAGAAAGAAAGGATTTACGTGTCCTCGGAGCTCTGGTTAAGTGTTTTGCAAAATAAAAAAGGTGCATAAAACACATCAAAAATACATTACAAAGTATAGTTACACTCATAATAACACTGTCTGATAAAAAATACATTACAAAGTACAGTTACACTCATAATAACACTGTCTGATAAAAAATACATTACAAAGTACAGTTACACTCATAATAACACTGCCTGATAAAAATACATTACAAAGTACAGTTACACTCATAATAACACTGTCTGATAAAAAATACATTACAAAGTACAGTTACACTCATAATAACACTGTCTGATAAAAAATACATTACAAAGTACAGTTACACTCATAATAACACTGTCTGATAAAAAATACATTACAAAGTACAGTTACACTCATAATAACACTGTCTGATAAAAAATACATTACAAAGTACAGTTACACTCATAATAACACTGTCTGATAAAAATTCACTACAAAGTACAGTTACACTCATAATAACACTGACTGATAAAAATACACTACAAAGTACAGTTACACTCATAATAACACTGTCTGATAAAAAATACATTACAAAGTACAGTTACACTCATAATAACACTGTCTGATAAAAAATACATTACAAAGTACAGTTACACTCATAATAACACTGTCTGATAAAAAATACATTACAAAGTACAGTTACACTCATAATAACACTGTCTGATAAAAAATACATTACAAAGTATAGTTACACTCATAATAACACTGTCTGATAAAAAATACATTACAAAGTACAGTTACACTCATAATAACACTGGCCTAGATTTAGAGTTTTGTCGGTAAGGACCCGCGTAGCTAACTAACTAACTCTGGTATTGAGAGTCCACATAAAGGCTGCGTTAGGCTCCAAAAAAGGAGCGTAGAGCATTTTTAACACAGCTTCAACTCTCGATACCAGAGTTGCTTACGCAAGCGGCCAGCCTCAAAAACGTGCTCGTGCACGATTCCCCCATAGAAAACAATGGGGCTGTTTGAGCTGAAAAAAAACCTAACACCTGCAAAAAAGCCGCGTTCAGCTCCTAACGCAGCCCCATTGTTTGCTATGCGGAAACACTTCCTACGTCTGCACCTAACACTCTAACTTGTACCCCGAGTCTAAACACCCCTAACCTTACACTTATTAACCCCTATTCTGCTGCCCCCCGCTATCGCTGACCCCTGCATATTATTATTAACCCCTAATCTGCCGCTCCGTAAACCGCCGCTACTTACATTATCCTTATGTACCCCTAATCTGCTGCCCTAACATCGCCGACCCCTATATTATATTTATTAACCCCTAATCTGCCCCCCACAACGTCGCCTCCACCTGCCTACACTTATTAACCCCTAATCTGCCAAGCGGACCTGAGAGCTATTATAATAAAGTTATTAACCCCTAATCCGCCTCACTAACCCTATAATAAATAGTATTAACCCCTAATCTGCCCTCCCTAAAATCGCCGACACCTAACTTCAATTATTAACCCCTAATCTGCCAACCGGAGCTCACCGCTATTCTAATAAATGTATTAACCCCTAAAGCTAAGTCTAACCCTAACACTAACACCCCCCTAAATTAAATATAATTTTAATCTAACGAAATTAATTAACTCTTATTAAATAAATTATTCCTATTTAAAGCTAAATACTTACCTGTAAAATAAACCCTAATATAGCTACAATATAAATTATAATTACATTGTAGCTATTTTAGGATTAATATTTATTTTACAGGCAACTTTGTAATTATTTTAACCAGGTACAATAGCTATTAAATAGTTAAGAACTATTTAATAGTTACCTAGTTAAAATAATTACAAAATTACCTGTAAAATAAATCCTAACCTAAGTTACAATTAAACCTAACACTATACTATCATTAAATTAATTAAATAAAATACCTACAATTACCTACAATTAAACCTAACACTACACTATCAATAAATTAATTAAATACAATATCTACAAATAACTACAATGAAATAAACTAACTAAAGTACAAAAAATAAAAAAGAACTGTTACAAAATATAAAAAAATATCTACAAACATAAGAAAAATATTACAACAATTTTAAACTAATTACACCTACTCTAAGCCCCCTAATAAAACAACAAAGCCCCCCAAAATAAAAAATGCCCTACCCTATTCTAAATTACTAAAGTTAAAAGCTCTTTAACCTTATCATCCCTGAACAGGGCCCTTTGCGGGGCATGCCCCAAGAAGTTCAGCTCTTTTGCCTGTAAAAAAAACATACAATACCCCCCCCCCAACATTACAACCCACCACCCACATACCCCTAATCTAACCCAGACCCCCCTTAAATAAACCTAACACTAAGCCCCTGAAGATCTTCCTACCTTATCTTCACCATACCAGGTTTATCCGTCCTGAAGAGCTCCTCCGATGTCCTGATCCAAGCCCAAGCGGGGGGCTGAAGAGGTCCATGATCCGGCTGAAGTCTTCATCCAAGCGGGAGTTGAAGAGGTCCATGATCCGGTAGAAGTCTTCATCCAAGCGGGGCAGAAGAGGTCTTCCATCCGATTGAAGTCTTCATCCAAGCGGGGCAGAAGAGATCTTCCATCCGATTGAAGTCTTCATCCAGGCGGCATCTTCTATCGACATCCATCTGGAGCGGAGCGGCAGCATCCTGAAGACCTCCGAAGCGGAACATCCATCCTGGCCGACGACTGAACGACGAATGACGGTTCCTTTAAATGACGTCATCCAAGATGGCGTCCCTCGAATTCCGATTGGCTGACAGGAATCTATCAGCCAATCGGAATTAAGGTAGGAATATTCTGATTGGCTGAATATAACCGCGGTGCGGTTAATAAATATAATATAGGGGTCGGCGGTGTTAGGGGCAGCAGATTAGGGGTACATAAGGATAACGTAGGTGGCGGCGCTTTGCGGTCAGCAGATTAGGGGTTAATAAGTGTAGGTAGCTGGCGGCGACGTTGTGGGGGGCAGGTTAGGGGTTAATAAATATAATATAGGGGTCGGCGGTGTTAGGGGCAGCAGATTAGGGGTACATAAGTATAACGTAGTTGGCGGTCGGCAGATTAGGGGTTAAAAAAATTTAATCGAGTGGCGGCGATGTGGGGGGACCTCGGTTTAGGGGTACATAGGTAGTTTATGGGTGTTAGTGTACTTTAGAGTACAGTAGCTAAGAGCTTTATAAACCGGCGTTAGCCCAGAAAGCTCTTAACTACTGACTTTTTTCCTGCGGCTGGAGTTTTGTCGTTAGATTTCTAACGCTAACTTCAGACACGACTCTAAATACCGGAGTTAGAAAAATCCCATTGAAAAGATAGGATACGCAATTTACGTAAAGGGGATCTGCGGTATGGAAAAGTCACGGCTGAAAAGTGAGCGTTAGACCCTTTTTTGAGTGACTCCAAATACCAGAGTTAGCCTAAAACCAGCGTTAGGAGCCTCTAACGCTGGTTTTCACGGCTAACGCCAAACTCCAAATCTAGGCCACTGTCTGATAAAAAAAAAATACATTACAAAGTACAGTTACACTCATAATAACACTGTCTGATAAAAAATACATTACAAAGTACAGTTACACTCATAATAACACTGTCTGATATTTAAAAATTGTTTTAAAAAAATGCACAAAAAAGTTATAAGGGCTCAAAGATATGAGGTATTGTGTGTTAGAAAAAGGCAGGCAAAGGGCTTTAACATAGAGATGCATACATACACATGTATAAATATATATATATATATATATATATATATATATATATATATATGTGTGTGTGTGTTTATATGTGTATACAGGTGTATTTATGCATATATGTATATATATATATATATATATATATATAAATATAGCACACAGACAAAGTCTAGCACTCCTTTACAAGCTCTCAACTAAGATAAAAAGCAGCAATGGAAGAGTTAGTCACTGCATCTGGCCAAATGGGAAAAGCCCAGTTACCTCGTCAAGGTCTCTTCCAAAAACCTGGGTCCCTAAACAGCCACACAATGCAGGCTCACAATTAAACAACTGTGAAAAAAACACAATTTATGCTTACCTGATAAATTTATTTCTCTTGTGGTGTATCCAGTCTACGGATCATCCATTACTTGTGGGATATTCTCATTCCCAACAGGAAGTTGCAAGAGGACACCCACAGCAGAGCTGTAATATAGCTCCTCCCCCAACTGTCATAGCCAGTCATTCGACCGAAAACAAGCTGAGAAAGGAGGAAACATAGCAAATCTGTTCAACAGAAGCCTCATTTTTAAAGGCCCAAGTGGAAGCCACAGCTCTAGTGGAATGAGCTGTAATCCTTTCAGGAGGCTGCTGTCCAGCAGTCTCATAGGCTAAATGGATTAAGCTTCTTAGCCAAAAAGAAAAAGAGGTTGCCAAAGCCTTTTGACCTCTCCTCTGTCCAGAATAGACAACAAACAAAGCGGATGTTTGACGAAAATCTTTAGTAGCTTGTAAGTAAAACTTTAAAGCACAGACCACGTCCAGATTGTGTAACACAAGGATGGAACCACAATCTCTTGATTGATATTCTTGTTAGATACCACCTTAGGTAAGAACCCAGGTTTGGTACGCAGGACTACCTTATCCGTATGAAAAATTAGATAAGGAGAATCACATTGTAAGGCAGATAGCTCAGAGACTCTACGAGCCGAGGAAATAGCTAACAAAAAAAAAAAAGAACTTTCCAAGATAAAAGTTTGATATCTATGGAATGAAGAGGTTCAAACGGAACTCCTTGAAGAACCTTAAGAACCAAGTTTAAGCTCCATGGTGGAGCAACAGGTTTAAACACAGGCTTGATTCAAACTAAAGCCTGACAAAATGCATGAACGTCTGGAACAACTGCCAGACGCTAGTGCAAAAGAATAGACAGAGCAAAAATCTGTCCCTTTAAGAAACTAGCTGACAATCCTTTTTCCAAACCTTCTTGGAGAAAAGATAAAATCCTAGGAATCCTGACCTTACTCCATGAGTAACCCTTGGATTCACACCAATAAAGATATCTACGCCATACCTTATGGTAAATTTTCCTGGTGACAGGCTTTCGTGCCTGTATTAAGGTATCAATAACTGACTCAGAGAAGCCATGCTTTGATAAAATCAAGCATTCAATCTCCAGGCAGTCAGCCTCAGAGAAATTAGATTTGGATGGTTGAAAGGACCCTGAAGTAGAAGGTCCTGTCTCAGAGGCAGAGACCATGGTGAAAAGGATGACATGTCCACTAGATCTGCATACCAGGTCCTGCGTGGCCACGCAGGTGCTATCAGAATCACTGATGCTCTCTTCTGCTTGATCTTGGCAATCAGTTGAGGGAGCAGAGGAAACGGTGGAAACATATAATCCAGGTTTAAAGACCAGGGCGCTGCTAGAGTATCTATCAGTGTCGCCTTGGGATCCCTGGACCTGGATCCGTAACACAGAAGCTTGGCGTTCTGGCGAGACGCCATGATATCCAGTTCTGGTTTGCCCCAACGGAGAATCAGTTGTGCAAATACCTCCGGATGGAGTTCCCACTCTCCCGGATGAAAAGTCTGACGAATTAGAAAATCCGCCTCCCAGTGCTCTACACCTGGGATATGGATAGCTGATAGGTGGCAAGAGTGAATCTCTGCCCAGTGAATTATTTTTGAAACTTCTAGGGAACTTCTTGTTCCCCCTGAATGGTTGATGTAAGCTACAGTCGTGATGTTGACCGACTGAAATCTGATGTACCTCAGAGTTGCTAACTGAGGCCAAACCTGAAGAGCCTTGAATATCGCTCTTAGTTCCAGAATATTTATTGGAAGGAGAGACTCCTCCTGAGTCCACGATCCCTGAGCCTTCAGGGAGTTCCAGACTGCACCCCAACCTAGAAGGCTGGCATTTGTTGTTACAATAGTCCAATCTGGCCTGCAAAGGTCATACCTTTGGACAGATGGACCCGAGATAGCCACCAGGGAAGAGGATCCCTGGCCTCTTGGTCCAGATTCAGTTGAGGGGCCAAATCTGTGTAATCCCCGCTCCACTGACTGAGCCTCAATAGTTGCAGCGGTCTGAGATGTAAGCGTGCAAACGGCACTATGTCCATTACTTCCATACACTGAGCCACCAAAGGGCGCGAAATGGAATGAAGAACCCAACAGGAATTTAGAAGCTTTGATAACCTGGACTCCGTCAAGGTAAATTTTCATTTCTACAGAATCTATCAGAGTCCCTAGAAAGGAAACTCTTGTGAGTGGGGATAGAGAACACTTTTCCTCGTTCACTTTCCACCCATGCGACCTCAGAAATGCCAGTACTACGTCCGTATGAGACTTGGCAATTTGGAAGTTTGACGCCTGTATCAGGATGTCATCTAAATAAGGGGCTACTGCTATGCCCTGCGGCCTTAGGACCGCCAAAAGCGACCCTAGAACCTTTGTAAAGATTCTTGGGGCTGTAGCTAATCCAAAGGGAAGAGCTACAACTGGTAATGCCTGTCTTGAAAGGCAAATGAGAAACCGATGATGATCTTTGTGTATCGGAATGTGAAGATAAGCATCCTTTAGATCCACTGTAGTTATATATTGACCCTCCTGGATCAGTGGTAGGATGGTACGAATAGTTTCCATCTTGAACAATGGAACTTTGAGGAATTTGTTTAAGATCTTTAGATCCAAAATCGGTCTGAAGGTGCCCTCTTTTTTGGGAACCACAAACAGATTTGAGTAAAAACCCTGTTCCTGTTCCTCCTTTGGAACTGGATGGATCACTCCCATAACTAGGAGGTCTCGTACACAGTGTAAGAATGCCTCACTCTTTATCTGGTTTGCAGATAATTGTGAAAGGTGAAATCTCCCTTTTGGGGGGGAAGCTTTGAAGTCCAGAAGATATCCCTGGGATATAATTTCCAATGCCCAGGGATCCTGAACATCTCTTGCCCACGCCTGGGCGAAGAGTGAAAGTCTGCCCCCTACTAGATCCGTTAGTGGGTAGGGGGTTGTTCCTTCATGCTGTATTAGAGGCAGCAGCAGGCTTTTTGACCTGCTTACCTTTTTTCCAGGTCTGGTTTGGTCTCCAGACCGTCTTGGATTGAGCAAAAGTTCCCTCTTGTTTATTATTAGAGGAAGTTGATGCCGCCCCTGCCTTGAAGTTTCGAAAGGCACGAAAATTAGACTGTTTGGCCCTAGATTTGGACCTGTCCTGAGGAAGGGCACAACCTTTTCCTCCCGTAATATCAGCAATAATCTCCTTCAAACCAGGCCCGAATAGGGTCTGCCCCTTGAAGGGAATGTTAAGTAGCTTAGATTTTAAAGTCACGTCAGCTGACCATGATTTAAGCCATAGCGCTCTGCGCGCCTGTATAGCAAAACCAGAATTCTTAGCCGTTAGTTTATACAAATGAACAATGTCATCAGAAATAAAATAATTGGCTAGCTTAAGTGTTCTAAGTTTGCCAAGTATGTCATCCAATGGAGTCTCTACCTGTAAAGCCTCTTCCAGAGACTCAAACCAGTACGCAGCAGCAGCAGTGACAGGGGCAATGCATGCAATGGGCTGTAGGATAAAACCTTGTTGAATAAATATTTTCTTAAGGTAACCTTCTAATTTTTTATCCATTGGCTCTAAAAAAGCACAACTGTCCTCGACAGGGATAGTAGTACGCTTTGCTAGAGTAGAAACTGCTCCCTCCACCTTAGGGACTGTCTGCCATAAGTCCTGTGTGGTGGCATCTATTGGAAAACATTTTTCTAAAAATAGGAGGGGAAGAGAACGGCACACCTGGTCTATCCCATTCCTTATTAATAATTTCTGTAAACCTTTTAGGTATTGGAAAAACATCAGTACACACCGGCACTGCAAAGCATTTATCCAGTCTACAAAATTTCTCTGGCACTGCAATGGTATCACAGTCATTCAGAGCAGCGAAAACCTCCCTAAGTAACACGCGGAGGTGTTCAAGCTTAGATTTAAATGTAGAAATATTAGAATCAGGTATCTTTCCTGAGTCATTAACATCACCCACTGACTGAAGCTCTCCTTCCTCAGCTTCTGCATATTGTGAGGCAGTATCAGACATGGTTCTTAAAGCGTCAGTATGCTCTGCATTTTGTCTCACCCCAGAGCTATCTCGCTAACCTCTAAGTTCAGGTAGTCTGGCTAATACCGCTGACAGTGTATTATCCATGACTGCCGCCATGTCTTGTAAAGTAAATGCTATAGGCGCCCTAGATGTACTTGGCGCCATTTGAGCGTGAGTCCCTTGGGCGGGAGTCAAAGGGTCTGACACGTGGGGAGAGTTAGTCGGCATAACTTTCCCCTCGTCAGATTCCTCTGGTGATAATTTTTTTAAAAACAGAATATGATCTTTATTGCATAAAATGAAATCAGTACATTTGGTACACATTCTAAGAGGGGGTTCCACCATGGCTTTTAAACATAATGAACAAGGACTTTCTTCTATGTCAGACATGTTTATACAGACTAGCAATGAGACTAGCAAGCTTGGAAAACACTTTAAATCAAGTTAACAAGCAAATATAAAAAACGGTACTGTGCCTTTAAGAGAAACAAATTTTGTCAGAATTTGAAAAACAGTGAAAAAATGCAGTAAATCAAACAAATTTTTTACAGTGTATGTAATAGGCTAGCAGAGCATTGCATACACTTGCAAATGGATGATTAACCCCTTAGTTCAAAAAACGGATCAAAAAAACGAAATAGACGTTTTTTTGTTTTTTTTGTTGTTGTTTTTTTTAACAGTCACAACCAACTGCCACAGCAATCTGTGGTCCTACCTTCCCCAATAAACGACTTTGGAAAGCCTTTGAGCCCTTTAGAGATGTCCTATAGCATACAGGGGACTCCTGAGGGAAGCTGGATGTCACAGTTTGTAATTTTAACTGCACCAACTGTAACTTTTATACTATAACAGTGGAAAGCCTCAGTAAAACTGTTTCTAGTCAAAATTTAAGCCAGCCATGTGGAAAAAACTAGGCCCCAATAAAGTTTTATCACCAATGCATATATAAAAACGATTAAACATGCCAGCAAACGTTTATATTGTAATATCATAAGGGTATTACCCCTGGGAGTAAGCATGATACCAGTCGTTATTAAATCACTGTATTCAGGCTTAACTTACATTAATCCGGTATCAGCACCATTTTCTAGTGTTTTCCATCTCTAGAAAAAATTATAACTGCACATACCTGATAGCAGAATAAACTGCACGCCATTCTCTCGCTGAAGTTACCTCATCTGTGTAATCCCCTCATACATATGTGAGAATAGCAATGGATCTTAGTTACAACCTGCTAAGATCATAGAAACCTCAGGCAGATTCTTCTTCTATTTACTGCCTGAGATAAAATAGCACAACTCCGGTACTTTTTCAAAATAACAAACTTTTGATTGAAGAAAATAAACTAACTATATTTAACCACTCTCTCCTACAACATCCTAGCTTGTTGAGAGTTGCAAGAGAATGACTGGCTATGACAGTTAGGGGAGGAGCTATATTACAGCTCTGCTGTGGGTGTCCTCTTGCAACTTCCTGTTGGGAATGAGAATATCGCGCAAGTAATGGATGATCCGTGGACTGGATACACCTTACAAGAGAAATGAAGGGTGCACAGGTTTATATAATCTCCCCAAACATATACAAAACATGGGAGGGATCAGCACTCTCAGGCCGGACTGGGTACACATCCTTTAACCCTGCAACATGCACAGCCCTGGGTACAAAACAGCACTCTCAGGAAGCTGCACTGTCACCAGAGTCACAGGCAGTTATCCCCAGACTGACCTGGGTGCAAGGCCCAAACAGGGAAAATTAAAAAAAAAATTAATACATTAATATAGCACACAGAAAAATATATATAACCATATATTTGGTTATATATACCCCATATAGACAGTTTCAGTGTATTTCAATGTTTCCACTTCTTTTCATTATTATCACATTTGCTGTTCCATTTACGTTAATTGCAAAGTGAGACCATGTTGGCATTTTTTGTCACAGTATTCTGGGTAATTGCACCGCTATTGTTCAATATAATCAGAACTAGTAACACGCAATTAGCGTATTATGGTAAAGCATACATTTACCTTTAAGCAGTCAAACCATATTGTTTCAGGTGTTCACACATTGGAAGCGCCAATTTTAACCAATCAATGTATCCCATATGGTTTTTAAGTATTGTCTATGGTGTGCACAAATTAAGCTATGATTATGGGACTCTCCAGAAAAGCGTAAGCTTCTGTGCTGCACTCTTCACTGTGTATATATTTTTGTATGGTGGCTTGGTTTACCATCAAACTTTTAACTATTTCTTGGAATAAAGGTAATTTTTATACATATCGGAGCGTGCAACTATTTTTTGTTGCATTTGTACACATATATAGACATATAAATATATAAGTGCATTGGAGCCATTTTCAGTCAAGTAGATGAAAATAAGAAAAAGCAAATTCATGCAATATTTATATATATATATATATATATATATATATATATATATATACTGTGTATTTATTGTAAATATTTCACATTCCAATATTCTGCACAAAGTACAACATATTATATGTATTTATAAATAGATATTTTTATATATATATATATATATATATATATATATATATATATATACTGTATATATACTGTATATATATATATATATATATATATATATATATATACGTATATATCTATACCTTTTATGTAATCATCTATACTTTTAGGTATAGATATATATTGTACCAATATACCATCAGATATATGTATAAGTATGTATTTATAAATAAAAAGAACATATTCTGTTAAGTGAAGAACATTGGCATGTGAAATATTCATATTTTCATGTCGGGTTAGCCCACTTGAGAATATGTGATTGGGATTGCGTATGAGTAGGGTGTTTTTTTCCCACTTTTTTTGCTTCATTGACTTGTAAGGGGGAATACGTTAAGACAATATTTGACATTCGGCTTTTTTCATGCATCGGGTTAGCGTGCAAGCAAAAAACTTTTTACTTTCAACTTGTAATGCAAGTGCAATCCGACGCGAGTGGGTGCATTGAATACTGCTCCACTTGTAATCTGGCCCTCATGTAGAATTAACTGCTTTAATTTAAATATATTAGACAATCAAATAATCTATGTAATACTTCCTGTAATTAATATGTAAGCTATAATCAGTGTCTTTATTGTATAAAATGCTGCAGTTAATTATTTTTCTAAAGAAAAAAAATAAATAGAAAATAATAACTGATGTTGTCTTCTCTTTCCATACGATTAGTAAGTGCACCAATCAGATTTAATGCATCAATACTTGGGGGCCTATTTATCAATGTGCGAGTGGACATGATACGATGTAGGCGTATGCTGTCGGCATTTATCATTACACAAAAACGGCTTCTGCAATGCCTCCCCCTGCGGGCACTAGCAGGCGGTGTCAGTCAACTAGATCGTATTCGATTGGGTTAATTTCTGTCCGGGGCCTCAGAGCAGGCGGAAAAGTTATGGAGCAGAAGTCTTTAGACCGCTGCTTCATAACTACTGTTTTTGGCAAGCCTGAAGGCTCGCGCAGAAACAGGGACATCAAACTCCATTCGGAGCTTGATAATTCAGCCCCTTGGAGTGTAATACAACAGAGATTGACAAGCTGTTGCCCCATAATCTCTGCACAAGAATGAGGATAAGGTATTGTGCACCAAGAGGCTGTACAGAGCAGTAGGGGAGACTGTTCATAGACTTATTAATTCTAACAAGATTGCATACCAGGCAGACAGCATCAACCTCTTACACACAGCACAGTTCATCAGCACCAAATGTTTCAGTCTTTAAAGACCTTTATTCTTCATCTTCGAGTCATGCCATTTACAATGTTTCAGGCTACAAACCCTTAATCATGTCAGGCAGACAGCAGAAATTGTTACCAGTAGCTGCCAGTCAGACAGCATGAACTTTTACCATCACATGCCAGGCAGACACTGAGAGGCTAAGCGTAAACATGATTCATTATTAGAATAAATAAATTAAACAAAGGGACAAGTAGTTTTTGGTATGCTTTATCACTGACCATACCACAAAATTATATGATCTCCATTGACTGATTTCATAAGATATGTCACTCAATAAGGACTTGAAATTTTGAGCCATGTAATATTATAATATATATATATATATATATATATATATATATTAAAACAAGATAAGAAGACTGCGCTATCCTAATGTTGTTTAGATAAAGTGTTGCAATATTATAAATAACAAATATGCATAAACACATAAAAATGAATAATAAATAATATATAATATATAATAATCAAAAATACTAGCACAATTGAATTAGTCAAAATACTAGAAAGTCCATGAATAGTTATATTCAGAAAAAAAGGTAGCTGAACTGAATAGTTGCGTGAAGACTCCCACTTTATCTTCACTAAATGAATATAGAAAAAAAGTCTTTTGTTCTGCGCCAAATCTCTGTGGACATATAATATTTACAGGGGAAGAAACTCCCCTATATCTATACACTTAGAAAACCTCAATCGATATGAGGTAAGTAATCACCCTTGGAATGATAATCCACGTAGATCTCTGCAGCTCCTATTAAATGGATCCGTTCCAATAGGGACCTGAAGCTGTATTCACCTATTGCTGTGTTCTGAGGCAGTGATTACGATCCTCTCCAAAAACGTTATTGGCTCATGCAATGTACAGGGAGACAAAAAGACAGAGGTACCAAAATAGTGAAGTAAGTTTTATTAAGTTCCCCACAATACAGGTACCCCCAAGGTCTCCCACTCACACTTAAAAACCTCAATCTTATGAGGTAAGTAAAAGCATATATGCCACGATAGTCAAAGATAAGATCATATAAAATGCCTCAATGTGACCCAAATGTATCCGTACAGCGTCTCTGACGCGTTTCAAAGTCTCCTTCTTCCTCAGAGGGATAGAAGTACGTGATAACTTACATTAGTTTGATTCCAACATTTAAAACTGGTGCTATGTTTGTACATCGTAATTCTCGCCTTCTGATTGGCCGAGAATCTCAACCGGTCATTGGATAGTTCATTCAGATGCGTGATTGGTCCCAAAATCACATGTGATAGTCATGTGATAGTATTACAAGTATTAGCCAGATTTTTTAAGGTGGACAAATCACGCACTGAATGAAAAGCACAGCAATAGGATAAAATTACATATTGAAAGTAAGTGCCAGTGAATTAATTACAAGCAAATACAAACAGATAAGGGTGATTACTACAAAGTTTAAAACACTATACAATAAAAATGCTATAGAATAAGTATTAGTGACTGCATTAAGCATAATAATATAAAATGTACGAAGTAATATTACCATAAAATACATACAAAATTCGTTAAAAAGCTTATTTAAAAAAAATTGATATTAATATCATATTTAATTAATATATATATATATATATATATATATATTTATTCAAAATTCAAATAATTAGCATAATAAATACTTAAAAATATATATAAAAGGATAAAAAAACTTCATAACAAAAATCAGAGAAAACAGATAAAACAGCTAAAGGTGGACATGTAAAATAGCAAGAAATTATACCAGAAAGGCTGCTAGATCAATGTCTTTATTCAGACACACAGTATCTGACAAAAGTGATTATGCCCATCAAATTTTTTGTAAATGTTATTATATCTTTTCATGTGACAACACTGAATAAATTACACTTTGCTACAATGTAAAGTAGTGAGTGTACAGCCTTTATAACAGTGTAAATTTGCTGTCCCCTCAAAATAACTCAACACACAGCCATTAATGTCTAAACCATTGGCAACAAATGTCTTTAAAATATATCTTTAAAATATTTACAAAAATGTGATGATATGATGGGTGTACTCACTTTTGTGAAATACTGTATATATATATATATACACAGTTGTGCTCATAATTTTGCAAACCCTGGTAGAATTTATGATTTCTTGGCCATTTTTCAGAGAATATGAATGATAACGCAAAAAAAATTCTTTCACTCATGGTTAGTGTTTGGCTGAAGCCATTTATTATCAATCAAATATGTGTTTACTCTTTTTAAATCATAATGACAACAGAAACTACCCAAATAACCCTGATAACCTGCACACAAGTTGACACAAAGGGGTTTGAATGTCTATTAAAGGTAACCATCCTCACCTGTGATCTGTTTTCTTGTAATTAGTGTGTGTGTATAAAAGTTCAATGAGTTTCTGGACTCCTGACAGACTCTTGCATCTTTCATCCAGTGCTGCACTGACGATTTAGGATTCTGAGTCATGGGGAAAGCAAAAGAATTGTCAAAGGATCTGCGGGAAAAGGTTGACCTTTTATGCACACACACTAATTACAAGCAAACAGATTACAGGTGAGGATGGTTACCTTTAATAGCCATTTAAACCCCTTTGTGTCAACTTGTGTGCATGTTATCAGGCCAAAATCACCAGGGTATGTAAACTTTTGATCAGGGTCATTTGGGTAGTTTCTGTTGTCATTATGATTTAAAAAGAGTAAACACAGTTGATTGATAATAAATGGCTTAAGCCAAACACTAACCATGAGTGAAAGAATTTTTCTGCGTTATCATTCATATTCTCTGAAAAATGGCCAAGAAATCATAAATTCTGCAAGGGAATGTAAACTTATGAGCACAACTGTATATATATATATATATATATATATATATATATATATATATATATATATATACATACCGTATGTATATACAGTATATACAGTATATGGATTATCTAGATCAATGTAACAAATGTAGCAAATGGTTTTTTTTTTACTTTTTTTGCACCATGCTGTATTATAAGTATTATAAATAAGTATTTTTTTAAAAAAATAATATAAAAATGTTTGTTAAAAAGTCATAGTATATGATACAATATGATCTCAGGTCTTTCCAATGTCTAAGGTTTACCAACCTCACATTAGCACATACAATCGATGTACCATCAATACATTAATCACTATAAGCAACATATTAAGCCTTCACCTTGTGTCAAGATCACATATAAGTAATTATATTGCTAGCAGATATCAATAAATTTCAAAACACTTGCTGGGGGAGGGGGTTAGGACTTGCAAATTGAAAAAAGATAATCAATGGTGCAATTTCATCTTGAGGGCTCTATTTATTATATTGTATTGCTTCATGAAGTCTGTTCAGTTGCAACTACTCTAAAATATAGCTGACAGTTTTTATATTTTTATATAGCTGACAGTTTTCATATTTTCATGGTTAGAAAAAAAACATGTTACTCCTATTTTCTAAATACGATCAACATTTTTTAAATTAGTTTGCTAAAAATAAAATGCAACTGCTTTCCTTTAATTACCTTCATGCTTTTATGGAGTTTCTTGTCAGATGTTAAGATCTTGACCACTTGTTGTGGTAAGGTGTCTCATAAACAATAGGTCAGAAAGATCTGGTTTGATGTTCTTCAGTATACTGTATGATATGTGTACAGCAGGTGTTTGAATAATAGCCCACTGGAAATCTAAATGTTTTCAAGACATTTTTGCAACTTGGATCCAGATTATAATGTACATGGAGATAAATTAGTTACCAAAAACAGTAAATGGCTTAATATTAATAATACTTCACAACATTTGTTATTGGACACTAATTATAGACACATACATTCCTCTATCCTCAACTGATGTAATCCCTGGTGCATAGTCACAAGGACACATTAACTGCAGTTAGTTCCAAATCTTTGCTAAACTGGTACAATAAAAATTATGATATTCCCCAAATAATTTCCTGCTTAGCACCTTAGTGCAAGAGTGCCTTGTCCAAAATAAACAGCCCTACTCAAACACAAATCTATAAGCCTACCTTGTGCCTAAGAAACTCCACCCAATGCCCTCTCCTAAAGAGACAATCAATCAAAATATGTTCCTACTTTTGTCATGGTTAATTTGTTGTCACATTATTTTGTCTTATTGTTTAAGACCCTCAAAAATAAGTTTCTCTATTTGTGATGAATACCCTCATTCTTCATTTGTATTACATCAATTTACTTTACATTATATTTATTAATAATACTCCTATTAACTAATATTAATTCTATATTAACCAACTATAAAAATGCAAGGTTGTTTGACTGGAAAAAAATATTAACAAAATAAATCTTCATTAACAGATATTTGTAAACTGCTTAAAGGGACAGTCAAGTATATATTAAACTTTCATTATTCAGATAGGACTTTTAATTTTAATTGACTTTCCAATTTACTTTTATCATCAAATTTGCTTTTTTCTCTTGATATTCTTAGTTTAAACTAAACATAGGTAGGCTCATATGCTAATTTCTAAGCCTTTGAGGGCTGCCTCTTATCACATGCTTTTTAAATCTCTTTTCAGCACAAAGAGACAGAAAGTACACATGGGCCATATAGATAACACTGTGTTCAGGCACAGAAAGTTATTTAAGATCTAGCACAATACAATGCTAAATTTAAAGGGACACTCAAGTCAAAATTAAACTTCATGATTCAGACACAGCATGCAATTTTAAACAACTTTCCAATTTACTTCCATTAACAAAATGTGCACAGTCTTTTTATATTTACACTTTTTGAGTCCATAACTCCTACTGAGCATGTGCAAGAATTCACAGCATATACGTATATGCATTTGTGATTGGCTGATGGCTGTCACATGATACAGGGGGAGTGGAAATACACATAACTTTGCAATTTATTTAACACAAATCTACTACTCATTTGAAGTTCAGACTAAGTGCTATTCCATTGTCTTCTTATCATGCATTTGTTGATTATGCAAATCTACAGTGTTGACTGGTCCTTTAAGACAATAGATAATATACAGTCACAGTCATGTGATAAGGGGGCTGGAAGAAGGTTCCTAGATACAAGGTAATCACAAAGGTAAAAAGTACATTAATATAACTGTGTTGGTTATGCAAAACTGGGGAATGAGTAATAAAGGGATTATCTATCTTTTAAAACAATGACAATTCTATGGTTGACTGTCCCTTTAAATGCTCTCTGTGGATTAATTAACTAGTTTATATTTCATTGACTTGGATTCACATCTTGCCATAAAATAGTACATTTTTACTGTGCAATGTATTATTTAGTTTCTCTAAGCTTCTTCTCTATCAATGTTTTTAATTTTGCACTTTTCCTCTTTAGATTTGTAAAATAATTAGAACATACATTTTCAGGTTTTACATTTTAATATTTTTTTTTATCTCATATACAGGATTAAGAAATGGAATTGGAAACAAAAGACTATGTTAACAAAACTATTACCAAAGAGGAAAATGGAACATTTACAACATCAAGCTCAATATTCCCAGAATGGGAGGATTATAACAGCAGTGTGGATGATATTCGTTACTTTCTTATTGGCCTGTACACATTTGTGAGTCTCCTTGGATTTATGGGAAATCTACTAATTCTTTTGGCCATTTTCCGAAAACGCAAACAAAAGACTATAATAAACTACCTCATTGGAAACCTAGCCTTTTCAGATATTTTGGTTGTGCTCTTCTGCTCACCTTTTACGTTAACCTGTGTTTTACTAGATCAATGGATTTTTGGAGAAATTATGTGTCATGTTGTGCCTTTTCTACAATGTGTTTCTGTACTAATTTCAACTTTAATGCTGATGTCCATTGCCTTGGTCAGATACCACATGATAAAACACCCCCTTTCAACCAATTTAACAGCAAACCATGGATACTTTTTAATTGCAACTGTCTGGACACTTGGGTTTACTATATGTTCTCCTTTGCCTGTATTCCACAAAGTTATAAATTTGAGAGAAGCATTTCATTTAGACTCATTGATCAATAGCTACTTGTGCATAGAGTCCTGGCCATCTGATTCGTATAGAATCGCTTTCACAATTTCATTATTGCTTGTTCAGTATATATTGCCATTGTCTTGTCTAACCATAAGCCACACAAGTGTATGCAGGAGTATTAGTTCAAGGATGCCAAACCAAGAAGCTAAAATTGAAGAAAATGAAATGATTAATCTAACTCTCCATCCGCTACGAAATAATCAATTGGATATTGAAAGTAAAACCACTCGCCGTTGGAGTTACTCTTGTGTACGAAAACATAGAAGAAGGTATAGCAAAAAATCTGCTAGTGTTGTTCCGGGAACATTAAGACGCCAGCAAGACAGTAATACTGGAGACGTACCAGAAACATCTACCACAGAGAGGAGCACAATTCCTTCTAGTGCCTACTTACCTGGGGTACCCATATGTTTTGAAATGAAGCCAGATGAAAACTCTGAGATGCACAATATGATTTCTGTTTCTAAATCCATTACTCGCTTAAAGAAGAGGTCTAGACTTGTTTTCTGCAGGCTAACTGTATTGATTTTGGCTTTTGCTGTCAGTTGGATGCCACTTCACCTTTTTCATCTTGTAACTGATTTTAATGCTAATCTTATTTCCAATCGACATTTTAAATTGGTCTACTGTATCTGTCACTTGCTTGGTATGGTCTCCTGTTGTCTAAATCCCATACTGTATGGATTTTTAAATGATGGTATCAAGGCTGATTTGATATCTCTCATACAGTGTTTCCAAGTATCTTAATGTTTATTTTACTGCAGCTACATTTTTAATTATTAAAGGATTTACTTAAATATTTGCAACAATGATCATATCTATTTGTTGATTTATGTAAACTATTCATTTTTTAAACTATCTATTTTGCTTAAAGGTAATTTAAACCAAAACCCCAGGACATTAATTTAAAAAATTGATTGTTTTGTAAATAATATTTCACTTGTGGATATTTTTATTTTATTTTATTCCTATGATCTCTATGAGATTAATTATGTCATTTTCTTGCCATTAGAACTAATTTAATTAACACAAAGAAATTGGATTTATTAGATTTTACATATTATTGCAAGCAAGAGTTTATAGAGATTTTCTCAGTACAAATGTAAAATGAGCCAATGGACTTTAACAGTGTAAAGAATGTTTTCTTATATCTGCAAGATCTTCATTTCCATTTATTGTATTAATGCAACTGTGGTTCGAAGATTGATTTAATTTTATTATTTTTATCCTTTGTTGTACTAAAATACATACCTCGTTTAAGTAAGGGGCTTTTTTTGCCATTTATGTATATTTTATTATTTAAAAAGAAGACAAAACATGGTTATATATATATATATATATATATATATATATATATATATATACATGCATATTTATTTATATATATATATATATATATATATATATACATGCACACATACGCACATTATGTACAGAACTAAAATATTTATCTTTAATGTATTTCAGTTTGTGTTTATGTAAAAATTACAATAGTAGAATTAAACTTTAAAGTTATTACATTATAATACAGTGAGTTGTTTATTTAAAAATATTCATATTTGTCTTAGTTAAACAGTGAATGTTTATTATAGATATTGTTCAGTTTTACCAGGCCAGCTGTTCAAAATATAACTAATTAAAATAAAAAAGGTCATAAAAATAGTTCATTAGCCACATTTAGATAACTAAATGTGAAATGATGAACATTATTACTTTGTGTAATGTTTTGCTCATGCATTTATATGATATTTTACCCCATCTCAATGTAAGTTGAATGCACTATCTGTGTTACTCTTCAGCAACAATGTACAAACATATATTATACTCTACCAAAACAAGTAATTTGTATTACAAATAATATACATTAACTAATCCAGATCACATATTACATCTTTACACATGTCTATATAAAGCAACAAGAATTTAAAATGTGTAACATGATGTCATAAGTTATGTCATTTATGATCTTTTTCAAATGTCATAAATTATGTAATTTATAATGTTGTCATCAATTAGTCTAGGGGAGTATAGAGTTTACATTTGTAATATTCTTACTCTAGGTCATTTAAGCAATACTAGAATGCATAAAATGGCATTTGAGAGTAGATATGTGCATGATCGAAAAATTTGTTTCGGTTCGGATCGATTCAGAGTTTTTCGAATTTCGTTTCAGATCGATTCGAATTTGGAAAACTTTGAATGAATTTGTTTCGGATTTGTTTCGGATTCATTCAGATTCGCAAAAATTTGGCTGGATTCGGTTCGATTCGGTTCAGAAATTTGGAATTTCGGTATGTGTGCTGTGTATTAGACTAGTATTATGTACTGTATATTAGGTGTAACCCATAGCAGAGTGATATAGCCTAATATACTGTACAATACTAGTGTAATCCATGGCCATCCGAATTTACAGAATAAATCCGAACTAATTTGGATTTATTCGGTAAATTCGGCAGTATTTTAATTCTGAAATTTGGATCGATCTGAATCTCCGAATTTGCAGAATTTCCGAATCGATCCGAACCGAATTGCACATGTCTATTTGAGAGTTTAAGCATTTGTTTAAAAGGAAAGTCTAGTCAAAATGAAACTTTAATGACTCAGATAGGGCATGCAATGTTAAACAACTATCCAATTTACTTTTATCATCAAATTTGCGTTGTTCTCTCGGTATTCTTTGTTTAAAGCTAAACCAACCTAGGTAGTCTAGT
Source organism: Bombina bombina (assembly GCF_027579735.1). Lineage (NCBI taxonomy): Eukaryota > Metazoa > Chordata > Amphibia > Anura > Bombinatoridae > Bombina > Bombina bombina. Next base: position 1,132,034,417 of record NC_069500.1, read on the forward strand.
GTACTAATTTCTAAATTTCTGAAGGCCGTCTCTTATCTCAGGTCATTTTGACAGTTTTTACAGCTAGACAGCTCTAGTTAATGTGTGCCATATAGATAACATTGTGTTCAATCCCATGAAGTTATCTATGAGTCATCACTGAATGGCTAAAATGTAAGTCTGTGAAAAAAACTGAAATAAGGTGCAGTTTCAGAGGTTTAGCTACAAGGTAATCACAGAGATAAAAAGTATAATATAAGTATTAGTTATGCAAAACTGGTGAATGGGTAATAAAGGAATTTTCTATATTTTTAAACAATAAACATTCTGGAGTAGACTGTCCCTTTAAGTAAGAAAAAGATGACTTGATAACCAATCATCTCAATTCATTAGAATAAAAAAAAAATATATATATATTTTTAAAGGTTTAAATTACTTTGTGTTACCAATTAGATCTCAATATACCTTCACAAATGCTAATCCTTTTCAAGCATTGTTCATGCAATAATACAGAATTTGTCAAGACCTTTACCGAGCTTAAAACCAAGTTTGAACATTGCATCATGGAGCACCCAGGCTTTTCGCACTGCTTTTTTTATTTTTGATCTTGTGATCTCATGCAGGCTTTGTAATTATTTCAAAAAGCACAATAACTTCAAAATTTCAACAAAACATAATGAATTTATCACACTTTTGATCTTTAAAACATGCTTACAAATAAAATGTATGATAATTAATTATTGTCATTGCCTTTGGATGTTATAAAAATGTATAAAAAGTAAATACTGGCACAATATTCAAAAAGCAACTAGTTAAAGGGACATTGTACTGTAATTCTTTTCTCTGCTTTAATATGTTCTCAATTATCTGTTTTACATGCTGGAGTTTATTAAATTGTTTATAAATAGCTCCTATACCTTTATTTTCTCATTTAAAATATCCACTTTTGCCTGTTGAAACCACCACCTACACTTAAAATATGAATACTATGTAAACAATAGGGAGCAAGCAGCAATCAAGTTCCCAGTAGAAGTGCAAGAGAAAGGTAAAATTTTCCTTTACATAAGTACTGGCCATTTTTTAAAGAGAGAGAGGTAAGATAAGAAGGCCTTAATGTATATAGAGAAAATATGATTAGGAGGTCAGATATTTTATGAGCTCATTCCATTTAGGGCTAAATTATGAGTGGAGCACTAATTATCGATCGCCCACTAAAGGGCAGAATTATCAAGCTCCGAATGGCTGCGAATCTGCAGGGGGCCGCTTTGCACAAGCAGTTCACAAGAACTGTCGGCATTCATTGATGTCTGTCGGACATGATCCTCTGAGCGAATCATGTCGGACAGACTGATGATAAATCAGCCTCTATGTGCATTTGACTCCTTGCGCGCATTAGATACGTTGAAAGTAAAATGTTTTTGCTTGCAAGCTAACCTGACACACGCCAAAAGCCGAAGTTCCAATATTGTGATTGCTTTAATGTATTCTCCCATAGACTTCATTGAAGTGCGAAAAGTGGAAAAAAAATGTCTTTAATCAAATGCGCTAACCTGACATGAAATATTAATATTTCACTTTCTAATGTTTTTCACATAGCAGAATATGTTCTATTTAATCATAAATACACATGTCTACATATATCTGATGTTATTTTGGATATATATATATATATATATATATATATATATATATATATATATTCCCATATGTGAAGAACATTGAAATGGGAAATATTAACAGTAAATACACAGTTAAACACTAAAATTATTTTACATGTTTCCAGCTACTTAACTGCAAAGGGCTATAATGCACATATATGTGTGTGTGTGTATATATATATATATATATATATATATATATATATATATATATTTCAAAAATCAGGTACCGGCTCACTCTCAATGTAGCTTAAAACAAGAAATTTTTATTGTAACAAGATTAAAGCAGGTAAGCATCTAACATGTTTCGGCGTATAGCCTTACTCATAGACATAACCTCCATTAAGAACTGGTTGCTTTTTAAACCAAATGCTGATATCTCATTGGTCAATGCAAGCTTCAAGTCCAATACATTGGCTTTTATTATTATTTTATATTTTGTGGTCATATAAAGATTGCGCAATACATTTTTAACTAGATGAGATATTAACATGTATTGTATACTAAGATTCCGGACATATTTCGTACTATTTCGAGACATATAATATATATAACTTTTTAATCTAGAATATAACATGTATCAACATATGTGTTAGATTTATTTTTGAACTGTATAGGACATACATTCTCCTTTTGTCTTTATTGCATCTTGCAAGTACAATCTGTATTCTTGTTCTTTATGCTATTTTTTGTAGTAAACATATATATTTTTGAAAACTACAACTGTATATAGCAATTTGTGACATATCTTTTTATACTTCATCCATTAAATCAAATTGCTACTTGGTAGGTAGCCAATATATGTATAATACATTACTATTACTTATCTAAATCTTTGACATTGATCAAAGACCAGCTATACGCTGTAGCATAGTTTTGACTTATCATAAATATTTGACATTCGATGTAAATGTTGAAATTGTTCACCCTATAGTTTAATTCTATCACGTACTGCAGCCCCCTGTGAGGTGTTCCTTCACATACACTTTTCTTCCTTTACCAAGAGCGAACATATTGGGTAATTGTTCTACATAGAAGTTGAGCAAGTACGATTTACATTTGGCATTGTCCTCTACACCACATTCTTTATCTCATTGGCCAATGCTTGTTCATGTGACATTTCATACAAGAATTCTTAAAGCTACATACACAATTACAAGCACTCAGATGCAATGATAAATACTTAAAGTGTCAGTAAACCTTAAAAATAATGTTATATAATTCTGCACATAGTGCAGAATTATACAACATTATATTAGCCTTATCTGTATAAAATGTAATATTCCCTTTTAATTTTAAAAAAACTTGGCTGTTTTACAGACCCGCTCTCTGCTCTCTGCTGAGCGGGTCTGTTTTATTCAGACAGCACATCGGGCCAGCTGTATAGTCACAGCCCGGCCGCGCCATAACACAAAGTGCAGCTCGCTCCTGCTGTCAGACAGAGCAGGAGCGAGCTGCACTTTGTGTTATGGCGCGGTTGGGCCGGGCTGTGACTATACAGCTGGCTCGATGCGCTGTTTGAATAAAACAGACCCGCTCAGCAGAGAGCAGGTCTGTAAAACAGCTGAATTTTTTTAAAATTAAAAGGGTACATTAGGTTTTATAAAGTTTGGCTAATATAATGTTATATAATTCCGCACTTTGTGCAGAATTATATAACATTATTTTTGATGTTTACTGTCCCTTTAATTAACAAGGTTCTGTTTCGCAATTCCCTGAAATATAAATACATTGATACATATTTGTAACATATTTACAAGCGTATGGGTAATATAATATATCCTTAGTGTTATGTTTAATTATATACTAAGTTGATACTGGTCACTCACCATTCATAAATGATCCTACCTAAACATCACAAGTGAAACATTAGTTTTGGATTTTCTATCCTAGTTACTTATGAAATGGCATTATAACCTTCAGGTGTCACCAGCTAGTATATGTTTTATCCATAGCTATAATGTTACTAAGCTTATGGTTGCCAAATTAATTGCTTTAAAAAGATATATTTATTTTTAAACGCATAGGAAACAAATTATTCGTACTTATATATAGTAGGAATGGTGAAATTAGAACATATGATACTGTCTATGTAAATACTGGCATGAGCAATGACTCATATTAAAACAATGATAGGCTAAGGATACTAGAAATATGTCCTATAATGTGCACTAAATCAGTTTCAACTGCGGATAAGCTCCTCAGAATAACAATTCTTAAAGGATACCAACAGTGAAGGTGATAAGTAAATAAAAACATCATCAAATTAAACACATAGGTAAATGCATGCGGCAGATCAATACATGTATAAATCTTCTAGTTGCCTAACAAAAATAGTAATAAATGATGCCTGTTAGTAAGTCCTATATATATATATATATATATATATATATATATATATATATATATATATATAATACTGTCATTATCAATGATGGCATAAGCAATTCTCTCTCTGATATAATTATAAAACTAATGAGAGTACAAGGATACTAAATATATGCCCTTTTATGCGCACTAAGTCAGTTTGCTCCTTAGAGTAACAATTGTACCCTTTAGGTTCCCTGCTACACAGAGTGAAAATCCAATAAGCTTCTCTTTTGTGAAGAAGTGTTATCATACTGCCACCTCTTTTGGATGCAATCACCTTCTCAATGATAATCCACCTAAACGTAGAGTTGTCATTATTGTGATCCTTTATAAAGTGGATAGCAAGTTATGAAGAATGTACAGAACATTTTATATCCGACAGCTGCTGTTGTTATCTCTTATAGAGTCTCAACTGCGGATAAGCTCCTTAGAATAACATTTCTTAAAGGATACCAACAGTGAAGGTGATAAGTAAATAAAAACATCAAATTAAACACATAGGTAAATGCATGCGGCAGATCAATACATGTATACATATTCCAGTTGCCTAACAAATGTAGTAATAAATGATGCCTGTTAGTAAGTCCTATATATATATATATATATATATATATATATATATATATATATATATATATATATATATATATATATATATATATATATATATGATACTGTCCATATCAATGATGGCATTAGCTATTCTCTCTCTGATATAATTCTAAAACTAATGAGAGTACAAGGATACTAAATATATGCCCTGTTATGTGCACTAAGCCAGTTTGCTCCTTAGAGTAACAATTCTTACAGGATTCTAACAGTAAAGGTGATGAGTAAATAAATACTTGATCAAAATAAACACATAGGCAAATGCATGTGGCGGATCAACACATATATAAATCTTCCAGTTGCCTATCAAAAACAATAATAACAAATAAACTATGCCTTTTAGTAAGTCTAACTACATTACACAGAATATATGGACTATTTACTCTCAGTAGTTGATTATATCATATATATGGAATTGTATCCTTTAGGTACCTTGGTACACAGAGTGAAAATCCAATACAGACCTGTCGGATATAAAATGTTCTGTACATTCTTCATAACTTGCTATCCACTTTATAAATGATCACAATAATGACAACTCTACGTTTAGGTGGATTATCATTGATAAGATGATTGCACCCAAAAGGGGTGGCAGTATGATAAAACTTTTTCACAAAAGAGAAGCTTATTGGATTTTCACTCTGTTTAGCAGGAAACCTAAAGGGTACAATTGTTACTCTAAGGAGCAAAATGACTTAGTGCACATAAAAGGGCATATATTTAGTATCCTTGCACTCTCATTAGTTTTATAATTATATCCGAGAGATAATTGCTTATGCCATCATTGATATGGACAGTATCATATATACTATATATATATATATATATATATATATATGTTCTGAGGAAGGGGAGGTTTACTCCCTGAAACATCAATAAATTTGACCCTTTTTTTAAGAAATCCTGTTTGGTTGCTGTCATTTGAGAAGGTTATATATATATATATATATATATATATATATATATATATATATATATATATATATATATATATATATATATATAAATATATATACAAAACCCAGCACTCACTAGCAGATTCACAGCAATGTTTAAAAGCAAAACTGGGGGAAGTCAGTTACATTTGGCGCCAAAGGATCAAGCCCAGGACCACGACAAGGTCTCCCCCTTCCTGGGACCCTAACCAGCACCCACACAATGCATACTTCCAAACAAACCAACTGGGAACCTCCCAGGGTGACACAGGCTTTTGTAACCTCCCCTATGTAAATACAAAACACAGGAATGGACCGCACTCACAGACTGGACTGGGTACACATCCTAAGCCACTGTTAACTCCACAGCCCTGAACACTGAAAGACAGCTGCAAAGTTCCCAGCAACCCAGGCAGTTAACCCCCGAGCAACCTGGGTGTCAGGTCTGCAGGGGAGCATTACAAACATTAACACAAAACACAAAAAACCCAGCACTCACTAGCAGATTCACAGCAATGTTTAAAAGCAAAACTGGGGGAAGTCAGTTACATTTGGCTCCAAAGGATCAAGCCCAGGACCACAACAAGGTCTCCCCCTTCCTGGGACCCTAACCAGCACCCACACAATGCATACTTCCAAACAAACCAACTGGGAACCTCCCAGGGTGACACAGGCTTTTGTAACCTCCCCTATGTAAATACAAAACACAGGAATGGACCGCACTCACAGACTGGACTGGGTACACATCCTAAGCCACTGTTAACTCCACAGCCCTGAACACTGACAGACAGCTGCAAAGTTCCCAGCAACCCAGGCAGTTAACCCCCCGAGCAACCTGGGTGTCAGGTCCGCAGGGGAGCATTACAATCATTAACACAAAACACAAAAAACCCAGCACTCACTAGCAGATTCACAGCAATGTTTAAAAGCAAAACTGGGGGAAGTCAGTTACATTTGGCGCCAAAGGATCAAGCCCAGGACCACGACAAGGTCTCCCCCTTCCTGGGACCCTAACCAGCACCCACACAATGCATACTTCCAAACAAACCAACTGGGAAACTCCCAGGGTGAAACAGGCTTTTGTAACCTTCCCTATGTAAATACAAAACACAGGAATGGACCGCACTCACAGACTGGACTGGGTACACATCCTAAGCCACTGTTAACTCCACAGCCCTGAACACTGACAGACAGCTGCAAAGCTCCCAGCAACCCAGGCAGTTAACCCCCGAGCAACCTGGGTGTCAGGTCCGCAGGGGAGCATTACAATCATTAACACAAAACACAAAAAACCCAGCACTCACTAGCAGATTCACAGCAATGTTTAAAAGCAAAACTGGGGGAAGTCAGTTACATTTGGCGCCAAAGGATCAAGCCCAGGACCACGACAAAGTCTCCCCCTTCCTGGGACCCTAACCAGCACCCACACAATGCATACTTCCAAACAAACCAACTGGGAACCTCCCAGGGTGAAACAGGATTTTGTAACCTCCCCTATGTAAATACAAAACACAGGAATGGACCGCACTGACAGACTGGACTGGGTACACATCCTAAGCCACTGTTAACTCCACAGCCCTGAACACTGACAGACAGCTGCAAAGTTCCCAGCAACCCAGGCAGTTAACCCCCGAGCAACCTGGGTGTCAGGTCCGCAGGGGAGCATTACAATCATTAACACAAAACACAAAAAACCCAGCACTCACTAGCAGATTCACAGCAATGTTTAAAAGCAAAACTGGGGGAAGTCAGTTACATTTGGCGCCAAAGGATCAAGCCCAGGACCACGACAAGGTCTCCCCCTTCCTGGGACCCTAACCAGCACCCACACAATGCATACTTCCAAACAAACCAACTGGGAACCTCCCAGGGTGACACAGGCTTTTGTAACCTCCCCTATGTAAATACAAAACCCAGGAATGGACCGCACTCACAGACTGGACTGGGTACACATCCTAAGCCACTGTTAACTCCATAGCCCTGAACACTGACAGACAGCTGCAAAGTTCCCAGCAACCCAGGCAGTTAACCCCCGAGCAACCTGGGTGTCAGGTCCGCAGGGGAGCATTACAATCATTAACACAAAACACAAAAAACCCAGCACTCACTAGCAGATTCACAGCAATGTTTAAAAGCAAAACTGGGGGAAGACAGTTACATTTGGCGCCAAAGGATCAAGCCCAGGACCACGACAAGGTCTCCCCCTTCCTGGGACCCTAACCAGTACCCACACAATGCATACTTCCAAACAAACCAACTGGGAACCTCCCAGGGTGACACAGGCTTTTGTAACCTCCCCTATGTAAATACAAAACACAGGAATGGACCGCACTCACAGACTGGACTGGGTACACATCCTAAGCCACTGTTAACTCCACAGCCCTGAACACTGACAGACAGCTGCAAAGTTCCCAGCAACCCAGGCAGTTAACCCCCGAGCAACCTGGGTGTCAGGTCCGCAGGGGAGCATTACAATCATTAACACAAAACACAAAAAAACAGCACTCACTAGCAGATTCACAGCAATGTTTAAAAGCAAAACTGGGGGAAGTCAGTTACATTTGGCGCCAAAGGATCAAGCCCAGGACCACGACAAGGTCTCCCCCTTCCTGGGACCCTAAACAGCACCCACACAATGCATACTTCCAAACAAACCAACTGGGAACCTCCCAGGGTGACACAGGCTTTTGTAACCTCCCCTATGTAAATACAAAACCCAGGAATGGACCGCACTCACAGACTGGACTGGGTACACATCCTAAGCCACTGTTAACTCCATAGCCCTGAACACTGACAGACAGCTGCAAAGTTCCCAGCAACCCAGGCAGTTAACCCCCGAGCAACCTAGGTGTCAGGTCCGCAGGGGAGCATTACAATCATTAACACAAAACACAAAAAACCCAGCACTCACTAGCAGATTCACAGCAATGTTTAAAAGCAAAACTGGGGGAAGACAGTTACATTTGGCGCCAAAGGATCAAGCCCAGGACCACGACAAGGTCTCCCCCTTCCTGGGACCCTAACCAGCACCCACACAATGCATACTTCCAAACAAACCAACTGGGAACCTCCCAGGGTGACACAGGCTTTTGTAACCTCCCCTATGTAAATACAAAACACAGGAATGGACCGCACTCACAGACTGGACTGGGTACACATCCTAAGCCACTGTTAACTCCACAGCCCTGAACACTGACAGACAGCTGCAAAGTTCCCAGCAACCCAGGCAGTTAACCCCCGAGCAACCTGGGGGTCAGGTCCGCAGGGGAGCATTACAATCATTAACACAAAACACAAAAAAACAGCACTCACTAGCAGATTCACAGCAATGTTTAAAAGCAAAACTGGGGGAAGTCAGTTACATTTGGCGCCAAAGGATCAAGCCCAGGACCACGACAAGGTCTCCCCCTTCCTGGGACCCTAACCAGCACCCACACAATGCATACTTCCAAACAAACCAACTGGGAACCTCCCAGGGTGACACAGGCTTTTGTAACCTCCCCTATGTAAATACAAAACACAGGAATGGACCGCACTCACAGACTGGACTGGGTACACATCCTAAGCCACTGTTAACTCCACAGCCCTGAACACTGACAGACAGCTGCAAAGTTCCCAGCAACCCAGGCAGTTAACCCCCGAGCAACCTGGGTGTCAGGTCCGCAGGGGAGCATTACAATCATTAACACAAAACACAAAAAAACAGCACTCACTAGCAGATTCACAGCAATGTTTAAAAGCAAAACTGGGGGAAGTCAGTTACATTTGGCGCCAAAGGATCAAGCCCAGGACCACGACAAGGTCTCCCCCTTCCTGGGACCCTAACCAGCACCCACACAATGCATACTTCCAAACAAACCAACTGGGAACCTCCCAGGGTGACACAGGCTTTTGTAACCTCCCCTATGTAAATACAAAACACAGGAATGGACCGCACTCACAGACTGGACTGGGTACACATCCTAAGCCACTGTTAACTCCACAGCCCTGAACACTGACAGACAGCTGCAAAGTTCCCAGCAACCCAGGCAGTTAACCCCCGAGCAACCTGGGTGTCAGGTCCGCAGGGGAGCATTACAATCATTAACACAAAACACAAAAAAACAGCACTCACTAGCAGATTCACAGCAATGTTTAAAAGCAAAACTGGGGGAAGTCAGTTACATTTGGCGCCAAAGGATCAAGCCCAGGACCACGACAAGGTCTCCCCCTTCCTGGGACCCTAAACAGCACCCACACAATGCATACTTCCAAACAAACCAACTGGGAACCTCCCAGGGTGACACAGGCTTTTGTAACCTCCCCTATGTAAATACAAAACCCAGGAATGGACCTCACTCACAGACTGGACTGGGTACACATCCTAAGCCACTGTTAACTCCATAGCCCTGAACACTGACAGACAGCTGCAAAGTTCCCAGCAACCCAGGCAGTTAACCCCCGAGCAACCTAGGTGTCAGGTCCGCAGGGGAGCATTACAATCATTAACACAAAACACAAAAAACCCAGCACTCACTAGCAGATTCACAGCAATGTTTAAAAGCAAAACTGGGGGAAGACAGTTACATTTGGCGCCAAAGGATCAAGCCCAGGACCACGACAAGGTCTCCCCCTTCCTGGGACCCTAACCAGCACCCACACAATGCATACTTCCAAACAAACCAACTGGGAACCTCCCAGGGTGACACAGGCTTTTGTAACCTCCCCTATGTAAATACAAAACACAGGAATGGACCGCACTCACAGACTGGACTGGGTACACATCCTAAGCCACTGTTAACTCCACAGCCCTGAACACTGACAGACAGCTGCAAAGTTCCCAGCAACCCAGGCAGTTAACCCCCGAGCAACCTGGGTGTCAGGTCCGCAGGGGAGCATTACAATCATTAACACAAAACACAAAAAAACAGCACTCACTAGCAGATTCACAGCAATGTTTAAAAGCAAAACTGGGGGAAGTCAGTTACATTTGGCGCCAAAGGATCAAGCCCAGGACCACGACAAGGTCTCCCCCTTCCTGGGACCCTAACCAGCACCCACACAATGCATACTTCCAAACAAACCAACTGGGAACCTCCCAGGGTGACACAGGCTTTTGTAACCTCCCCTATGTAAATACAAAACCCAGGAATGGACCGCACTCACAGACTGGACTGGGTACACATCCTAAGCCACTGTTAATTCCATAGCCCTGAACACTGACAGACAGCTGCAAAGTTCCCAGCAACCCAGGCAGTTAACCCCCGAGCAACCTGGGTGTCAGGTCCGCAGGGGAGCATTAGAATCATTAACACAAAACACAAAAAACCCAGCACTCACTAGCAGATTCACAGCAATGTTTAAATGCAAAACTGGGGGAAGACAGTTACATTTGGCGCCAAAGGATCAAGCCCAGGACCACGACAAGGTCTCCCCCTTCCTGGGACCCTAACCAGCACCCACACAATGCATACTTCCAAACAAACGAACTGGGAACCTCCCAGGGTGACACAGGCTTTTGTAACCTCCCCTATGTAAATACAAAACACAGGAATGGACCGCACTCACAGACTGGACTGGGTACACATCCTAAGCCACTGTTAACTCCACAGCCCTGAACACTGACAGACAGCTGCAAAGTTCCCAGCAACCCAGGCAGTTAACCCCCGAGCAACCTGGGTGTCAGGTCCGCAGGGGAGCATTACAATCATTAACACAAAACACAAAAAAACAGCACTCACTAGCAGATTCACAGCAATGTTTAAAAGCAAAACTGGGGGAAGTCAGTTACATTTGGCGCCAAAGGATCAAGCCCAGGACCACGACAAGGTCTCCCCCTTCCTGGGACCCTAACCAGCACCCACACAATGCATACTTCCAAACAAACCAACTGGGAACCTCCCAGGGTGACACAGGCTTTTGTAACCTCCCTTATGTAAATACAAAACACAGGAATGGACCGCACTCACAGACTGGACTGGGTACACATCCTAAGCCACTGTTAACTCCACAGCCCTGAACACTGACAGACAGCTGCAAAGTTCCCAGCAACCCAGGCAGTTAACCCCCGAGCAACCTGGGTGTCAGGTCCGCAGGGGGGCATTACAATCATTAACACAAAAAACCCAGCACTCACTAGCAGATTCACAGCAATGTTTAAAAGCAAAACTGGGGGAAATCAGTTACATTTGGCGCCAAAGGATCAAGCCCAGGACCACGACAAGGTCTCCCCCTTCCTGGGACCCTAACCAGCACCCACACAATGCATACTTCCAAACAAACCAACTGGGAACCTCCCAGGGTGACACAGGCTTTTGTAACCTCCCCTATGTAAATACAAAACACAGGAATGGACCGCACTCACAGACTGGACTGGGTACACATCCTAAGCCACTGTTAACTCCACAGCCCTGAACACTGACAGACAGCTGCAAAGTTCCCAGCAACCCAGGCAGTTAACCCCCAAGCAACCTGGGTGTCAGGTCCACAGGGAGCATTACAATCATTAACACAAAACACAAAAAACCCAGGACTCACTAGCAGATTCACAGCAATGTTTAAAAGCAAAACTGGGGGAAGTCAGTTACATTTGGCGCCAAAGGATCAAGCCCAGGACCACGACAAGGTCTCCCCCTTCCTGGGACCCTAACCAGCACCCACACAATGCATACTTCCAAACAAACCAACTGGGAACCTCCTGGGTTGCTGGGAACTTTGCAGCTGTCTATCAGTGTTCAGGGCTGTGGAGTTGCTTTTAAACATTGCTGTGAATCTGCTAGTGAGTGCTGGGTTTTTGTGTTTTGTGTTAATGATTGTAATGCTCCCCTGCGGACCTGACACCCAGGTTGCTCGGGGGTTAACTGCCTGGGTTGCTGGGAACTTTGCAGCTGTCTGTCAGTGTTCAGGGCTGTGGAGTTAACAGTGACTTAGGATGTGTACCCAGTCCAGTCTGTGAGTGCGGTCCATTCCTGTGATTTGTATTTACATAGGGGAGGTTACAAAAGCCTGTGTCACCCTGGGAAGTTCCCAGTTGGTTTGTTTGGAAGTATGCATTGTGTGGGTGCTGGTCAGGGTCCCAGGAAGGGGGAGACCTTGTCGTGGTCCTGGGCTTGATCCTTTGGCGCCAAATGTAACTGACTTCCCCCAGTTTTGCTTTTAAACATTGCTGTGAATCTGCTAGTGAGTGCTGAGTTTTTTGTGTTTTGTGTTAATGATTGTAATGCTCCCCTGCGGACCTGACACCCAGGTTGCTCGGGGGTTAACTGCCTGGGTTCCTGGGAACTTTGCAGCTGTCTGTCAGTGTTCAGGGCTGTGGAGTTAACAGTGGCTTAGGGTGTGTACCCAGTCCAGTCTGTGAGTGCGGTCCATTCCTGTGTTTTGTATTTACATAGGGGAGGTTACAAAAGCCTGTGTCACCCTGGGAGGTTCCCAGTTGGTTTGTTTGGAAGTATGCATTGTGTGGGTGCTGGTTAGGGTCCCAGGAAGGGGGAGACTTTGTCGTGGTCCTGAGCTTGATCCTTTGGCGCCAAATGTAACTGACTTCCCCCAGTTTTGCTTTTAAACATTGCTGTGAATCTGCTAGTGAGTGCTGGGTTTTTTGTGTTTTGTGTTAATGATTGTAATGCTCCCCTGCGGACCTGACACCGAGGTTGCTCGGGGGTTAACTGCCTGGGTTGCTGGGAACTTTGCAGCTGTCTTTCAGTGTTCAGGGCTGTGGAGTTAACAGTGGCTTAGGATGTGTACCCAGTCCAGTCTGTGAGTGCGGTCCATTCCTGTGTTTTGTATTTACATAGGGGAGGTTACAAAAGCCGGTGTCACCCTGGGAGGTTCCCAGTTGGTTTGTTTGGAAGTATGCATTGTGTTGGTGCTGGTTAGGGTCCCAGGAAGGGGGAGACCTTGTCGTGGTCCTGGGCTTGATCCTTTGGCGCCAAATGTAACTGACTTCCCCCAGTTTTGCTTTTAAACATTGCTGTGAATCTGCTAGTGAGTGCTGGGTTTTTTGTGTTTTGTGTTAATGATTGTAATGCTCCCCTGCGGACCTGACACCCAGGTTGCTCGGGGGTTAACTGCCTGGGTTGCTGGGAACATTGCAGCTGTCTGTCAGTGTTCAAGGCTGTGGAGTTAACAGTGGCTTAGGATGTGTACCCAGTCCAGTCTGTGAGTGCGGTCCATTCAGTGTTTTGTATTTACATAGGGGAGGTTACAAAAGCCTGTGTCACCCTGGGAGGTTCCCAGTTGGTTTGTTTGGAAGTATGCATTGTGTGGGTGCTGGTTAGGGTCCCAGGAAGGGGGAGACCTTGTCGTGGTCCTGGGCTTGATCCTTTGGCGCCAAATGTAACTGACTTCCCCCAGTTTTGCTTTTAAACATTGCTGTGAATCTGCTAGTGAGTGCTGGGTTTTTTGTGTTTTGTGTTAATGATTGTAATGCTCCCCTGTGGACCTGACACCCAGGTTGCTCGGGGGTTAACTGCCTGGGTTGCTGGGAACTTTGCAGCTGTCTGTCAGTGTTCAAGGCTGTGAAGTTAACAGTGGCTTAGGATGTGTACCCAGTCCAGTCTGTGAGTGCGGTCCATTCCTGTGTTTTGTATTTACATAGGGGAGGTTACAAAAGCCTGTGTCACCCTGGGAGGTTCCCAGTGGGTTTGTTTGGAAGTATGCATTGTGTGGGTGCTGGTTAGGGTCCCAGGAAGGGGGAGACCTTGTCGTGGTCCTGGGCTTGATACTTTGGCGCCAAATGTAACTGACTTCCCCCAGTTTTGCTTTTAAACATTGCTGTGAATCTGCTAGTGAGTGCTGGGTTTTTTGTGTTTTGTGTTAATGATTGTAATGCTCCCCTGCGGACCTGACACCCAGGTTGCTCGGGGGTTAACTCCCTGGGTTGCTGGGAACTTTGCAGCTGTCTGTCAGTGTTCAGGGCTGTGGAGTTAACAGTGGCTTAGGATGTGTACCCAGTCCAGTCTGTGAGTGTGGTCCATTCCTGTGTTTTGTATTTACATAGGGGAGGTTACAAAAGCCTGTGTCACCCTGGGAGGTTCCCAGTTGGTTTGTTTGGAAGTATGCATTGTGTGGGTGCTGGTTAGGGTCCCAGGAAGGGGGAGACCTTGTCGTGGTCCTGGGCTTGATCCTTTGGCGCCAAATGTAACTGACTTCCCCCAGTTTTGCTTTTAAACATTGCTGTGAATCTGCTAGTGAGTGCTGGGTTTTTTGTGTTTTGTGTTAATGATTGTAATGCTCCCCTGCGGACCTGACACCCAGGTTGCTCGGGGGTTAACTGCCTGGGTTGCTGGGAACTTTGCAGCTCTCTTTCAGTGTTCAGGGCTGTGGAGTTAACAGTGGCTTAGGATGTGTACCCAGTCCAGTCTGTGAGTGCGGTCCATTCCTGTGTTTTGTATTTACATAGGGGAGGTTACAAAAGCCGGTGTCACCCTGGGAGGTTCCCAGTTGGTTTGTTTGGAAGTATGCATTGTGTGGGTGCTGGTTAGGGTCCCAGGAAGGGGGAGACCTTGTCGTGGTCCTGGGCTTGATCCTTTGGCGCCAAATGTAACTGACTTCCCCCAGTTTTGCTTTTAAACATTGCTGTGAATCTGCTAGTGAGTGCTGGGTTTTTTGTGTTTTGTGTTAATGATTGTAATGCTCCCCTGCGGACCTGACACCCAGGTTGCTCGGGGGTTAACTGCCTGGGTTGCTGGGAACTTTGCAGCTGTCTGTCAGTGTTCAGGGCTGTGGAGTTAACAGTGGCTTAGGATGTGTACCCAGTCCAGTCTGTGAGTGCGGTCCATTCCTGTGTTTTATATATATATATATATATATATATATATATATATATGACTTACTATAGTACTAACAGACATAATTTTTTACTATTTTTGTTAGGCAACTGGAAGATTTATACATTTATTGATCTGCCACATGCATTTACCTATGTGTTTAATTTGATAAAGTTTTTATTTACTTATCACCTTCACTTTTGGTATCCTTTAAGAATTGTTATTCTGAGGAGCTTATCCGCAGTTGAAACTGATTTAGTGCACATTATAGGACATATTTCTAGTATCCTTAGCCTATCATTGTTTTTAGTATGTTACCAGAGAGAGTCATTGCTCATGCCAGTATTTATATAGACAGTATCATATGTTCTAATTTCACCATTCCACCTATACGCCTAGATTTAGAGTTCTGCGTTAGCCATCAAAACCAATGTTAGGGGGTCCTAACGCTGGTTTTGGCCGCCCGCTGGTATTTGGAGTCAGTCAGGAAAGGGTCTAACGCTCACTTTCCAGCCGCGACTTTTCCATACCGCAGATCCCCCTACGCCATTTGCGTATCCTATCTTTTCAATGGGATCTTTCTAACGCCGGTATTTAGAGTCTTGGCTGAAGTGAGCATTAGAAATCTAACGACAAGACTCCAGCTGCAGAGAAAAGCCAGGAGTTAAGAGCTTTCTGGGCTAACGCCAGTTCATAAAGCTCTTAACTACTGTGCTCTAAAGTACACTAACACCCATAAACTACCTATGTACCCCTAAACCGAGGTCCCCCCACATCGCCGCCACTCTATTAATTTTTTTTAACCCCTAATCTGCCGACCGCACACCGCCGCAAGCTACATTATCCATATGTACCCCTAATCTGCTGCCCCTAACATCGCCGACCCCTACATAATATTTATTACCCCCTAATCTGCCCCCCCCAACATCGCCACTACCTACCTACAATTATTAACCCCTAATCTGCCGACCGGACCTCACGACAACTCTAATAAATGTATTAACCCCTAAAGCTAAGTCTAACCCTAACCCTAACACCCCCTAAGTTAAATATAATTTAAATCTAACGAAATAAAATAAATCTTATTAAATAAATTATTCCTATTTAAAGCTAAATACTTACCTGTAAAATAAACCCTAATATAGCTACAATATAAATATTAATTATACTGTAGCTATTTTAGGATTAATATTTATTTTACAGGCAACTTTGTATTTATTTTAACCAGGTACAATAGCTATTAAATAGTTAATAACTAATTAATAGCTACCTAGCTAAAATAAATAAAAAATTGCCTGTAAAATAAATCCTAACCTAAGTTACAATTAAACCTAACAGTACACTATCAATAAATAAATAATCTATCTACAATTATCGACAATTAAATACAAATAAATACACTAACTAAAGTACAAAAAATAAAAAAAGAACTGTTACAAAAAATAAAAAAATAATTTACAAACATTATAAAAATATTACAACAGTTTAAGCTAATTACACCTACTCTAAACCCCCTAATAAAATAACAAAGCCCCCCAAAATAAAAAATGCCCTACCCTATTCTAAAATAAAAATTGTAAAGCTCTTTTACCTTACCAGCCCTTAAAAGGGTCTTTTGCGGGGCATGCCCCAAAGAATTCTGCTCTTTTGCCTGTAAAAAAAACATACAATACCCCCCCATTATTACAACCCACCACCCACATACCCCTAATCTAACCCAAACCCCCCTTGAAGTTCAATCTGATTGGCTCATTCCATCAGCCAATCAGATTATTCCTACCTTAATTCCGATTGGCTGATAGAATCCTATCAGCCAATCGGAATTCAAGGGACGCCATCTTGGATGACGTCCCTTAAAGGAACCTTCATTAATTGTTATTCCGTCGGTAAAGAAGGATGGTTCCGCGTCGGCTGCTTGAAGATGGTCCCGCTCCGCTTCGGTAGGAAGAAGATAGAAGATGCCGCCTGGATGAAGATGTTTGCTGGTCCGGATGTCCTGTTCTTGCCCGATAGGATGAAGACTTTGGACCCTCTGAAGGAGCTCTTCTTGCCGGATACGATGAAGACTTCGGACCCTCTTCTGGACAGATCGGTGATACCCGGCGTGGTGAAGACAAGATAGGGAGATCTTCAGGGGCTTAGTGTTAGGTTTATTTAAGAGGGGTTTGGGTTAGATTAGGGGTATGTGGGTGGTGGGTTGTAATGTTGGGGGGTATTGTATGTTTTTTTTTACAGGCAAAAGAGCAGAATTCTTTGGGGCATGCCCCGCAAAAGGCCCTTTTAAGGGCTGGTAAGGTAAAAGAGCTTTACAATTTTTATTTTAGAATAGGGTAGGGCATTTTTTTATTTTGGGGGGCTTTGTTATTTTATTAGGGGGCTTAGAGTAGGTGTAATTAGCTTAAAACTGTTGTAATATTTTTATGTTTGTAAATTATTTTTTAATTTTTTGTAACTTAGTTCTTTTTTTAGTTTTTGTACTTTAGTTAGTGTATTTATTTGTATTTAATTGTAGATAATTGTAGATAGTTTAGTTAATTTATTTATTGATAGTGTAGTGTTAGGTTTAATTGTAACTTAGGTTAGGATTTATTTTACAGGTAATTTTGTATTTATTTTAACTAGGTAGCTATTAAATAGTTATTAACTATTTAATAGCTATTGTACCTGGTTAAAATAAATACAAAGTTGCCTGTAAAATAAATATTAATCCTAAAATAGCTACAATATAATTATTATTTATATTGTAGCTATATTAGGGTTTATTGTACAGGTAAGTATTTAGCTTTAAATAGGAATAATTTATTTAATAAGATTTAATTTATTTCGTTAGAATAAAATTATATTTAATTTAGGGGGGTGTTAGTGTTAGGGTTAGACTTAGCTTTAGGGGTTAATACAGTTATTAGAGTAGCGGCGAAGGTCCGGTCGGCAGATTAGGGGTTAATACTTGAAGTTAGGTGTCGGCGATGTTATGGAGGGCAGATTAGGGGTTAATACTATTTATTATAGGGTTTTTGAGGCGGGAGTGAGGCGGATTAGGGGTTAATAACTTTATTATAGCAGCAGTGAGGTCCGGTCGGCATATTATGGGTTAATAATTGTAGGTAGGTGGCGGAGACATTGGGGGCGGCAGATTAGGGGTTAATAAATATAATATAGGGGTCGGCGGTGTTAGGGGCAGCAGATTAGGGGTACATAGGGATAATGTAGGTTGCAGCGGTTTGCGGTCGGCAGATTAGGGGTTAAAAATAATATGCAGGGGTCAGCGATAGCGAGGGTGGCAGATTAGGGGTTAATAAGTGTAAGGTTAGGGGTGTTTAAACTCGGGGTTCATGTTAGGGTGTTAGGTGCAGACTTAGGAAGTGTTTCCCTATAGGAAACAATGGGGCTGCGTTAGGAGCTGAACGCTGCTTTTTTTCAGTTAGGTTTTTTTCAGCTCAAACTGCCCCATTGTTTCCTATGGGGGAATCGTGCACGAGCACGTTTTTGAAGCTGGCCGCGTCCGTAAGCACCGCTGGTATTTAGAGTTGCAGTGGCGGTAAATATGCCTGTACGCTCCCTTTTTGGAGCCTAACGCAGCCCTTCTGTGAACTCTAAATACCAGCTGTATTTAAAAGGTGCGGGGGAAAAAATACACGCGTAGCTAACGCACCCCTTTGACCACAGAACTCTAAATTTAGCTGTTATATAGGTATGAATAATTTGTTTCCTATGCATTTAAAATAAATATATCTTTTTAAGCAATTAATTTGGCAATCATAAGCTTAGTAACATTATAGCTATGGATAAAACATATACTAGTTGGTGACACCTGAAGGTTATAATGCCATTTCATAAGTAACTAGGATAGAAAATACAAAACTAAAGTTCCACCTGCCATGTCTAGGTAGGATCATTTATGAATGGTGAACAGTATAAAAGTTTATTGTTTATTGAGAGTGTGCAGGTACCTAATTTTTGCTCTCATTCTGGATTCCTCTCCCGCTGGGCACCTCTTATATTTGAACAAGTTTACCTGGACAATTTGGCGCAACAACAGCAAACATGTGTTTGTGAGGCACAAAGAGAAAGCAGCTGGTTGTCACAGCGGAGGAGATCGTTTGGAAAGAATACAAGCAGCAAAAAACAACTACACAGCTGAGAATACGGGTCAGGATCCAGAGGAATTTTTGCTATCCCTTAGTGACTGGCAGCTACTTGACACAGAGGAGGTGACAGGGCCGGACTGGGAATATAAACCAGCCCTGGAAAAATATGAAGACCAGCCTTATTTTTCGATGAGTCAGTAGATTGCACATGCTCCATTTTTTTCAAAGGGTATTACTGGGATACTCCTTCCTCCAAAGTTTCTTCAGAATTACATTTTATTACTTTGCATTAAATAAAAACACCAAATTGATGTTATATAGGCACCCTACAACCCAATTGCATCCATTAAGCACCCCTTTAAATTGAAGCTTTCCAGCCCCAGCTGCTGCAGCCCACTGGGAAATTTCCTGGTATCCTGGTAGGCCAATCCGGCCCTGGGAGGTGAGCCTTTCCTGATCGAACCAGAACCGTTTGCCCTCAGGTAGGATTGATGTTAATCATCTACTTGCTGCAAAGACTGTGCACTGCTTCATAACGCTGTTTACTAACCACAATACAGCACATTTTGAGCCTATTTCTGCTGCTCCCAATCAAGCCCACAACAATGAAATTGATATGCCTTTGCACTGATTGACTGTTTATGTTTCGGAGCCTGTTTTAAAGTGTGAAGCTCCTTTTTGTGATTTTGTCATATATATATATATATATATATATATATATATATACACAGTTGATATAAAAAGTCTACACACCCCTGTTAAAATATTTCTCTGATGTAAAAAAATGAGACAAGATAAATCATTTCAGAACTTTTTCCACCTTTAATGTGACCTATAAGCTGTACAACTCAATGGCAAAACAAACTAAAATCTTTTCGGTGGAGGGAAGTAGAAATAAAAAACTAAAATAATATGGTTGCATAAGTGTAAACTTATACTTTGTTGAAGCACCCTTTGATTTTATTACGGCACTCAGTCTTTTGGATATGAGTTTTTCAGCATGGCACATTTTGACTTGGCAAGATTTGCCCACTCTTCTTTGCAAAAACACTACAAATCTGTCAGATTCTGAGGGCATCTCTTGTGCACAGCCCTCTTCAGATCACCCCACAGATTTGTGATTGGATTCAGGTCTGGGCTCTGACTGGACCATTCCAAAACTTTAATCTTCTTCAGGTGAAGCCATTCCTTTGTTGATTTGGATGTATGCTTTGGGTCGTTTTAATGCTGAAAGATGAAGTTCCTCTCCATGTTTAGCTTTCTAGCAGAAGCCTGAAGGTTTTGTGCCAATATTGTCTGGTATTTGGAACTGTTCATAATTCCCTCTACCTTGACTAAGGCCCCAGTTCCAGCTGAAGAAAAACATACCCAAAGCATGATGCTGCCACCAAAATGCTTCACTGTGGGTATGGTGTTCTTTTAGTTATATGCAGTGTTGTTTTTGCACCAAACATATCTTTTGGAATTATGGCCAAAAAGTTTAATCTTGGTTTCATCAAACCAGAACACTTTTTGCGACATGCTGATGGGAGACTTCAGATGTGTTTTTGCAAAATTTAGCTGGGCTTGAATGGTTTTTTTTGTAAGCAAAGGCTTCCGTATTGCCACTCTACCCCATAGCCCAGACATATGAAGAATACAGGCGATTGTTGTCACATGCATCACACAGCCAGTACTTGCCAGATATTCCTGCAGCTCCTTTAATGGTGCTGTAGGCCTCTTGGCAGCCTCCCAGATCAGTTTTCTGCTCGTCTTTTCATCAATTTTGGAGGGACGTCCAGTTCTTGGTAATTTCACTGTTGTGCCATATTTTCTCCACTTGATGATGACTGTCTTCACTGTGTTCTATGGTAAATCTAATGCCTTGGAAATTCTTTTGTACCATTCTCCTGACTGAGGATACCTTTTAACAATGAGATCCCTGTAAAGCTTTGGAAGCTCTCTGCGAACCATGGCTTTTGCTGTAGGTTACGACTAAGAAAATGTCAGAAAAGACCTACTAGAACAGCTGAACTTTATTTGGGGTTAATAAGAGGCATTTTAAATGATGGCAGGTATGTACTGACTCCTATTTTACATGATTTTGAATGTGATTTCTTAATTCTAAACACAGCTACATTCCCAGTTATAAGAGGGTGTGCACACTTATTATTTTATTTTTACTTCCCTCCACCTAGAAGTTTCAGTTTGTTTTTCAACCAAGTTGTACAGTTTATAGGTCACATTAAAGGTGGAAAAAGTTCTTTGTCTTATTTTTTTACATCACAGAAACCTGACATTTTAACAGGGGTGTGTAGACTTTTTATATCCACTCCACTGTGAATAAAAAGCCAGGGAGTCTCATTCTATTATGAAGAGTAAAAGCAGGAATGATTCAGCCCTCTGTGGCAAAAGGACTGTAGTGTTAGGACCAGTCGAATTGGGGCACCTTGTAAGTGGTGACTGGCTAAGCAAAATATGGCCATATTGTGTGACTAAGTTCCCAATATTATTTAAAAAGAATAGTTGTCTCTTGATGTATTTGCAGGCAATTTTTTGCAGCAGTTAAAAAAATATGTTGTGCTTTGGAAAATGGATGTGCGCTGATACCTCTTTGTTTGTGTGTGTATATATATATATATATATATATATATAAATATTTAAGTTGTGTTATTAAAATATTACATTTAAATATTGTAAGAATTAATAAGAATTATTAAACATACTGTAAAATATTCAATATAATTCATAGAATAAATCCATATATTTATATATATTTTACAGTACAATGCGCAAGACGACCAGCGCCGGGAAGGTTAGGAGGGAGGCACCTCGCTGGAGGGGGGTGGGAGCAGTATGTTACAAAAAAAAAAATTACCAGCACCAGGAGGGTTAGGATGGAGGGGGGTGGGCGGCACCTTGCTGGAGGGGGGCGGGAGGGGATTGGAGAGGGTGGGACTGCTACACTACAAAAAATGTTGATATACCAGTGCCGGGACGGTTAGGAGGGAGGCGGGTGGGCGGCACATCACTGGAGGGGGGCAGGCGGGAGCGGGTGGGACCTCTACACTACATTAAAAAACAAATGTTGACAGTGGCAGGGAGGGGGGATGAGGGAGAGATGATCCAAATGGATGTGGGGAATAGAGGATAGGGAGGGGGATCAGAGAGGAGGGAGGAGGGAGGGAGTTGGGCAGCTACAAACATACCTGGCCTTACACATTTTGGCCCGTGCACACAGGCTTTAAGACTAATATTTCAATAATGCGTCTTAAGAATACAAAATTTCATGTGTAATAACACTGATCTAAATTGAGAAATGCAATGTGCAAAATGCATATTTTGCATTCCTATATTCTTTACATAGAAAATAATGTACTTTTTAATATATATGATACTGTTCATGTAAAATACATATCTATACATATATATCAATAGGAATAGATATGCAGGTATATGTATATACACAGATATATAGAAATATGTATTTAACAATAAAAAGGACATCATCCTGTAATTGAAGAACAAACATACCTGGCCATAAGGATCAGTGACCACTGACTCTGCTGCACACGAGACAATGCGAGAGACGACCAGCGCCGGGAGGGTTAGGAGGGAGGCACCTCGCTGGAGGGGGGTGGGAGTGGGTGGGGCCGCTATGCTACAGAAAAAAAAAATGCCAGCACCAGGAGGGTTAGGATGGAGGCGGGTGGGCGGCACCTCTCTGTAGGGGGGCGGGAGGGGATTGGAGAGGGTGGAACTGCTACTCTACAAAAAATGTTGATATACAAGTGCTCTGAGCAGGCGGACAGACATCGCCGGAAATCAACCCGATCGAGTATGATCGGGTTGATTGACACACCCTGCTGGCAGCCTATTGGCCGTGAGTCTGCAGGGGGCAGCGTTGCACCAGCAGCTCTTGTGAGCTGCTGGTGCAATGCTGAATACGGCAAGCGTATTGCTCGCCGTATTCAGCGAGGTATGTCAGACCTGATCCGACAGACCTTGATAAATAGAGGCCTAAGTGTTTTATGTCCATTTTTACTTTGCCTTGTTATATGGGTTAGGTTATTTTTGTTTTGGCTCTAGATATAATTATACAATATATGTGATGTTTGCAATGTTTTAGGTTTCTGCACTTCTATATATTCAGCTACTCTTCAGCCCCCTTTTATGCTAATAGAGGAGAGCAAACACCTAACTCTCTAGCCATAGCGAAGGTATGTTTGAGAATAATGAGACATAGTCTTGCAGAGTTGATACTGTACTATACTTGCTATATCGCACATAAATCCATGAATATAAACTCACCTATTCAGTTATGGTCATACTTTTTGCAAGGTTTGTTCATATACTGTTTGAAATATGTTCTCTCTTTGAGGTTAACTATACACTAATACCTATAATCAACTAAGTGTAAGGTAATTATCCATAAAGCCTTGAATCTATTTATGGTTGACTGCCTTAATACCTTCACTCAGTACCTTAACCTGTCCTGCTAGGGGCCGTGGCTGGATGTTGAGTTATAAGAAATTATATTTGAAGATACGCTTTTTTATATTACTATACATAGCGTAATTTTAGTTAGCATTTTTTTGATAGAGTTCCAATATAATATCATTGCACCAAGGCAGGACCCCTTTGAGGTCCTACTAACATTAATATTTTTAAACATTTAGTTGAGCCATTGAGAGAGTACAATGATGGCCTCTCTGTTAACATCCTAAATAACCAGGAAAACTAACTATACTTTCCCATCCTATTAGCTAGCCCATGGACCCTATAGAATGTCTTAGTCTCTGTCTAGTATTTTAGTCAATACCCTGATTCTCTCTCCTAAGAGCATATATAACAATCACCACCATTGCCTATTGAATACCACAGCATTACTTAGATATTTGCTATGCATATGGCACGTAATATGACTGTCTTTTGGGTATTTGTCAAAATGTCATTGGCCGGTTCACTTGCTCACTTGCTTACTGGATTATCCTTGGATATCTCCTTAATTCACATATCCTCCCACTTATATTGATATTCTAAGCCTAGACAGATAAGCTGCATACATCCATATGTATTTTCAAGTTTAAGTAAATGTCCCACAAACTAATAGTCTTCAACTGGGGTCCAAAAGTGGCCCATTTTGTTTTTAT
Organism: Bombina bombina; assembly: GCF_027579735.1. Lineage (NCBI taxonomy): Eukaryota > Metazoa > Chordata > Amphibia > Anura > Bombinatoridae > Bombina > Bombina bombina. The sequence goes on from NC_069500.1 coordinate 1,132,058,934, forward strand.
CTCTTCCCCTGAAATTCCCTTCTGTCTTAAATTCTTGTCTATGGCGCTCAAGAGAGGACTCTATTTATCAATGAGGTAATTCATTTTATTTGTCTTTACATAATATTTTAAGGGGACACTCCTAAATTAAAAATCTGAGGTTAATTTCTATTTGTATAGCTGGACAATTACTTGTATTAGTTAATCTGATATGCAATGTGTACATTTTGTTGTGTATTACATTTGCTTTCAGAACTGTGATATTATCTACTTATAACTTCACTAAAAATATATTTAAAATAAAAATAAAAAAAATGGTTTGCTTGACAAATGTGAAAAAAATAAAGAAAAAACAAATGTTGACAGTGGGAGGGAGGGGGACGAGGGAGAGGAAATCCAAATGGATGTGGGGAATAGTGGGTATGGAGGGGGATAAGAGGGTAGGGAGGGGGGGGGGGGAGTTGGGCAGCTACAAACATACCGGGCCTTACACATTTTGGCCCGTGTACATGGGCTTTAAGACTAGTATTTCAATAATGCGCCTTAAGAATACAAAATTTCATGTGTAATAACACTGATCTAAATTGAGAAATGCAATGTGCAAAATGCATATTTTGCATTCCTATATTCTTCACATAGAAAATAATGTACTTTTTAATATATATGATACTGTTCATGTAAAATACATATCTATACATATATATCAATAGGAATAGATATGCAGGTATATGTATGTACAGTAATACATAGAAATATGTATTTAACAATAAAAAGGACATCATCCTGTAGGTAAAGAAAATTGGAATGTTAAATATGTACAGTAAATATACAGTAAAACACAGAAATACATACATACATCTGTACACACATATAAACATATATATGTGTATGTATATATATTATATATATGTATATATATATATATATATATATATATATATATATAAAATCCATACATATCCATAATTAGACATGTATATGTGTGTATCTCTACACCTGAGACCTCATATCTTTGAGCCCCTATAACTTTTCATTGCATTTTTTTTTTTAATAATTGTTATTAGATAGGGTTATTATTACCGTAACTGTACTTTTAAAAGTATTTTTGATGTTTTATTGTCCAACTTTTATTTGAGCATAGCAGTTAACCAGAGCTCTGAAGTTGCATTATACCGAAGCGTGTTAAATTAAATTGCGTTCAAGCTAATTCATTTGCTTTCAACTGGTAATACACACGCCTCTAAACTCGATATTGCTTGCACGCATCAGTTAGCACGCCACTCGTAATCTTATAAGTTATAAGTTTAGGGACCATCAACGTCCCTTCCTCTGACAAGCATCAAGTGAAAATGAACAAACAGTTAAAGACCTGAAATCCACCACCAATGAAGGCTGCCAATCAGGATAAGCCATGTGCAGCAAGTAAACAATCTATATTATATTGTGTGTACATATGCATATTGCAAAAGCATGTAAAAAAACCTTAAATCAGGCCAAAAATGGCAATATACGTAAACAAAACTTTTCTTGGCATCCATCTGTAGCGCCCATAGAATGAAGATAATGTGTTTATAACTTAAGCTCATCAACAGGTGCTGATCGTGTCAGACCACGTTGCTAAAATAAACAAAACCTCTCCTTGGTAATAGAGTTTAACACCCCCAGCCTATGATCGGCTGCTAGTCCGTGGTAGTATGCAGGAACAATAACCCTGCACATTCAGTGAATCTAGATCACCACATTGGGTCTGATGTGAAACACCTACTGTCTGTGATTGGCTAATGGTCAGAGGGGGGGGTGTTAAACGTCACTATCCCCACTATTAGCATAAAGCAACACCATCAATAATGCATCAACTGTGCACTCACTTATCGGGGTCTGTAGTGTGCGTTAACCCTCCCTAGCATAAAGCAGCTTACAAGCAAATCCAATTAAACAGCAAAAAAAGGTAACCACCAGCTGCGCATCGCAACCATGGAACTATCATAATTCCAGTTCTCTTATATCTATAAAACCAACACTTGAACACCACTTGAACACCACCACATAGCAGCTAAATAACTATACATAGGCACACTGGCCAGCCGTTTCAAGTAGTCACACACTAACATCCATTATCACCCTGTGTCTATTGAAAATTATATACACATATCCTCACTGAATCCTCACAATAACAATTGTCACCTAGTGTTGTTTGTATAATCTACACATAAAGAGCTGTCCTGAAGATTATTAATATATCTTGCAACAACTGTTCTAGTAAGCATCCTACAGTGAGAATCCAGAAGTTGCCAATCTTAGCATGGTTAGGAGCCACATAAGTGAGTGCACCGTTGCTGAATTATTGATGGTGTTGCTTTATGCTAATAGTGGGGATAGTGACGTTTAACACACCCCTCTGACCATTAGCCAATCACAGGCAGTAGGTGTTTCACATCAGACCCAATGTGGTGATCTAGATTCACTGAATGGGTGGGGTGATTGTTCCTGCATACTCCCACGGACTAGCAGCTGATCATAGGCTGGGGTGTTAAACTCCATTACCAATGAGAGGTTTTGTTTATTTTAGCAATGTGGTCTGACACAATCAGCAGCTGTTGATGAGCTTAAGTTATAAACACATTGGCCTCTATTTATCAAGCTGTCAACCGCAAATATGCTGGAATTCCGCAGCATATTTGTGGCGAGCCTGATTCACCTTAGTTATCAAACCCTACAGACTGGCAAAAGTAGAATTTGGTGACGTAACATACGATCTGCTGGACTCAGTCCGACACAGATCAATGCTTACGTCACTACAGATGTTCCGAACGCAAGTTCGGCACTATCTGACTACTTTTGGAAGTTTTCAAATTCATACCAGGTACGATCGGCACTTTTCCGGCCCAGCGTACCTGGTTTTCAATCCGCCACCCTGGAGGCGGCGGATACCATAGGAATCAATGGGAGTCTGAAAGCAGCGAAAGCTCATGTTTGCTGCTGCCCGATATCCCATTGATTTCTATGGGTAATGTCTACACCTAACAACCTAACATGTACCCCGAGCCTAAACACCCCTAATCTGCCCCCCACTACACCGCCGCAACTAAATAAAGTGTTTAACCCCTAAACTGATGCTCCCAGAGCCCACCGTCACTTACATTATACTTATTAACCCCTAATCTGCCCCCCCTATACTGCCGCAACTGTAATAAATGTATTAACCCCTAAACCGCCGCTCCCGGAGTCCACCGCAACTCTAATAAAGTGTTTAACCCCTTATCTGCTGCCCCCTACACCGCCCCACCTACATTATATTTATTAACCCCTAATCTGCCCCCCCTACACCGCCACCACCTACCTACATTTATTAACCCCTAATCTGCCACCCCCAACGTCGCTAACACTATTTTAAATTTATTAACCCCTAAACCTAAGTCTAACTGTAACCCTAACACCCACTAACGTAAATATAATTTAAATATATCTAAATAAAATTACTATCATTAAATAAATTATTCCTATTTAAAACTAAATACCTATAAAATAAACCCTAAGATAGCTACAATATAACTAATAGTTACATTGTAGCTAGCTTAGGATTTATTTTGATTTTACAGGCAACTTTGTATTTATTTTAACTAGGTAGAATAGTTATTAAATAGTTATTAACTATTTAATAACTTCCTAGTTAAAATAAATACAAATATACCTGTAAAATAAAACCTAACCTAAGTTATAATTACACCTAACACTACACTATAATTAAATAAATTCCCTAAACTAAATACAATTAAATACAATTATCTAAAGTACAAAAAATAAAAACACTAAATTATAGAAAATAATAAAATAATTAAAAAAATTTTAAAACTAATTACACCTAATCTAATCCCCCTAATAAAATAAAAAAGCCCCCCAAAATAATAAAAAGCCCTACCCTATACTAAATTACGAATAGCCCTTAACAGGGCCTTTTGTGGGGCATTGCCCCAAAGTAATCAGCTCTTTTGCCTGTAAAAAAAAGTACAATACCCCTCCACCAACATTAAAACCCACCACCCACACACCTAAGTCTACTCTAAAACCCACCCAATCCCCCCTTAAAAAAACCTAACACTAACCCCTTGAAGATCACCCTACCTTGAGAAGTCTTCACCCAGCCGGGCCAAAGTCCTCCACGAAGCCGGGTGAAGTCTTCATCCAGACGGCATCTTCAATCTTCATCCATTCGGCGCAGAGCGGGTCCGTCTTCAAGACATCCGACGCGGAGCATCCTCTTCTAATGACATCCGACGACTGAATGAATGGTCCTTTAAATGACGTCATCCAAGATGGCATCCCTTGAATTCCAATTGGCTAATAGATTGTTCCAATCAGCCAATAGAATGCTAGCTCAATCCTATTGGCTGATTGCATCAACCAATAGGATTTTTCCTACCTTAATTCCGATTGGCTGATAGAATTCTATCAGCCAATCGGAATTCAAGGGACGCCATCTTGGATGACGTCACTTAAAGGTCCCTTCATTCAGTCATCGGATGTCGTTGGAAGAGGATGCTTCACGTTGGATGTCTTGAAGATGGAGCCGCTTCGCACCAGATGGATAAAGATAGAAGATGCCGCCTGGATGAAGACTTCTGCCCATCTGGAGGACCTCTTCTGCCGTCTGAAAGACCACTTACCGGCTTTGTGGAGGACTTCGGCCCGGTTGGGTGAAGACGTCTCAAGGTAGGGTGATCTTCAAGGGGTTAGTGTTAGGTTTTTTTAAGGGGGGATTGGGTGGGTTTTAGAGTAGGCTTGGGTGTATGAGTGGTGGGTTTTAATGTTGGTGGGGGGGTGTTGTACTTTTTTTTTTTACAGGCAAAAGAGCTGATTACTTTGGGGCAATGCCCCGCAAAAGGCCCTTTTAAGGGCTATTCGTAATTTAGTATAGGGTAGGGCTTTTTATTATTTTGGGGGGCTTTTTCATTTTATTAGGGGGATTAGATTAGGTGTAATTAGTTTAAAAAACTCAATAATAAATTAATTTCACTTACCTAACATTTTCCTCATCTAACAATGTATTAACATCCTTCTCAATCTTGCAGTCCTCACCTCCTGTTTCTCAACCTCCTACCCTTCTAGATTGTAAGTTCCCACGGGAATAGGGCCCTCAATCCCTCTTGTATGTGTTTGTAAATTTTGTCCTGTATCTTACAAGTCTTGTATTGTTTTATTTAAATGAATTGTATCCATGGACAGTGCTGCGGAATATGTTGGCGCTTAATAAATAAAGTATAATAATAATAATAAAAAAATTGTAATTATTTTATTATTTTCTGTAATTTAGTGTTTTTTTTTTTTTGTACTTTAGATAATTTTATTTAATTTTATTTAATTGTAGTTAATGTAGGTAATTAATTTAAAGATAGTATAGTGTTAGGTGTAATTGTAACTTAGGTTAGGTTTTATTTTACAGGTACTTTTGTATTTATTTTAGCTAGGTAGTTATTAAATAGTTAATAACTATTTAATAACTATTGTAGCTAGTTAAAATAAATACAAAGTTGCCTGTAAAATAAATATAAATCCTAAGCTAGCTACACTGTAACTATTAGTTATATTGTAGCTATCTTAGGGTTTATTTTATAGGTAAGTATTTAGTTTTAAATAGGAATAATTTATTTAGATTTAGTTAAATTATATTTAAGTTAGGGGGTGTTAGGGTTATTGTTAGACTTTGGTTTAGGGGTTAATACATTTAATATAGTGGCAGCGGTGTAGGGGGGCAGATTAGGGGTTAATAAATATAATGTAGGTGGCGTCGGTGTAGGGGGGGCAGATTAGGGGTTAATAAATATAATGTAGGTGGTGGTGGGCTCCGGGAGCGGTGGTTTAGGGGTTAAACACTCTATTTAGTTGCGGCGGGGTCCAGGAGCAGCAAGATAGGGGTGAATAACTTTATGTAGGTGGCAGCGGTATAGGGGTGGAAGATTAGGGGTTAATATGTATAATGTAGGTGGCGATGGGCTCCGGGAGCGGTGGTTTAGAGGTTAATACATTTATTAGGTTGTGGTTGTGCTCCGGGAGTGGCGGTTTAGGGGTTAATAACTTTATTTAGTTGTGGCGGGGTCCGGGAGCAGCGGTATAGGGGGTAAACAGTATAGTATAGTGTGGGTGTTTAGTGACAGGGTACCAATAAAGCTGTGAAAAAGCCGAAGAGCAACGAGATCAATGACTGTTGGTTAACAACAGTCCGCTGCTCATCGCCCCGTACTTGGTGCGTGGCTTTTTGATAGCTTTTTTGATAATTTTGGAGAACGTATTCAGGTCTTTATATTGTATTATATTGTATTATATGTATTATAGGCGATCTTAGGCGAGCGTATTGGTGCCGTCGAATGCAAGAAAGTCGACGGCTTGATTAATAGAGGCCATTTTTTTCATTCGCAACAGATGGATGCCAAGAAAAGTTTTGTTTACGTATATTGCCATTTTTGGCCTGATTTAATGTTTTTTTGACACGCTTTTGCAATATGGATATGTACACACAATATAATATAGATTGTTTACTTGCTGCACACGGCAGATTTTGCTTTGGCACATGGCTTATCCTGATTGGCAGCCTTCAGTGGGAGGGGATTTCAGGTCTTTCAAAATTTGTTCATTTTCACTTGATGTCTGTCAGAGGAAGGGAGGTTGATGGTCCCGAAACGTCACAAATACATTTTGTTTGTCACAGACATCAGAAGTCCAGCGAGTGCTTTATTTTTCTACAAAATTTCTATGCATAAAGATCTACAATTAAATGGTGGGAGTGCATACACCAGACTGTTTTATATATATATATATATATATATATATATATATATATATATATATATATATATATATATATATATATATATATATATATATATATAGACAGAGTAATAGAATACTCCCAGCAATGTTTCTTTTTAGGAAAACATCCTTTGTTAAAGTATCAGAGAATAAAACAGCTACGTTTCGGGCCTACATAGCCCTTGAGCATGAATAAGGGCTATGTAGGCCCGGAACGTAGCTGTTTTATTCTCTGATACTTTAATAAAGGATGTTTTCCTAAAAAGAAACAGTGCTGGCAATATTCTATTACTCTGTCTATACCTTTGGGGACTGCAGGACCCTTTTTCTCCCGTGCACTTCACACAGTTGGATTGGATTTGGCAATATTGCGCAGTATCTATATTCATTTGTGGTTTTATATATATATATATATATACACCTCACGAGAATTATTCACTATCACATATATTATATTCCTTCCATATGGGTTGCTGATCACAACTCATATATTTTTTATATATTTTTATTCATTTTTTCATCTTTTCAAAAAATATTTAAAATATTTTTTATATTTTTTAAATTTTTTCACCTTTTTGATTTTTACACCAACTTTGGACATATTATCATTTTTATTTTTATTTTTTTGGATATTAACCTTGAACATTTGCTTTGGACATTTTGGTATGGGACTTAAACACTTGTATGTTACATAGGACATAAATTCTTGGACATTGTATGGGGCAATCCATTAGATTGTTGAATCTATTTTTAACTGTATTTTTAACTGTCAGTTTATGTTAATAAAATGTTTGTTTAATACATTTTAATATCACATCCTATATATATATATATATTTTGTTTTTAATCTTTTACCTTTTAAGTACTTTTTCACATGGTTTTATATATATTCTTTGTGTAACACAATATTATATATTAACCTTGATGTATACACATTCCTAGTCGTGGACACCATCTTTAGCAACCCAACCCTCATCTGAGGGTAGCGTAGCACTGTATCTTGGCATTTCTTTTTACTCTTAACTTTTGGAGTCTGGTTGGGAGACTCCGCCTATATCAGATATAGCTTGTATGGTATTATTGTGGCGCTGATAGATATACATTCATTTGCACTGGTGTGACACTGTGCCCTGGCAGGCCCTGAAACGCACACGTGTGAAGGAAACTGACTGCTATTATTTCACAGTAAAAAAGTGTTGTTTTTTTAAATGTACACTACTGTTACACCAGATATGAGTTGCACTGGTGTGACACTGTGCCCTGGCAGGCCCTGAAACGCACACGTGTGAAGGAAACTGACTGCTATTATTTCACAGTCAAATTTCTAAAAATTTTTTAACCCCTTAATGACCGAGGACGTACGCCATACGTCCTCAGAAAAAAATACAGTTAACGCCTGAGGACGTATGGCATACGTCCTCGGTTTGGAAAGCAGCTGGAAGCGATCCTGATCGCTTCCAGCTGCTTTCCGGTTATTGCAGGATGCCTCAATATTGAGGCATCCTGCAATAACAAATTTTACCCCTCCGGTGCAGAGAGAGCCACTCTGTGGCCCTCTCTGCACCGGGCATCAATGGCCGCATTCGTTGGTGGGAGCTGAAGTGGGAGGCGGGTGGGCGGCCATCGATGTAGTCCTTGTCAGAGACGGGGCGGGATCGGGGGCGGGATCGGCAGGGGCGCCCGCGCGTGCACGGGAGGAGGCGGGCGGGCGCGTGCATGGGTAGGGAGTGGGTGTTAACCGCTACACTACAGAAAAAAATGTTTTTATAAGTGGGAGAAAGGGGTGCAAAGTATTTAGTACTTGGAAATCTAAGTGATCTGGGAGCGGGTGGGGGATTGATCTTGGGGGGGGGGGGGAAAGCTACACTACAGAAAAATGAAATAAAAATAAAAAAAAACATTTTATTTGCAAACTGGGTACTGGCAGACAGCTGCCAGTACCCAATATGGCCCCCAATAAGGCAGAGGGGGAGGGTTAGGAAGCTGTTTTGGGATGGATCAGGGAGGTTGGGGGCTAAAGGGGGGATCCTACACAACAGCATATGTAAATATGCTAAAAATATATATATATATAAAAAAAGATACCTTTTATTTTAGTATTGGCAGACATATATGTCTGCTATTTCTGAACAAAGGGGATCCCAGAGAAGCATTTACATCCATTTGTGCCATAATTGCACAAGCTGTTTGTAAATAATTTCAGTGAGAAACCTAAAGTTTGTGAAAAAGTTGACTATTTTTTTTAATTTGATCGCATTTGGCGGTGAAATGGTGGCATGAAATATACCAAAATGGGCCTAGATCAATACTTGGGGTTGTCTACTACACTACACTAAAGCTAAAATTAACCCTACAAGCTCCCTAATTAACCCCTGCACTGCTGAGCATAATACACGTGTGGTACACAGCGGCATTTAGCGGCCTTCTAATTACCAAAAAGCAATAACAAAGCCATATATGTCTGCTATTTCTGAAAAAAGGGGATCCCAGAGAAGCATTTACAATTATTTGTGCCATAATTGCACAAAATGTTTGTAAATGATTTCAGTGAGAAACCTAATTTTTTTTTATTTGATCGCATTTTTATTTTTATTTTTATTTGATCGCCTTTGGCAGTGAAATGGTGGCATGAGATATACCAAGATGGGCCTAGATCAATACTTTGGGTTGTCTACTACACTACACTAAAGCTAAAATTACCCCAAAAAGCTCCCTACATGCTCCCTAATTAACCCCTTCACTGCTGGACATAATACACGTGTGAAGGAAACTGACTGCTATTATTTCACAGTCAAAAAAGTGTTGTTTTTTTTTAAATGTACACTACTGTTACACCAGATATGAGTTGCACTGGTGTGACACTGTGCCCTGGCAGGCCCTGAAGCGCACACGTGTGAAGGAAACTGACTGCTATTATTTCACAGTCAAATTTCTATTTTTTTTTAACCCCTTAATGACCGAGGACGTACGCCATACGTCCTCAGAAAAAATACAGTTAACGCCTGAGGTTATCGAGGCATCCTGCAATAACATCCTGCAATAACAAATTTTACCCCTCCGGTGCAGAGAGAGCCACTCTGTGGCCCTCTCTGCACCGGGCATCAATGGCCGCATTCGTTGGTGGATGGGAGCTGAAGTGGGAGGCGGGTGGGCGGCCATCAATGTGGTCCTTGTCAGAGATGGGGCGGGATCAGGGGCGGGATCGCCGGGGCGCCCGCGTGTGCACGGGAGGAGGTGGGCGGGCGCGTGCATGGGGAGGGAGTGGGTGTGAACCGCTACACTACAGAAAAAATGTTTTTATAAGTGGGAGAAAGGGGTGCAAAGTATTTAGTACTTGGAAATCTAAGTGATCTGGGAGTGGGTGGGGTATTGGTCTTGGGGGGGGGAAGCTACACTACAGAAAAATGAAATAAAAATAAAAAAAAAAACATTTTATTTGCAAACTGGGTACTGGCAGACAGCTGCCAGTACCCAATATGGCCCCCAATAAGGCAAAGGGGGAGGGTTAGGAAGCTGTTTTGGGAGGGATCAGGGAGGTTGCACAAAATGTTTGTAAATGATTTGAGTGAGAAACCTAAAAAAAATTTATTTGATCGCATTTTTTTTTTTTTTTTTATTTGATCGCATTTGGCAGTGAAATGGTGGCATGAAATATACCAAGATGGGCCTAGATCAATACTTTGGGTTGTCTACTACACTACACTAAAGCTAAAATTACCCCAAAAAGCTCCCTACATGCTCCCTAATTAACCCCTTCAATGCTGGACATAATACACATGTGGTGCGCAGTGGCATTTAGCGGCCTTCTAATTATCAAAAAACAACGTCAAAGCCATATATGTCTGCTATTTCTGAACAAAGGGGATCCCAGAGAAAAATGTACAACCATTTATGACATAATTGAACAAGCTATTTGTAAATAATTTCAGTGAGAAACCTAAACCATTTTGTGGTGAAATGGTGGCATGAAATATACCAAAAGGGGCCTAGATCAATACTTTGGGATGTCTTCTAAATAATGTCAATGGCTATTCAGGGATTCCTGATAGATATCAGTGTTCCAATGTAACTAGTGCTAATTTTGAAAAAAATGGTTTGGAAATAGCAAAGTGCTACTTGTATTTATGGCCCTATAACTTGCAAAAAAAGCAAAGAACATGTAAACATTGGGTATTTCTAAACTCAGGACAAATTTTTTAAACTATTTAGCATGGGTGTTTTTTGGTGGTTGTAGATGAGTAACAGATTTTGGGGGTCAAAGTTAGAAAAAGTGTTTTTTTTTTTAATTTTTTCCTCATATTTTATAATTTTTTTATAGTAAATTATAGGATATGATGAAAATAATTGTATCTTTAGAAAGTCCATTTAATGGCGAGAAAAATGGTATATAATATGTGTGGGTACAGTAAACGAGTAAGAGGAAAATTACAGCTAAACACAAACACAGCAGAAATGTAAAAATAGCCCTGGTCCCAAACGGACAGAAAATGGAAAAGTGCTGTGTTCATTAAGGGGTTAATGTACACTACTGTTACACCAGATATGAGTTGCACTGGGGTGACACTGTGCCCTGGCAGGCACTGAAACGCACACGTGTGAAGGAAACTGACTGCTATTATTTCACAGTCAAAAAAGTGTTTTGTTTTTTTTAAATGTACACTACTGTTACACCAGATATGAGTGGTGGCACTGGGCAAGTAAGCACAGTATACGCTGTGAGCCTGACACACACGCTGGCAGGCAGGCAACTGCAATTAGATTACACAGGAAAAAATAAATAAAAGCAGACTGATGTTCTAGCCCTAAAAAGGGCTTTTTGGGGTGCTGTCCTTACAGCAGAGATCAGATGAGTCCTTCAGGACTGTAGTGGACACTGAATACACTAGCCTAGCTATCGATTTCCCTATTAAATCAGCAGCAGCTACACTGTCCCTCCTCTCACTAAGAATGCAGCTTCCAAATGAATCTAAAATGGATGCTGTCCAGGAGGTGGGAGGGTCTGGGAGGGAGGGTCTGCTGCTGATTGGCTGGAATGTGTCTGCTGACTGTGAGGTACAGGGTCAAAGTTTACTCAATGATGACGAATAGGGGGCGGACCGAACATTGCATATGTTCACCGTTCGCGGCAAATGCGAACATGCTATGTTCGCCGGGAACTATTCCCCGGCAAACTATTCGCAACATCACTACTTATGGACATTTAAACAATATTTTCAATATAAAATTGTGACAACATCAAACAAAAAGGTTTCTTTCTTTAGTCTTGATCAAAGTATAAAAAGACATCAAAATGAAAACTGAATTGCACATCCGTACACTTCAGCTTTGAATAGAGTGTTTTTTCCCAATACATATTTATTAACATAAATACCTCCAGTAAAATATATTGTTGTTTCAGTGTCAGTGTTTACTCAGCAGAAGAAGGATATGTACATGTAAAACGCAACAATTCAAATCCAGCTTGAGAAATAACAGCTACGATAACAAAGGGAATGTGCATGAAAGCATTGTCTTGGTGAAGCAGCACTTTCTGACTCAAAATGACTCAACCTGCCTCTTTAATCATTTTTCCCAATCTTTTCAATCAAGGTGGTCATCAAAATAATTTTGCATCTTAAAGCATGGCTGCAATAACTTTGCAAGCACTTGCTTGGGCAAGAAATTTCCAAGGGGGAGAAGAACCATGGTGCTTTTACTGATTGGGCTGTACTTTTGTCCCAGGAATAAAGTGGTGTATTGTTGGCTCATCCTTAGTGACATATTGGCTATAGAAATCATCAGGATCACCATCTGCTGTTTCTTCTGCTTTGCTATCAACATTTGAATTGAAGCTGTTTGGTGTTACACATTTATCAGAAATCTAAAAAATGTTTCTATTAAAACCTATCACTGTTTGAGTGCCAGCTTTACCTGTACATTGAACATGGGGTACAATTTCCCCCTTATCTAACACAAATTACCCCAGTTACTATCACCTGATACTAAGTTTAAAGGATTACCTTTGAGGAACGAGCTTTGCAAGAGATAAGCCCAGCTGTTCTGCAAATCATCTTCATGCAAGTTGATCTACAACAGCTGTCAACGAGGGGCAAGGCCCTTTAACCATTTATCTGGTGTATTATTGCTTCTTCAAAATGTTCCATTGCATATTGCACCAAACTTTATAACACTGTGGAATGTGCTGGCGCTCTACAACTAAATGATAATTATAAAGTAATTACCGCGGCTGAGAGTAAAGAATAAACTTTTTGAGTTTTTTGGAAGGGGTATTTGCATATTCACTCTTTAAAGCCCTATATTAATGTACATTTTAGTTTAAAGTAACATGGATATCAAACTAAAAAAATGCTTTCCAGTTTTGACTACAATGCTCCTTTAAATGTACAAGAAAGTCATTTTTTTTTATATTTAAGATCATCATTTATCCACTATTGACTGCATTGCAACTACATAGCAACAACCTTTTTGCTATCAATGATAGTTCAAATGTCTAATTAAATATTTTCCTATATAAATAGTCCATCTAGAAAGCCTCACTTTGCAACTTGTATGAAAATGTTTCAAATTGTTAATAAGCTGAGAATTCACTATTTAGCTCTGTGTTATTCTTAATGTATATTTCGGCCTGTATTTATCAAAAATAGTCACTCTCAATCATGATCTTCAGGACAGCAATGCTATCAATTAAGAGACAAATATAAGATCTGAAAATATATGGAAACTCTGCAAACATTGATAACTGAAAGTTATTCTTGACACACATATCCTTCTTTCTGTTGGAAAAACTTGACACAATTTTTATAATCAATGTTCAACTGATTTACATTTGGTCAAAATCTTTCACTTCAGAGATATTTTGACACGACTTCAAATGCTGCATTTCTCTCCATATAATAAAAAAGTATGAGATGTAAATGTAGATGAAGGGAAATAAGCAATCATCTACCAACTCCAGAATTGTGTAATCCATGCACTTCTGATGTTCTCATTTGTTCTACGTAGGATCACAAAGGTGGACAAAGGTAAATGAGCAGAGTGAAAAGATTCTAATACAGCCCTCCCTATAGGACAACAATGTGTCATATGAATGAGATATGTCTCGTACCAATGCTACGATTGTATTCAGGTTCACTGCTTGAATGACATATACTGTGCAGTCTGCCAACTTGCAATCTTCCTGTTATCCTGCGGACAAAGGCCAGTCATGTACAATGCACAACGTCAAACAGCATCCGCTTTAAATACATTAGTATAATAAAATAATCATGACTAGTCAAAAATTCAATATATGTATAACTTTAAAGAAGTTAAATATTTTTTTAAATTAGATGATTACGTAAAAAATCTTTAGTAGGTAAATACCTTCTAGGGTTCAATGTGCCCTACATCTGCATTGGTGCAAATCATCTTTTATTGGTCCTGTAAACTACATTTATTTTACAGGGCTTACCAGTATACACTATAGAACTGTCTTCTGGTCTTTGCCCCATATATTTTTTGCTTTGACACAGCCTTAAAGGGACACTGAACCCAATTTTTTTTCTTTCGTGATTCAGATATTGCATGCAATTTTAAGAAACTTTCTAATTTACTCCTATTATCAAATTTGCTTCATTCTCTTGGTATCTTTATTTGAAAAGCAAAAATGTAAGTTTAAATGCAGGCCCATTTTTGGTGAACAACCTGGGTTGTTCTTACCGATTGGTGGATTAATTTAACCGACCAATAAACAAGTGCTGTCCAGTGTACTGAACCAAAAATAGCTTAAATGTCTTCTTTTTCAAATAAATATAGCAGGAGAACGAAGAAAAATTGATAATAGGAGAAAATTAGAAAGTTGATTAAAATTGCATGCTCTATCTGAATCACGGAAGAAAAAAATTTGGGTTCAGTGTCCCTTTAGGTTTTTGTGATGATGGCTTATCAAAGACATGACCTTATATAAAAAAAGTTATAAGCTTAAATACTTTGCTTACTCTACAGGTTTATTGGTCTCTTCCTTGCTTTTACCGAATTGAACTTGGTCTGCAGCTTCAGACTGATTTGCATAACTCTTGTGTAGGCAGAGTAGATGTTCTTGCTGGAATTGTATTCTTTACTTTCTGAGGAGTAAAGATCTATAACTAGTATTCTTAAAGTCTGTATTCATAGAAGACATGTTCTTCCCAATAGCAAAATGCCACACCTGTTTGTTTATCTACTGCCTTAATACTATTTTACTTTAGATGCACAGGAAATATGTCTCCAATACTTGTAAATATCTGAGGCTATGGGGCCTAGTTATCAAGCCGTCAACCTCAAATACGCTGGAATTCCGCAGCGTATTTGTGGCGAGGCTGATTCGCCTTAGTTATCAAAGGCTAGAGACCGGCAAAAGTAGAATTTTGTGACGTAAACTTCGATCCGCCGGACTCAGTCCGACACAGATCGATTCTTACGTCACTCCAGATGTTCCGCACACAAGTGCAGCACAATCTGACTACTTTTGCTAGTTATCAAAAAACTAGCAGGTACGCTCGGCACTTTTACGGCCCAGCGTACCTGGTTTTCAAACCGCCACCCTGGAGGCGGCGGATCCCATAGGAATCAATGGGAGTCTGACCATAGCGAAAGTACAAGTTCGCTGCTTCCAGACATCCCATTGATTTCTATGGGAGCTGTCTACACCTAACACCCTAACATGTACCCCGAATCTAAACACCACTAATCTGTCCCCCCTACACCGCCGCAACTAAATAAAGTTATTAGACCCTAAACCACCGCTCCAGGAGCCCACCGCAACTATAATAAATGTCTTAACCCCTAAACCGCCGCTCCCGGAGCCCACCGCCACCTACATTATACCTAGTAACCCCTATCCTGCCCCCCCTATACCGTCGCCCTCTATAATAAAGTTATTAACCCCTATCCTGCTGATCCCGCACCTCGCCGCAACTAAATAAATAGTTTAACCCCTAAACCGCCGCTCCCTGAACCCGCCGCAACCTATATTAAATTTATTAACCCCTATCCTGCCCCCCCTACACCGTCGCCACGTATAATACATTTATTAACCCCTATCCTGCCCCCCACTACACCGCCGCCACTGTAATAAAATTATTAACCCCTATACCTAAGTCTAACACTAACCCTAACACCCCCCTAACTTAAATATTAATTAAATAAATCTAAATAATATTTCTATTATGAACTAAATAAATCCTATTTAAAACGAAATACTTACCTTTAAAATAAACCCTAATATAGCTACAATATAAATAATAATTATATAGTAGCTATCTTAGGATTTATTTTTATTTTACATGCAAATTTAAATTTATTTTAACTAGGTACAATAGCTATTAAATAGTTATTAACTATTTAATAGCTTACCTAGCTAAAATAAAGAGAAATTAACCTGTAAAATAAAAACTAACCTAAGTTACAATTACACCTAACACTACACTATACTTAAATAAATTATTCCTATTTAAAACTAAATACTTACCTTTAAAATAAACCCTAATATAGCTACAATATAAATAATAATTATATTGTAGCTATCTTAGAATTTATTTTTATTTTACAGGCAAATTTCAATTTATTTTAACTAGGTACAATAGCTATTAAATAGTTATTAACTATTTAATAGCTTACCTAGCTAAAATAAAGAGAAATTAACCTGTAAAATAAAAACTAACCTAAGTTACAATTACACCTAACACTACACTATACTTAAATAAATTATTCCTATTTAAAACTAAATACTTACCTGTAAAATAAACCCTAAGATAGCTACAATGTAATTAATAATTACATTGTAGCTATCTTAGGATTTATATTTATTTTACAGGTAACTTTGTATTTATTTTAGCTAGTTAGAATAGTTATTAAATAGTTATTAACTATTTAATAACTACTTAGCTAAAAGAAATACAAAATTACCTGTAAAATAAATCCTAACCTAAGTTACAATTAAACCTAACACTACACTATCATTAAATTAATTAAATAAATTACCTACAAATAACTACAATTAAATACAATTACATAAACTAACTAAAGTACAAAAAATAAAAAAGCTAAGTTACAAAAAATAAAAAAAAATAAGTTACAAACATTTTAAAAATATTACAACAATTTTGAGCTACTTACACCTAATCTAAGCCCCCTAATAAAATAACAAACCCCCCAAAAATAAAAAAAATGCCCTAACCTATTCTAAATTAAAAAAGTTCAAAGCGGGGGGGGCGGGTCCGAACACCGACCAAGATGGCTGCTTTTAACTTTAGCTGAATCTGGGAGCTGATAGATCCGTTGCCTATCGCTTCATAAATTTATAATCCAAGCCTGGAATTACAACGGTCTTGTAGATTAATATCTGAAAAACGGATTTATGTGCTTTTTTACTTTGAATTCCAGCCAAGCAGACCGGAATAGATGAGGAACGCAGCGGAGGCCTAACAACAGACCTGGCTCCTCATTTACCCTCCCTGAGTCCTGATGTGTCAGGAATAACAGCCGTATGTGCTGTTCAGATCTACTGATACGTAGCTGCTGAAACGTTATGGCAATAACTTCTGTCTTTTTCACCCATAGACATAAGCATTTATAGGTAACGGTGCTACTACGGAGTGAGATACGCACTAATTTTATTGTCACCCAGATATCTTGCTACTACCTACAATATCCTGTGGTGAAAACAAGAGATCAACTGCCCCAGCATGAAGCCGGCTATATGTATTGTAGAGGACCTATGTAGCCTCTTTGATGCTTTCCAGGCTGAATGTATAGAGCAGCTACGAATGGCATTTATTAAACAGGAGGTTGACAGAACTGATCTACAAACAGCCCACCCTCCGATGACAGAAGGTAGATGCAGCGCTTTGGGGCCCCAGCATCAGTTGCCTGCATTCTATAACGACCTGCAAAAACAAGGAGAGGGGGACATATGTCTGACTGGGCGAATCGTTACTTCTGAATATGCCGCCTGTACAAGTAAAGAGAGGGCTAACCGGAGAGACGACGTTGACCACATGACGCTAAATGACATCTTGCCCCTGACAGGAGACATGGATTCCAGCACTTCATGCCGCTCAGTTCATAAATCCATTCATTTGGCAGGCATGTTGAAGAAAGCTCAGATATGCAACCCACTTGCTAAAGCCCTGAGAGGTGAACGGACACTGGGTTTAAAACTTTCCTCATATTACCGGTCACAATCCACGCAAGTCAGCACTGGGGCAAAACCCTTGCGGTTTCCAACTGAGACATCTGCTGACCGGACTGCAGCTACTGTGAGTTCCTTAGCCTACAGAATAGGTGTAGGCTGAATAAAACCCTTAACGGTGAATTAATGTGGGTGGCATAATATCGGACCTTCCTGGGAGAACCTCTACTCAGATTCAAGACCTATAGTTTGGTTTATGGTTTTCAGTATACTTTGGGCCCCGCATAGCACACAGATTATATACCAGGCTATCCCTGTACATTCGTCCACCAACTATGGTGTTAATACTTGCTGTGATATGTTATAATCGTTTATGGGGGTGACTGTTTTGCCTAGAGGGGTATATGCACCTAAGGGGACTATCACAGTTTGGACAGTTTGTAGATGCCTTTTTGTCACCGGTAACGTGTCATCTGTTATGGAGGAGTCCCGCACTCCTTCTGGTAAGACGTAGTGTATACGGCATCTCGGCTATTCAGCACTAGAGATATCAGTTAAGGTCCTATTTAAAATATTATGCATAAGGTATTCGTTTCTGCAGAACTGTTAACCCGGATTGTCATGGCAGAGTTTATTATTGTTGTTTACCCCCTTTATAGATCGTTAGAGCTATATAAATGTTTACCATACTTTTCTACCTAACTCTCTGTATAACCGATGTAACTACAGGGACCTGCTTTACATATGTAACTATTAGCCGTGTCAGTCCGGTTTACTTATTTACATAAATATAACAGCTACTTGCCTCTTACGTAGAATATATAAACCTATACCTGATTAAACAAGCTAAGAAATAACTACTCGCTGCATGTGTACAGCTACATAGGCATGGAAATTTTGGTGCACTGAATTTAGTCTATGTAACTAGATGTCATGAAAATGCCTATCTATTTAGTACATTATTGCTTATTGTGCACATGCAATTGATTCATAAGGAAGCTCTAGTTAACCTATCCTACTTAGTTGAACCACCACTGCTTTTTCTACTTGTCAAGATAGTGATGACAGTGCTGCTTACCTTACATGTACAGTAAACAAGCTTGGAAGCGTTTGTATACTTATTCACTCATATTACTATCCATGCCTGCTTGGTTTCCTAACATATCCTACAGGGTGTCATTAGACTACGTTTATAGAAGATCACCAGTTGAGATCCAAGAGAGGTCTCTTTTATTTGAATTATCCCTAAATTTTCCCATTAGTTTCATATGCCTTTTGGTGGTCCAAGAGAGGCCACTACTGATTATTAAGGGAAATTGTTTGTTTAGTTATATTACTATGGGATATTTAATTACATTGTATATTGAAAATGTGAGGGTTGGAAATGATGTATATGACTATTGTACTGTAGAATGTGCTATGATGTATGATGGTTGTAATTAATTATGCATTTAACCTCAATAAAAATATATTGAAAAAAAAAAAAAAAAAGTTCAAAGCTCTTTTACCTTACCAGCCCTTAAAAGGACCTTTTGTGGGGCATGCCCCAAAGAATTCAGCTCTTTTGCCTGAAAAGAAAAATACAACCCCCCAACATTAAAACCCACCACCCACATACCCCTAATCTAACCCAAACCCCCCTTAAAATAACCTAACACTAATCCCCTGAAGATCATCCTACCTTGAGTCGTCTTCACTCAGCCGAGCAGCGATGGAACCGAAGTGGACATCCGGACCGGCAGAAGTTATCCTCCAAGCGGCGCTGAAGAAATCTTCCATCCGATGAAGTGATCCTCCAAGCGGCGCTGAAGAAGTCTTCGATCCGGGCGATGTCATCTTCCAAGAGGCGCTGAAGAAGTCTTCTATCCGGACGATGTCATCTTCCAAGCTGGGTCTTCAATCTTCATCCCGCCGACGCGGAACATCCTTCTTTACCGACGGACTACCGACGAATGAAGGCTCCTTTAAGGTACGTCATCCAAGATGGCGTCCCTTCAATTCCGATTGGCTGATAGGATTCTATCAGCCAATCGGAATTAAGGTAGGAAAAATCTGATTGGTTGATTGAATCAGCCAATCAGATTCAAATTCAATCCGATTGTCTGATCCAATCAGCCAATCAGATTGAGCTTGCATTCTATTGGCTGATCGGAATGATGTAGTATATAGGAATGCAGATAAGGGAGGGGGTTTGGTTGTCCAAAATAGAGGTGACTATCTGAAAGAGGCACATAAATTATTGAACAATAGAGATACGTATCAACTCTTAACTTACAATCCAACCCAGAACTATAAGAAAGAAATATTCGAATTCCTATGTAAGGCTAAACAGGAAGGAATACTTAATCAGAATGAATTTGGTTACTTATATGAAGCATACCCAAAAGTTGCGTGCTTCTATCATCTACCTAAAATGCATAAGGATGCTAGGGAACCACCTGGTAGGCCCATAGTATCAGGGATTGGGTCCTTATGCGACAATATGTCAAAGTATATAGATTATTTTTTGCAACCCCTAGTTAAACTAATACCATTATATATTAGGGATACAGTGGACGTAATTAATAAATTTGAAGGAAAAGAATGGAAGTCGAATTTTATTTGGGTAACTTGTGACGTATCGGCACTGTATACTAGTATACCCCACAACAAAGGTGTTTCAGTAATTAAGGAGGAATGTCAAAAAGGAAACATACCTGTAGTCCAATCAAATTTCATTTCTGAGTCCATTAACTTCATCCTTTCACATAATTATTTTCTGTTCGAAAATAAATGTTATAGACAAATACAAGGGATGGCGATGGGGACGACATTTGCCCCATCGTACGCAAATTTATACATGTCCAACTATGAAGAACGCAAAATATGGAAAAATAACCCGTATCGGGCTAACATCTTTATGTACTACAGGTACATAGATGATATTATTATGATTTGGGAGGGTGAGTCTAAAGAAATAGAAATTTTTATAGAATACCTGAATAATAATGATTATAATTTAAAGTTCACACACGTACAATCAAAATATGAGATCAGTTTCTTGGATCTAACATTGTTTGTAGACCAAGACAGAATAGCAGTAAAAAACTTTAGAAAAGAAACTGACAGAAATGGACTATTAAATGCAAGAAGTGGCCACTATAAACAGTGGAAGAACAACATACCACTTGGACAATACCAGCGAATCAGGCGCAATTGTACTAATGATAATGACTATAATCAAGAAGCTAATATTTTAACCAAGAAATTTTTAGACAAGGGGTATAATAGTGAGCTCCTCTCCACAATGAAAAACAAAGTGGATTCAATGGACAGAAAACAATTACTAGAAAGAATAAGTAAAAAGAAATTGAACAAACAACAGGGAATGGAGGAAAAAAAACCTAAATTCATTACAAGATATAATAATCAACACTATAAGATCAAGGGTATAATAAATAAGCATTGGAAGGTGTTACAATTAGACCCCATTCTAAATAAATCCTTGGGAGAGAGACCAGAAATGGTGTTTAGGAAGAATAGGGATTTAAAAAATATCTTAGCTCCGAGTAAACTTCGGAGCAAGCCAGTAGTAAAGATATCTGACTGGGGGACTAGCACAGGTACATTTAAATGTAAAAAGAAAGACTGTGTAATGTGTCGACATATACCCAATAACCATAATGTTATTGAAAATCATGACAATTCAAGAAATTTCTCTAATAAGGATAGGTGTACATGTATGAGTACCCACATAGTATATCATCTTAAGTGTAAATGTAATTATATCTACGTAGGTAGAACAAAAAGAAAGATAAAGTATTGATTCAGGGAACATCTCAATAATATCGAAAAGGGGTTGGATACCCACAGTGTATCCCAGCATTTTAAGTTGGCCCATAATTGCGATCCAAAGGACTTAGAAATTAAAGTTATAGAACGGGTCCCTCCTAATATATGGGATACTAATAGGCTACTCAGGTTAAGGCAACGAGAAGCATTTTGGATAAAAAAGTTGGAGTGTCTTTATCCACAAGGGTTAAATATTGAATTGGATATACAGGCCTTTTTAATGTAATGTTTTATAAGGTATAATATTTAATCTATATTTATATATTGTTAAGTGTATTACTTTGTTTTTAAATGTAATATATATTTATTTTTAGATGGTTCAACATTTTATAATAGACCAATATTTGCGATTTTTATGAAGGTATAGGTAAGCACATTTTTATTCTATTGTATTTTTAATATTTATTCATATTCACAAAACATGTGCATATCTGTCCAATAGAAGATCAAATGATGGTATATATTTGTTTGTAATGCGATGCAGTTAATAATAGTAAGTGTTTATTTATTTCATTTATACATTTTAAAATCCCCAGTTTAGGATATAAGTCAATGAAACAGTTAATGCTATCAATTAATGGCTGTTACCGCCTATAAAAGGCAGGCAGTTAGAGGCAATTGACACTCTTGAAAAAGTTCCAGCACAGAACGAAACGTACGTCGAGTGAGGGGGCACATCTAGTGCTCATTACATTGCTATTTTGCTAAAGTCCGGTGAGGCCGCATATGGTGTTATATTTTACCCATTAACTAACACCGAGCGGGCTTAGGACTTAGGTCTCTATGTAGGTACATGCTACTATTTCTATAGCATTCTATTGTGTGGAGAGACACATTGTATCGTTTGGAGGAGGATCCGTACTAGGACTACAAGCCCACGATAACTATCCAATAGCGTGGGGTCCATTCACGGAAGAAGTCACCTGATTGGCTCTGAATATGACACGCCCACATACATCCGGGGAATTGATGCCACACACAGAGACATTGGAGTGGAAGAGACCGGAAACAAAGCAGGTGATATAATACACTGCTTGTATTATTTTTAAACATTGTGAGTGCGATTCTTATGTGTATTATTTTTATTTGGTATAATAAACTTGTACTATCTGTCTGCACTTAGATGCGTTTGGGCGCTCTTTATTCTCTGTTTTTCTAGATTCCTGTGCTAAGTTCGTGATGGGACTTATTTAAGGAGCAGCCCATATATAATACCTTAAAGGAACATTGATCTTGATCAGCCATATAATTGACTTTGGAGGATCAGTAAGAACTTTTTATTTCTGTATTGCATCAAATTTTTTCTCTGTTCTATAACAGGGGCACAACTTGTAAATAATTTTTAATATAATTAATTAGACCATTGGGAAATTTTATTATATATGTATTTTTAGCAGCGCCTTGTATATCCTTTTGTCTTTTGTTTTTCTAATACCATTTCAATACGGGCTGCAGCTTTGTATTTATACTGCAATTAAGTTAGCTACCTGTTTTTATTATTAATTGTATATTGCTAGTAAGATACAACTTACACTATCAAACGTATTATTACAAATATTTATGGAGAACCCACCTATAATTATGGATGGGAGTAATGTAGAAACAAATAAATTTGGGGATAATTCTTTGAGATCGAGCAGGCAGAGATCTACTAACTTATTAATAGGCAACAATGACATAGGGAAATTAGATAACCCCATGGAGTTGTTTAAAGAATTAGAGAAACTACTGGGGAAGGACGCCAAAGAGTGGCAAGATTTAGTTTTATTAGATAACTATATTATTTATGACATTGTGCCTAGGGGCCTGAGAATTTTTAAATTCCCTGCCTTTGAATTGGATGAGGTAGAATATAAAATGGAATTGGAGCAAGCCTTACACAAATGCTCTATAACCCTAATAAAAATATTGATTAAATATAGGGAATACAAATTAGAAAATTTAAAAGTACAAATCGATACAGTGGTAGAAAAATACAACCCTTTCAAAGTATTAGCAAATGGAAAGAATTGAATGAAACCATACAAACTAAAATAAATTCATATGCAAAAGAACTAGAAACAAATAAATTGAAAAAACTAAGGAGGGACCTTGAGGATTTTAGGAATGATAGGGTGTATACTTATAAACAACAGGAGAATACCAGCAGGGTAGAACAGAATGACCCTAGAAATAGTTGGACTTCATCTAATACTATACAGGATACACTACCTATACCTATTGATAATCAGAAACAAAGAGTGCATGATAATAATCAACATGCAAATAAAAATAAAAATAACAGTATAGCCTATAAAAATGGGAATAAATATGATTCACATGATCCACACAGAGGCAATATGGATAGGGTTCGAAATAGTAATAGAAAACAACAACAAAATGGACAATCCACTAATAAAAATGGTGGGTATAGAACACCTAACAGTGTATGGAATCATAATGACAGGGATAGTTATAATATTGAGACCTCTAATAGATTCCATTTTAATGAAAACCACATGGAGAGGGTGTATGATAATTATAGTCCTAGGTGGAACCATCAGGGAGCTAAACCTAAGTTTAGAGGGATTAATACCAGCCATGAGTATCAGTCTAGGACTTGGTCCCCGAAAGAACAAAGACAGGGAAATCATAAATAGGGGGCATTTTTTAGGAACTCCCCCCTGGCGACAAGGGGGCAAAACAGAATGGGGGGCGGCTTACACAAAAGCTCTAGACACCCCAAGAAAACTGAAAAGACAATTAGAAGATATAGAGGCTGTAGAGGGGGAAACAAACAACGAAAAAAGAAACAGAAATGGTTGGAATTAGAAACAGGATACCAGTTAATTTTCAATTTATCGGATAAGACTTTTTCAGAAAATGAAATGAAATTACTATCCAAGGGATTAAACTTTGCCCCTATCTCTAAGCCAAATCATTTTGAATTATTCATAGATGTACAGAGATATATTAGGAAATTAACCCTTAAGAGATATTATGATAAGATAAATATGACTGATAACATGGAACTAAGTGAGGATGATCTAATAACACTGGCAAATTTAGAAGTCTTGGACAATGAAAACCTCACCCAGAACATGTCTAATATGAATCCACATGAGGAACTATTAAATTGTTCTATATATGAGGAAGACTATACCAAAATGGCTCACTGCCCCCTAAAGAGAAAATCTATTTTTTACCCTCAAAATATGCAGAGTGAGTTTATAAAAATATTTAATAAATTGGTCTGTTAGGATATTAGTAAATTATCCTATGGAAGGAAGTTTGAAAATGATAATCTAACTAAAGAAGAAAGAGCTTCATTAAAAATTCTAGTGGATGACTATGATGTAGTATATAGGAATGCAGATAAGGGAGGGGGTTTGGTTGTCCAAAATAGAGGTGACTATCTGAAAGAGGCACATAAATTATTGAACAATAGAGATACGTATCAACTCTTAACTTACTATCCAACCCAGAACTATAAGAAAGAAATATTCGAATTCCTATGTAAGGCTAAACAGGAAGGAATACTTAATCAGAATGAATTTGGTTACTTATATGAAGCATACCCAAAAGTTGCATGCTTCTATCATCTACCTAAAATGCATAAGGATGCTAGGGAACCACCTGGTAGGCCCATAGTATCAGGGATTGGGTCCTTATGCGACAATATGTCAAAGTATATAGATTATTTTTTGCAACCCCTAGTTAAACTAATACCATCATATATTAGGGATACAGTGGACGTGATTAATAAATTCGAAGGAAAAGAATGGAAGTCGAATTTTATTTGGGTAACTTGTGACGTATCGGCACTGTATACTAGTATACCCCACAACAAAGGTGTTTCAGTAATTAAGGAGGAATGCCAAAAAGCAAACATACCTGTAGTCCAATCAAATTTCATTTCTGAGTCCATTAACTTCATCCTTTCACATAATTATTTTCTGTTCGAAAATAAATTTTATAGACAAATACAAGGGACAGCGATGGGGACGACATTTGCCCCATCGTACGCAAATTTATACATGTCAAACTATGAAGAATGCAAAATATGAAAAAATAACCCGTATCTGGCTAACATCTTTATGTACTACAGGTACATAGATGATATTATTAGGATTTGGGAGGGTGAGTCTAAAGAAATAGAAATTTTTATAGAATACATGAATAATAATGATTATAATTTAAAGTTCACACACGTACAATCAAAATCTGAGATCAGTTTCTTGGATCTAACATTGTTTGTAGACCAAGACAGAATAGCAGTAAAAAACTTTAGAAAAGAAACTGACAGAAATGGACTATTAAATGCAAGAAGTGGCCACTATAAACAGTGGAAGAACAACATACCACTTGGACAATACCAGCGAATCAGGCGCAATTGTACTAATGATAATGACTATAATCAAGAAGCTAATATTTTAACCAAGAAATTTTTAGACAAGGGGTATAATAGTGAGCTCCTCTCCACAATGAAAAACACGGTGGATTCAATGGACAGAAAACAATTACTAGAAAGAATAAGTAAAAAGAAATTGAACAAAAAACAGGGAATGGAGGAAAAAAAACCTAAATTCATTACAAGATATAATAATCAACACTATAAGATCAAGGGTATAATAAATAAGCATTGGAAGGTGTTACAATTAGACCCCATTCTAAATAAATCCTTGGGAGAGAGACCAGAAATGGTGTTTAGGAAGAATAGGGATTTAAAAAATATCTTAGCTCCGAGTAAACTTCGGAGCAAGCCAGTAGTAAAGATATCTGACTGGGGGACTAGCACAGGTACATTTAAATGTAAAAAGAAAGACTGTGTAATGTTTCCACATATACCCAATAACCATAATGTTATTGAAAATCATGACAATTCAAGAAATTTCTCTAATAAGGATAGGTGTACTTGTATGAGTACCCACGTAGTATATCATCTTAAGTGTAAATGTAATTATATCTACGTAGGTAGAACAAAAAGAAAGATAAAGTATCGATTCAGGGAACATCTCAATAATATCGAAAAGGGGTTGGATACCCACAGTGTATCCCAGCATTTTAAGTTGGCCCATAATTGCGATCCAAAGGACTTAGAAATTAAAGTTATAGAATGGGTCCCTCCTAATATATGGGATACTAATAGGCTACTCAGGTTAAGGCAACGAGAAACATTTTGGATAAAAAAGTTGGAGTGTCTTTATCCACAAGGGTTAAATATTGAATTGGATATACAGGCCTTTTTAATGTAATGTTTTATAAGGTATAATATTTAATCTATATTTATATATTGTTAAGTGTATTACTTTGTTTTTAAATGTAATATATATTTATTTTTAGATGGTTCAACATTTTATAATAGACCAATATTTACGATTTTTATGAAGGTATAGGTAAGCACATTTTTATTCTATTGTATTTTTAATATTTATTCATATTCACAAAACATGTGCATATCTGTCCAATAGAAGATCAAATGATGGTATATATTTGTTTGTAATGCGATGCAGTTAATAATAGTAAGTATTTATTTATTTCATTTATACATTTTAACATCCCCAGTTTAGGATATAAGTCAATGAAACAGTTAATGCTATCAATTAATGGCTGTTACCGCCTATAAAAGGCAGGCAGTTAGAGGCAATTGACACTCTTGAAAAAGTTCCAGCACGGAACGAAACGTACGTCGAGTGAGGGGGCACATCTAGTGCTCATTACATTGCTATTTTGCTAAAGTCCGGTGAGGCCGCATATGGTGTTATATTTTACCCATTAACTAACACCGAGCGGGCTCAGGACTTAGGTCTCTATGTAGGTACATGCTACTATTTCTATAGCATTCTATTGTGTGGAGAGACACATTGTATCGTTTGGAGGAGGATCCGTACTAGGACTACAAGCCCACGATAACTATCCAATAGCGTGGGGTCCATTCACGGAAGAAGTCACCTGATTGGCTCTGAATATAACACGCCCACATACATCCGGGGAATTGACGCCACACCCAGAAACATTGGAGTGGAAGAGACCGGAAACAAAGCGGGTGATATAATACACTGCTTGTATTATTTTTAAACATTGTGAGTGCGATTCTTATGTGTGTTATTTTTATTTGGTATAATAAACTTGTACTATCTGTCTGCACTTAGATGCGTTTGGGCGCTCTTTATTCTCTGTTTTTCTAGATTCCTGTGCTAAGTTCGTGATGGGACTTATTTAAGGAGCAGCCCATATATAATACCTTAAAGGAACATTGATCTTGATCAGCCATATAATTGACTTTGGAGGATCAGTAAGAACTTTTTTATTTCTGTATTGCATCAAATGTTTTCTCTGTTCTATAACAGGGGCACAACTTGTAAATAATTTTTAATATAATTAATTAGACCATTGGGAAATTTTATTATATATGTATTTTTAGCAGTGCCTTGTATATCCTTTTGTCTTTTGCTTATCAGTAATTGGTTAGGCAATTTAGTTTGTTGGTGAAATTTGTTAAATTGTCAAATTAAATGCCCTACATGAATTTGTATTGATACATCAAATAAAAAAATAAAAAAAGTTAGCTTTTGCATTCAATATAAAACGATTGCACATCTCTATAATATAGCTTTACTGATTATGATAAATGTTATAGCATAGGTAGTAATATTGGCGCTAACGATATATTCAAAAGGCCAAGATCTAAAGACTTCTCCTCCCCAGTAGTTAAGTTAACATAAAAATTTATAAAAACAAAAAGGATCTGGCGCTATAAGGTAGCTTGATTCCTATTGGGAAACACATTTTATGTTTACACCTAACACCCTAACATGAACACTGAGTCTAAACACCCCTAATCTTACACTTATTAACCCCTAATAGGCCGCCTCTGACATCACCAACACCTACATTGTATTTATTAGCCCATAATCTGCTGCCCCGACATCGCAGACACCTACATTATACTTATTAACCCCTAATCTGCTGCTCCGGACATCGCCGCCACTATAATAAACATATTAACCCCTAAACCACCGCACTCCCGCATAACACACTAGTTAAATATTATTAACTCCTAATCTGCCGCCCCTAACATCACCACCACCTACCTACATTTATTAACCCCTAATCTGCCAACTCCAACGTCGCCGCCACTATACTAAATGTATTAACCCCTAACCCTAAGTCTAACCCTAACCCCTTTAACTTAAATATAATTAATATTAATCTAAAGAAAACAATTACGGCTAGATTTAGAGTTTTGCAGCCAAAGGGGTGCGTTAGCTACGCATGTTTTTTTCCCACGCACCTTTTAAATAACGCTGGTATTTAGAGTTCTCTGAAGGGCTGCGTTAGGCTCCAAAAAGGGAGCGTACAGGCATATTTACTGCCACTTCAACTCTAAATACCAGCGTTGCTTACGGTAGTGGCCAGCTGGAAAAACGTGCTCGTGAACGATTCCCCCATAGGAAACAATGGGACAGTTTGAGCTGCAAAAAAAAATAACACCTGCAAAAAAGCAGCGTTCAGCTCCTAACGCAGCTCCATTGTTTCCTATGGGGAATCACTTCCTAAGTCTGCACCTAACACCCTAACATGAACCCTGAGTCTAAACACCCCTAACCTTACACTTATTAACCCCTAATCTGCTGCCCCCGCTATTGCTGACCCCTGCATATTATTATTAACCCCTAATATGCCGCTCCGTACACCGCCGCCACCTACATTATACCTATGTACCCCTAATCTGCTGCCCCAAATACCGCCAACCCCAATATTATATTTATTAACCCCTAATCTGCCCCCCCCCAACATTGCCGCTACCTTACCTACACTTTGTAACCCCTAATCTGCCGACCGGACCTCGCCGCCACTATAATAAATGTATTAACCCCTAAACTGCCTCACTCCCACCTTGCAAACCCTATAATAAATTTTATTAACCCCTAATCTGCCCTCCCTAACATCGCCGACACCTAACTTCAAGTATTAACCCCTAATCTGCCGACCGGACCTCGCCGCTACTCTAATAAATGTATTAACCCCTAAAGCTAAGTCTAACCCTAACACTAACACCCCCCTAAGTGAAATATAATTTTAATCTAACAAAATAAATTATTTCTTATTAAATAAATTAATCCTATTTAAAGCTAAATACTTACCTGTAAAATAAACCCTAATATAGCTACAATATAAATAATAATTATATTGTAGCTATTTTAGGATTTATATTTATTTTACAGGCAACTTTGTATTTATTTTAACTATGTACAATAGCTATTAAATAGTTATTAACTATTTAATAGCTACCTAATTAAAATAATTACAAAATTACCTGTAAAATAAATCCTAACCTAAGTTACAATTAAACCTAACACTACACTATCAATAAATTAATTAACTAAACTACCTACAATTACCAAAAATTAAATCAACTAAACTAAATTACAAAAAAAAAAACCCCACTAAATTACAAAAAATAAAAAAAAGATTACAAGAAGTTTAAACTAATTACACCTACTCTAAGCCCCCTAAAAAAATAACAAAGCCCCCCAAAATAAAAAAATGCCCTACCCTATTC
This sequence comes from Bombina bombina, assembly GCF_027579735.1. Taxonomy (NCBI): domain Eukaryota; kingdom Metazoa; phylum Chordata; class Amphibia; order Anura; family Bombinatoridae; genus Bombina; species Bombina bombina. Next base: position 1,132,089,242 of record NC_069500.1, read on the forward strand.
TAAAATAAAAAGTTAACAGCTCTATTACCTTATCAGCCCTTAAAAGGGCCTTTTGCGGGGCATGCCCCAAAGAAATCAGCTCTTATCTTATTTTACAGGTAATTTTGTAATTATTTTAACTAGGTAGCTATTAAATAGTTAATAACTATTTAATAGCTATTGTACCTAGTTAAAATAAATACAAAGTTGCCTGTAAAATAAATATAAATCCTAAAATAGCTACAATATAATTATTTGTTATATTGTAGCTATATTAGGATTCATTTTACAGGTAAGTATTTAGCTTTAAATAGGAATAATTTATTTAATAAGATTTAATTTATTTCGTTAGATTAAAATTATATTTAATTTAGGGGGGTGTTAGTGTTAGGGTTAGACTTTAGCTTTAGGGGTTAATACATTTATTATAGTAGCGGTGAGGTCCGGTCGACAGATTAGGGGTTAATAAGTGTAGGTAAGGTAGCAGCGACGTTGGGGGGTCAGATTAGGGGTTAATAATTATTATGTAGGTGTTGGCGATGTTAGGGGCAGCAGATTAGGAGTACATATGGATAATGTATGTGGCGGTGGTCGGCAGATTAGGGGTTTAAAATTTTTATTAGAGTGGCGCGATGTGGGGGGACCTTGGTTTAGGGGTGCATAGGTAGTTTATGGGTGTTAGTGTACTTTAGAGCACAGTAGTTAAGAGCCTTATAAACCGGCGTTAGCCCATAAAGCTCTTAACTCCTGACTTTTTTCTGCGGCTGGAGTTTTGTCGTTAGAGTTCTAACGCTCACTTCTGCCAAGACTCTAAATACCGGCGTTAGGAAGATCCCATTGAAAAGATAGGATACGCAATTGGCGTAAGGGGATCTGCGGTATGGAAAAGTCACGGCTGGAAAGTGAGCGTTAGACACTTTCCTGACTGACTCTAAATACCAGCGGGCGGTAATTAGCAGCGTTAGGACCCCTTAACGCTGCTTTTGGCGGCTAACGCAGAACTCTAAATCTAGGCGATTATAACTAAATAATTAATAACTAAATAATTTCTATTTAAAACGACTTACCTGTAAAATAAACCCTAAGCTAGCTACAATATAACTAATAGTTACATTGTATCTAGCTTAGGTTTTATTTTTATTTTACAGGCAAGTTTGTATTTATTTTAACTAGGTAGAATAGTTACTAAATAGTTATTAACTATTTAATAACTACCTAGCTAAAATAAATACAAATTGACCTGTAAAATAAAACCTAACCTGACTTACACTAACACCCAACCGAACGCTACAATTAAATAAAATTCCCCAAATTAAATACAATTAGCTAAATTACAAAAAATAAAAAAACAAATTACAAGATCTTAAAACTAATTACACCTAATCTAATAGCCCTATCAAAATAAAAAAGCCCACCCAAAATAAAAAAAAACCCTAGACTAAGCTAAACTACCAATAGCCCTTAAAAGGGCCTTTTGCGGGGCATTGACCCAAAGAAATCAGCTCTTTTACCTGTAAAAAAAAATATACAAACAACCACCCCAACAGTAAAACCCACCACCCACACAACCAAACCCCCCAAATAAAACCCTAACTAAAAAAACCTAAGCTCCCCATTGCCCTATAAAGGTTATTTGGATGGGCATTGCCCTTAAAAGGGCATTTAGCTCTATTGCGGCCCAAAGCCCTAACCTAAAAATAAAACCCACCCAATACACCCTTAAAAAATCCTAACACTAACCCCCGAAGATCCACTTACAGTTTTGAAGATCGGATATCCATCCTCAACGAAGCCGGGAGAAGTCTTCATCCAAGCGGCAAGAAGTCCTTAATGAAGCCGGGAGAAGTCTTCATCCAAGCAGAAGTGGTCCTCCAGGCGGGCAGAAGTCTTCACCCAGACGGCATCTTCTATCTTCATCCTTCCGACGCGGAACGGCTCCATCTTCAAGACATTCGGTGTGGATCATCCTCTTCAATCGACGGCTTCTTCTACAATGAAGGTTTCTTTAAATGACATCATCCAAGATGATGTCCCTTAGATTCTGATTGGCTGATAGAATACTATCAGCCAATCGGAATTAAGGTTTAAAAAATCCTATTGGCTGATGCAATCAGCCAATAGGATTGAACTTCAAACCTATTGGCTGATCCAATCAGCCAATAGGATTGAGCTCGCATTCTATTGGCTGATTGGAACAGCCAATAGAATGCGAGCTCAATCCTATTGGCTGATTGGATCAGCCAATGGGAATGAAGTTCAATCCCATTGGCTGATTGCATCAGCCAATATGATTTTTTCAACCTTATTTCCGATTCTATCAGCCAATTGGAATCTAAGGGACACCATCTTGGATGACGTCATTTAAAGGAACCTTCATTGTAGAAGAAGCCATCGATTGAAGAGGATGCTCCGCGCCGGATATCTTGAAGATGGAGCCGCTCCCCATCAGAAGGATGAAGATAGAAGATGCCGTCTGGGGGAAGACTTCTGCCCATCTGGAGGACCACTTCTGCCGGCTTGGTTGAAGACTTCTCCTGGCTTCGTTGTGGACTTCTTGCCGCTTGGATGAAGACTTCTCCAGGCTTCGTTGAGGATGGCTGTCCAATAGGATTTTTTCAACCTTAATTCCGATTGGCTGATAGAATTCTATCAGCCAATCGGAATCTAAGGGATGCCATCTTGGATGATGTCATTTAAAGGAACCTTCATTCAGCATGAAGACGTTGATTGAAGAGGATGCTCCGCGCCGGATGTCTTGAAGTTAGAGCCGCTCCACATCGGAAGGATGAAGATAGAAGATGCCGTCTGGGTGAAGACTTCTGCCCGTCTGGAGGACCACTTCTGCTAGCTTCGTTGAGGACATCTTGCCGCATGGATGAAGATTTCTCCCGGTAAGTGAATCTTCGGGGGTTAGTGTTAGGATTTTTTAAGGGTGTATTGGGTGGGTTTTATTTTTAGGTTAGGGCTTTGGGCAGCAATAGAGCTAAATGCCCTTTTAAGGGCAATGCCCATCCAAATGTCCTTTTTCATGGCAATGGGAAGCTTAGGTTTTTTAGTTAGGCTTTTACTTGGGGGGTTAGTTGTGTGGGTGGTGGGTTTTACTGTTGGGGGGGTTGTGTGTATTTTTTTTTACAGGTAAAAGAGCTGATTTCTTGGTGGCAATGCCCCGCAAAAGACCCTTTTAAGGGCTATTGATAGTTTAGTCTAGGGTTTTTTTTATTTTGGGGGGGCTTTTTTATTTTGATAGGGCTCTTAGATTAGGTGTAATTAGTTTAAAGATCTTGTAATTTGTTTTTTATTTTCTGTAATTAAGTGTTTTTTTTGTAATTCAGCTAATTGTATTTAATTTATTTAATTGTATTTAATATAGGTAAGTTATTTAATTGTAGTGTCGTGTTACGTGTTAGTGTAACTTAGGTTAGGTTTCATTTTAACAGGTCAACTTGTATTTATTTTAGCTTGGTAGTTATTAAATAGTTAATAACTATTTAGTAACTATTCTACCTAGTTAAAATAAATACAAACTTGCCTGTAAAATAAAAATAAACCCTAAGCTAGCTACAATGTAACTATTAGTTATATTGTAGCTAGCTTAGGGTTTATTTTATAGGTAAGTATTTAGTTTTAAATAGGAATAATTTAGGTAATGATAGTAATTTTATTTAGATTTATTTAAATTATATTTAAGTTAGGGGGTGTTAGGGTTAGACTTAGGTTGAAAGGGTTAATAAAGTTAGAATAGTGCCGGTGACGTTGCAGACAGCAGATTAGGGGTTAATAAATGTAGGTAGGTGGCGGCGATGTTGGGGGCAGCAGATTAGGGGTTAATAGGTATAATGTAGGTGGCGGCGATGTTAGGGGCGGCAGAGTAGGGGTTAATAATATTTAACTAGTGTTTGCGAGGCAGGAGTGCAGCGGTTTAGGGGTTAATATGTTTATTATAGTGGCAGCGATGTCCGGAGCTGCATATTAGGGGTTAATATTATTATTTTAGTGTTTGCAATTCGGGAGGGCCTCGGTTTAGGGGTTAATAGGTAGTTTATGGGTGTTAGTGAACTTTTTAGCACTTTAGTTATGAGTTTTATGCTACAGCTTTGTAGTGTAAAACTCATAACTACTGACTTTAAAATGCGTTAGGAATCTCCCCAGGACAAACTCGTAATACTGGCGCTATGCAAGTCCCATTGAAAAAAGACTATACGCAAATTGCGTAAGTTGTTTTGCGGTAAGGCCAAAAAAGTGTGCGTTGCTCTTAAACCTGCAAGACTCGTAATACCAGCGGGCGTGAAAAAGCAGCGTTAGGACCTGTTAACGCTGCTTTTCCACCTTACCGCAAAACTCATAATCTAGCCGAATGTTTGTACTAATAAGAAGTATATTGATAGATTAAAATAATAAAAAACCTCATGATCCGAAATTGTTATATGTCAAAGCTGGGGGGATTCCAATATCAGTAAACACCATATTAAACATATTTTCACTGAAAAATTGAAATTTCCAATTCTGAGTTGAGTCCCTGTGGTTGGAGGGTTTAATATATGGTTTCTGATTATATTCAAAGTAGCTCCACTTCTAAACGACCTCCCCTCCAATTGGGTATTACTTTTTTTATTCCCCAAAATGTAAAATCTGTTATTTTGTTGTTATATTTATCCCTAGAATGTTGATATAAATATGTGTCTTTTTTCCATTTTTCAATGGTCCAGGGGTTTTCTCTGATTCTCTCCCTTAGCGTTCTCGCTGTTTCCCACTATATATTACTTATTGCATAAACATTGTATCATGCAAATTACACCTTTATCTTGACATCTGATGGTTTAATTGATGTCATAAGTCTTCCATGTTTGTTCAGATTAATATATTTTTTGTTTTGGAGCTATATTGGCATGATTTACATAAAAAAACAGGGATAGAAAACATTTATCTCATTTCTAGAGAGATCTAATTGTCTACCTCTGGTTCTATCACTTTTAAACTCACTTGGTGCTAGCATTGTTTAAAGGTTTTTTGCCTTCCTATAGATTGTATTAGGGTATGGTGTTATCTTATTCCCAATAACTGGGTCATTTTGTGCTAGGTGCCAGTGTTTATTCATTATCCTTTTTAGGATCCTAAAATCTTCTTTGTAATTTGTTAATAATGACACATTAATCATATCTGTTCCACTTTGATTGTTTGTTTTTTTGTCCTTATATTTTAATAATTTTTTCTATTAACTCTATTAAATCTATTAACTCTATTTCATTTTTGGCTTTTGTAACTAGATCCTTGTCATAACCTTTCTCTAGGAACTTATTGTGTTAGTAAATTTCAAACCTTTCTATTCATATCTATTAAGAAACTATCTAGGCCTGTTTGTTCTCCACTCCACACCATTAAGATATCATCAATATATCTTTTATATAGCACGAGGTTTGCGCCAAGTTCATGGTTTTGAAAAAAATCTCTTTCCCATTCTCTCATGAACAAATTTGCATAACTTGGCGCAAACCTCGTGCCCATGGCTGTACCTGTAGTCTGTAAGTTAAATTTTCCATTAAAAGAGAAATAGTTCGGATTTAAAATGAAGGAAATTTAAATATAAGGCTGTGTTCTACACAAAAAATCTGCATACACAATTAGAGATGCACAAAGGTTAACCGAGTTCCTTTGCTTCAAAACAGACTGTTTATTCATAGCGTAATCTCCGGCACCGGATTGGCCCAAACATTCACCTATCAGAAGAGAGGTGTGTTATGCTATTACCAATAGGATTGGAGGTGTGTCACCCAGAGTTATCCGCAAGAAATCTTCAGCCATTGGGTGTTTCACGCTACAGCTAATTAAGATTAAATTTGAAGATGGTTTGTTTTTAAACCCCACGTTTGAGGAGTAAAGTACCTTACACATTCATAACTGTCAGTGATTAGCGGTGACCTACCAGTGCTTATACTCCGTGGTTTTTTATACTTATAGGGAGACGTCCCTACATCCCATATTTTATGTTATATTTCATATGAGGTACATACTTCGTATATAATTATTGTAATCTATGAGTTTGAATCCAGTTTTAGATTTACCCTGCTGGTTTTAGACATACCAATTTAGATATATGATCAGAATAAATTAATACATTTTTTGGATTTAACTCAACATTGATTAAAATTGCATGGGTCTGCTTATAGCTTAATGTATTGAAGAACAAATTCAATAGACTCCTAATTTCTTCTTGCAGTATGATATTTATACTTTAATATTATACTCTTACCATTTGTGTTAATGTTTAACATATACATTTTTATCTTAAATAACTTAAGATATAATGAATAGATTGCCTCCTTATAGTCACAGTATATAGTGACTGCACAAATTAAATTTGTATTTGTTTAAGGGCTAGATTACAAGTGGAGTGCTAAAGATCACTTTCATAAAAGCAATATTTGCTCTCCACTTTGTAATAACAGCACACGCTAATGTTCTTCACATAGTTACAAACAGGAACCACGGCGCATCCAATCAGAGGCTTCCTGAGATGGAGTGTCGTAGCAATGGGTGATCAGTCCAATAAAAAGAAATATGTACAAATAGATGCAGACACTGCTCAATGTGTAAACAATAAAAATTCAACCTTTATTCGGCTTATTAAAAAGTACAAACAGTCCAGTTGAATGGCAGACACACGGGAGGGACAGATGACCTGATGCATTTTGTGCCCCCTAGAGGTGCTTAATCATAGGCTGACATGTATGAGGATAGGTTTTCCTTATATAGGGATTTGTTAACCCCTTCCTCACTGGCAAAATACAATAAAAAACACCATAGTAAAAATGATACCATCATCAATAAGTTTAGCCATATTTCTTTTAAAAGTTAAAGTAGGATTACTAGGAAGTTGACAATATACTGTAACATCAGAGAGTTGTCTATGTGCTTACTGGAAGTAGAAAGTTTTCTCCATCACAACAATGCTGCCACCCTTATCCAACTTTCTTACAACTATTTCCTCATTTTCTTGTAAGGATTTAAGTGCCACACGTTCTGTGTGTTTCAGTTTAAGGGTGACAGCATTCTTGCCATTGTCAATCTCCTGCTCCAACTTAAGTATGTCCTCTTTGAAAGCCTTCTGATAGGCATTAATCATGGGGCCCCTAAATTTTACAGGGTAAATTTTAGGGGTCCTATGATTAATGCCTATCAGAAGGCTGTCCAAGAGGACATACTTAAGTTTATGTTACAGTATATCGTCAACTTCCTAGTAATCCTACTTTAACTTTTAAAAGAGATATGGCTATGCTTGGGGTATTTATAGCAAAGAATTGTGAGGCATTGATCCCAGACCATCTGATAACACCCATATTTCACTATGTCCCCAAGCTCCATAATAATAAATCCGGTCCACCTGGTAGACCCATTCTAGTGGGTATTGGTTCTCTTTTAGAACCACTGGGTGAATGGATGGACTCTGCCCTCCAACCTATAGCTAAAGCACAACTTAGCTATTTACATGATACGTCACACTTACTGGCCACTCTGGACACTCTTAAGGGGCAGGATGATTTCTGTTGGATCACAGCGGATATAACGTCTCTTTATACTAGCATACCACAACATCTATGTATTAAAGCTGTTGACTTTTTTCTGGAAAAATATTCCAATTTGAGTTATTCAACAAGGCTATACATAGGAGATGTCCTGCGGTTTCTGGGGTCACATAACTTCTTTTTATTTGACAACGAGTACTATCTGCAAGTCAGGGGGACTGCCATGGGGGCAAAATTTGCCCTGGCATTTGCAAACATTTTCGTTGCAGGATGGGAGCTAATGTATGTTTACTCCCCACTTAACCCCTGGCAGGATCGGATAGCGCTCTTCGTCCGGTATATTGATGACTTGTTATTTATGGTACGGAATCATAATGACCCCAAATTATTGGATGAGTTTTTGACTTACCTTAGTTCTAATGAACTAGGACTCAGGTTTAATGGTGAATTTGATACTAGAGATATTAATATTCTAGATCTCACATTACAAGTAATTGATAACCAGATTGTTACAAGGACTTATAGGAAACCAACAGCAGGTAACACTATTCTACATGCCACCTCCCAGCACCCAGGACACTTGATCAAAACCATCCATAGGGGACAGTTCATTAGACTAAGTCGAAACACTAAGCCTGACAATATTTATGACTTACAGTTGTTGGAACTTAAAGACAGACTTACTAGGAGGGGATATGACCTACTCTTGCTAGAAAAAAGTAAAAGTTAAGACAAATTTAGTGAAACTATTGTATTCAATACGGAATACACACAACAGTATTAGAGTATAGTTAAGATCCTTAAAAACATTTACATTTACTATCAGGGGATTCTCTCCTCCAGCCACTAATCAACAAATGTAGATTTGTTTCCAAAAAAAAACGAAAACGCTAGCCAGATCACTTTCCCCAAGTTTGGTAAAATATAAAAATAATTCTAGTGCCTCTAATTGGTTATCCAGAAAGGGAAATTTCAAATGTGGCAACAGAAACTGCAATACTTGTTTAAATATTAGGATTGGAGATAACTTTGTATCCACCTATAACAATACTGAATATCATATAGATTTTTATGCTAATTGTAAAACCACATATGTGGTTTATTTACTTAACTGCAACTTATGTAAGAGCAAATATGTAGGCAAGACCTCACATGAAGCCAGAACTAGGTTCAGTGAACATGTCAGAGATGTGAAAAAATATTTTAAGGACTCATCTGTAGCTAATCATTTTAACAACTTCCATTTCACACATATTGCAGATATGTCAATACAAATTATAGACAAAGTTATCCTTCCCTCTTGGGATGTAATTAACAAAAATATAGATAAAAAGGAACTGTATTGGATATTGAAATTGCACTCACGAGTCCCTATAGGTATGAATAAGGAATGCGATATTAGTTATTTTATTGATGATTAAATTTATTATCAATTCCTTTATATACTTTTCTATTGCCTTACTAAATATGTGTATATTTTGCTAAATGATAGAAGACTGCCTTCTTTTATATATATCTCCACCTACTATTTCTTCAAATATAACTCTCCATGATATATCTTGTTATGTGTATTTTATACATAGTTTGTGCTTATTTTTTAAACTTATTCTATGCCATCTCATAATAATTTGTATGTATATGTTGGATTTTTGATTCTATTCAAAAGATACTCATTGAAAACTGTATCTTCTTTTTAACTATGTTGTTTTGTATTGTATTTTGCAAGTGAGGAAGGGGTTAACAAATCCCTATATAAGGGATACCTATCCTCATACATGTCAGACTATGATTAAGCGCCTCTAGGGGGTGCAAAATGCGCCAGGCATCTGTCCCTCCCGTCTGTGTGTCTGCCATTCAACTGGACTGTTTGTACTTTTTAATAAGCCGAATAAAGGTTAAATTTGTATTGTTTACACATTGAGCAGTGCCTTCATCTATTTGTACATATTTCTTCACATAGTTGTCTGCAATGCGAACGCGACCTTGCATTCACATTGCCGGGAAGCATTGCACTCACGAGAGCGCACTTGCATAGGCTCCTTCAGTGCAGTGAAGGGGGTAAGTAGCGCAGTGATCGCGGCAAATAAATTACTATATGCATATATATTTATCAGTTAATATGTGTATATACATAAATATATATGTATATAAGCATATTCATATATATTTACTGGGAACACACAGTTCCCATAGACCTCAATTTAAAGGCACTTTTTGATGCCCCACTCCCACCAATTTAAACCCCAAAATAATGCCTACTGCAGTCATTTTATTAAAAAATAAAGATGCTGCCATCTTTATTCTTTAATAAAATATGCTACACTATATTTTGGGGCCATTTGGGGCAGATTTATAAAATTAACCAGAGATCTGAACGAATTTTATAAGCACTAATTGCTACCACGAGCTTGTGGTAGCAATAACCAGCCTTTTGTAATGGCTGATTAATTATTGCGCACCCACAAATGGATAAATCTGCCTATTTGCAGGCGCGCAATATTTTAGTGCTCCACTTGTAATCTAGCACTAAATTGGTAGTTTCTATTTAAGGAACATTAGAATTTACAAATTTCTATCATGTATAAGAAAGAGCACTATTAAACCATGTTAAAAAATATATTTTGTTTACATGAAAAAGGTTAAATCAAAGCTGTTTATTTTGTTCTTTAAAACAAACACACAGAGCTCAATGTATAAAGCAGTATAAGCTGCTTTTGTGCCGTTTCAGTGATTTTCACAATGTAAGAAGCAGCTATCACCAAAGTAAAATAGAAAACAACAGAGGGGCGCCTCATGTCTAGTATTATCTTGGTGATGACAGAAATACAATTGAATAGCCAAATGAGTACTCACATACTCCAAAAGCACACTTATGTGCTGGTAGGGACAGGCTGTAGATTTGTATAGGTGTAACAGCTCACCCGTTCTGGGATATTTCCAATACTGTCGTGCTGCAGCGAGTGTGAAAAAGCAAACAGAAAGCACTATATGTGCAGACCATTAAAGATAAAACATAGGTGTGTACTTAGTAGTAGAAAGTTGGTACTCACATACTCCCAAAGCACACCATTGTGCTAGTAGATGCAGGCTGCAGATTCAGACAGGTGTGGCAGCTCACCCAAACGAATGATCCTTAAAGTATTGGTGCAATAAGAAGAAATGCAGGCTTGGTGCTCCACAATAGCTGTGTCCTTCTCAGTGGTAATAGGCAGATGGTAGGAAATGAAATCCAAAAAAAAAAGGGAAAATGTGTAAATCAGAAAATAAAAAATAGTAGAAAATAGTAGTTATTTTTTATTTTCTGATTTAAACATTTTCCCCTTTTCCCAACATTAAATCAGTCTTAGAGACACCTGACAGTTTACACAGGTGGGAATTAATTAGAAACACACCCTTTAGAAAGGAGTCAATTGTTTCTATGTAGGGTTTAAAGAGCAGAGGTAGGAATGAGTATGATATGCCTGATGAAACGGTTTGCCAACCGAGAAACACGTTGCAATCATTGGGGCCAACTGGGTGACCCTGTAATCCATTCTTTTTAACAACTTTGGTGTAGTTGTTCATTTTTAAAAAAAAAAATTTAACTTGTTTTTAATAAATATTTTTAAACTTCTATCTTTGGAGTGGATTACCATCTGCCCAATAGAACACAGCTATTGTGGAGCACCAAGCCTGCATTTCTTCTTATTGCACCAATACTTTAAGGATCATTCGTTTGGGTGAGCTGCCACACCTGTCTGAATCTGCAGCCTGCATCTACTAGCACAATGGTGTGCTTTGGGAGTATGTGAGTACCAACTTTCTACTACTAAGTACACACCTATGTTTTATCTTTAATGGTCTGCACATATAGTGCTTTCTGTTTGCTTTTTCACACTCGCTGCAGCACTACACTATTGGAAATATCCCAGAACAGGTGAGCTGTTACACCTATACAAATCTACAGCCTGTCCCTACCAGCACATAAGTGTGCTTTTGGAGTATGTGAGTACTCATTTGGCTATTCAATTGTATTTCTGTCATCACCAAGATAATACTACACATGAGGCGCCCCTCTGTTGTTTTCTATTTTATAGTTCTTCTCTGGATCATCTGGTGAAGAGGAGGCAGCCACTATCAACTACCAGTCCATTATATAAAAAGACATTCTCCTTCTTTCTTATAACAAAAGAGACTTATACAAAGTTAAATATATTACATCTGACAGACTAACAGGATTTTATTGGTCTGGTTAAAATCTGTTTGTTTTAGCTGTTTTTGCTGTTAATTGCCTTTGGGGGCCATTACTGACCACCATCTCATTATATATAACCTTGTGCGCCCCCTCCACTGTGATTGTATCACGTATTAGATCACCAAAGTAAGATGTAGCTTTTTCTTACTTTCTCTGCCACCTCTGATTTGGAGGAGATAAATCACCCAGAACACATTTTCTTGGGGTTATTAACAGGCCCTTCTCTAGTGCGATTGGTGTACAAAAGAAAGGGGTGGCATTATACACTCAAGCGAGTGTGTAATGATGTATCTGGCAGAGGATGTACATGGTACAGTGCCATTAGACGCAAAGCCATGCGGACAGGTTCTCAAGTTGAGAACCCTGTCTGCACAGCGTTAGTAAATGAAGCACTAAGTCCATATCTGTGTACCGATCCTCCTGGGATAATTACTGGCTGCTAAGGATAACTCTCACATCACTGTTGTGGTTCATGGTTTTGGATAAAATCTCTCTCCCATTCTCTCATGAACATATTTGCATAACTTGGCGCAAACCTCGTGCCCATGTCTGTACCTGTAGTCTGTAAGTTAAATTTTCCATTAAAAGAGAAATAGTTCTGATTTAAAATGAAGGAAATTTAAATATAAGGCTGTGTTCTACACAAAAAATCTGCATACACAATTAGAGATGCACAAAGGTTAACCGAGTTAATTTGCTTCAAAACAGACTGTTTATTCATAGCGTAATCTCCGGCACCGGATTGGCCCAAACATTCAACTATCAGAAGAGAGGTGTGTTATGCTATTACCAATAGGATTGGAGGTGTGTTACCCAGAGTTATCCGCAAGAAATCTTCAGCCGTTAGGTGTTTCACGCTACAGCTAATTAAGATTGAATTTGAAGATGGTTTGTTTTTAAACCCCACGTTTGAGGAGTAAAGTACCTTACACATTCATAACTGTCAGTGATTAGCGGTGACCTACCAGTGCTTATACTCCGTGGTTTTTTATACTTATAGGGAGACGTCCCTACATCCCATATTTTATGTTATATTTCATATGTGGTACATACTTCGTATATAATTATTGTAATCTATGAGTTTGAATCCAGTTTTAGATTTACCCTGCTAGTTTTAGACATACCGTTTTAGATATATGATCAGAATAAATTAATACATTTTTTGGATTTAACTCAACATTGATTAAAATTGCATGGGTCTGCTTATAGCTTAATGTATTGAAGAACAAATTCAATAGACTCCTAATTTCTTCTTCCAGTATGATATTTATACTTTAATATTATACTCTTACCATTTGTGTTAATGTTTAACATATACATTTTTTATCTTAAATAACTTAAGATATAATGAATAGATTGCCTCCTTATAGTCACAGTATATAGTGACTGCACAAATTAAATTTGTATTTGTTTAAGGGCTAGATTACAAGTGGAGTGCTAAAGATCACTTTCATAAAAGCAATATTTGCTCTCCACTTTGTAATAACAGCACACGCTAATGTTCTTCACATAGTTACAAACAGGAACCACGGCGCATCCAATCAGAGGCTTCCTGAGATGGAGTGCCGTAGCAATGGGTGATCAGCCCAATAAAAAGAAATATGTACAAATAGATGCAGACACTGCTCAATGTGTAAACAATAAAAATTCAACCTTTATTCGGCTTATTAAAAAGTACAAACAGTCCAGTTGAATGGCAGACACACAGACGGGAGGGACAGATGACCTGATGCATTTCGTGCCCCCTAGAGGTGCTTAATCATAGGCTGACATGTATGAGGATAGGTTTTCCTTATATAGGGATTTGTTAACCCCTTCCTCACTGGCAAAATACAATAAAAAACACCATAGTAAAAATGATACCATCATCAATAAGTTTAGCCATATTTCTTTTAAAAGTTAAAGTAGGATTACTAGGAAGTTGACAATATACTGTAACATCAGAGAGTTGTCTATGTGCTTACTGGAAGTAGAAAGTTTTCTCCATCACAACAATGCTGCCACCCTTATCCAACTTTCTTACAACTATTTCCTCATTTTATTGTAAGGATTTAAGTGCCACACGTTCTGTGTGTTTCAGTTTAAGGGTGACAGCATTCTTGCCATTGTCAATCTCCTGCTCCAACTTAAGTATGTCCTCTTTGAAAGCCTTCTGATAGGCATTAATCATGGGGCCCCTAAATTGTACAGGGTAAATTTTAGGGGTCCTATGATTAATGCCTATCAGAAGGCTGTCCAAGAGGACATACTTAAGTTTATGTTACAGTATATCGTCAACTTCCTAGTAATCCTACTTTAACTTTTAAAAGAGATATGGCTATGCTTGGGGTATTTATAGCAAAGAATTGTGAGGCATTGATCCCAGACCATCTGATAACACCCATATTTCACTATGTCCCCAAGCTCCATAATAATAAATCCTGTCCACCTGGTAGACCCATTCTAGTGGGTATTGGTTCTCTTTTAGAACCACTGGGTGAATGGATGGACTCTGACCTCCAACCTATAGCTAAAGCACAACTTAGCTATTTACATGATATGTCACACTTACTTGCCACTCTGGACACTCTTAAGGGGCAGGATGATTTCTGTTGGATCACAGCGGATATAACGTCTCTTTATACTAGCATACCACAACATCTATGTATTAAAGCTGTTGACTTTTTTCTGGAAAAATATTCCAATTTGGGAGATGTCCTGCGGTTTCTGCGGTCACATAACTTCTTTTTATTTGACAACGAGTACTATCTGCAAGTCAGGGGGACTGCCATGGGGGCAAAATTTGCCCCGGCATTTGCAAACATTTTCGTTGCAGGATGGGAGCTAATGTATGTTTACTCCCCACTTAACCCCTGGCAGGATCAAATAGCGCTCTTCGTCCGGTATATTGATGACTTGTTATTTATGGTACGGAATCATAATGACCCCAAATTATTGGATGAGTTTTTGACTTACCTTAGTTCTAATGAACTAGGACTCAGGTTTAATGGTGAATTTGATACTAGAGATATTAATATTCTAGATCTCACATTACAAGTAATTGATAACCAGATTGTTACAAGGACTTATAGGAAACCAACAGCAGGTAACACTATTCTACATGCCACCTCCCAGCACCCAGGACACTTGATCAAAACCATCCATAGGGGACAGTTCATTAGACTAAGTCGAAACACTAAGCCTGACAATATTTATGACTTACAGTTGTTGGAACTTAAAGACAGACTTACTAGGAGGGGATATGACCTACTCTTGCTAGAAAAAAGTAAAAGTTAAGACAAATTTAGTGAAACTATTGTATTCAATACGGAATACACACAACAGTATTAGAGTATAGTTAAGATCCTTAAAAACATTTACATTTACTATCAGGGGATTCTCTCCTCCAGCCACTAATCAACAAATGTAGATTTGTTTCCAAAAAAAAACGAAAACGCTAGCCAGATCACTTTCCCCAAGTTTGGTAAAATATAAAAATAATTCTAGTGCCTCTAATTGGTTATCCAGAAAGGGAAATTTCAAATGTGGCAACAGAAATTGCAATACTTGTTTAAATATTAGGATTGGAGATAACTTTGTATCCACCTATAACAATACTGAATATCATATAGATTTTTATGCTAATTGTAAAACCACATATGTGGGTTATTTACTTAACTGCAACTTATGTAAGAGCAAATATGTAGGCAAGACCTCACATGAAGCCAGAACTAGGTTCAGTGAACATGTCAGAGATGTGAAAAAATATTTTAAGGACTCAGCTGTAGCTAATCATTTTAACAACTTCCATTTCACACATATTGCAGATATGTCAATACAAATTATAGACAAAGTTATCCTTCCCTCTTGGGATGTAATTAACAAAAATATAGATAAAAAGGAACTGTATTGGATATTGAAATTGCACTCACGAGTCCCTATAGGTATGAATAAGGAATGCGATATTAGTTATTTTATTGATGATTAAATTTATTATCAATTCCTTTATATACTTTTCTATTGCCTTACTAAATATGTGTATATTTTGCTAAATGATAGAAGACTGCCTTCTTTTATATATATATCTCCACCTACTATTTCTTCAAATATAACTCTCCATGATATATCTTGTTATGTGTATTTTATACATAGTTTGTGCTTATTTTTTAAACTTATTCTATGCCATCTCATAATAATTTGTATATATATGTTGGATTTTTGATTCTATTCAAAAGATACTCATTGAAAACTGTATCTTCTTTTTAACTATGTTGTTTTGTATTGTATTTTGCAAGTGAGGAAGGGGTTAACAAATCCCTATATAAGGGATACCTATCCTCATACATGTCAGACTATGATTAAGCGCCTCTAGGGGGTGCAAAATGCGCCAGGCATCTGCCCCTCCCGTCTGTGTGTCTGCCATTCAACTGGACTGTTTGTACTTTTTAATAAGCCGAATAAAGGTTAAATTTGTATTGTTTACACATTGAGCAGTGCCTTCATCTATTTGCACATATTTCTTCACATAGTTGTCTGCAATGCGAACGCGACCTTGCATTCACATTGCCGGGAAGCATTGCACTCACAAGAGCGCACTTGCATAGGCTCCTTCAGCGCAGTGAAGGGGGTAAGTAGCGCAGTGATCGCGGCAAATAAATTACTATATGCATATATATTTATCAGTTAATATGTGTATATACATAAATATATATGTATATAAGCATATTCATATATATTTACTGGGAACACACAGTTCCCATAGACCGCAATTTAAAGGCACTTTTTGATGCCCCACTCCCACCAATTTAAACACCAAAATAATGCCTACTGCAGTCATTTTATTAAAAAAATAAAGATGCTGCCATCTTTATTCTTTAATAAAATATGCTACACTATATTTTGGGGCCATTTGGGGCAGATTTATAAAATTAACCAGAGATCTGAACGAATTTTATAAGCACTAATTGCTACCACGAGCTTGCGGTAGCAATAACCAGCCTTTTGTAATGGCTGATTAATCATTGCGCACCCACAAATGGATAAATCTGCCTATTTGCAGGCGCGCAATATTTTAGTGCTCCACTTGTAATCTAGCACTAAATTGGTAGTTTCTATTTAAGGAACATTAGAATTTACAAATTTCTATCATGTATAAGAAAGAGCACTATTAAACCATGTTAAAAAATATATTTTGTTTACATGAAAAAGGTTAAATCAAAGCTGTTTATTTTGTTCTTTAAAACGAACACACAGAGCTCAATGTATAAAGCAGTATAAGCTGCTTTTGTGCCGTTTCAGTGATTTTCACAATGTAAGAAGCAGCTATCACCAAAGTAAAATAGAAAACAACAGAGGGGCGCCTCATGTCTAGTATTATCTTGGTGATGACAGAAATACAATTGAATAGCCAAATGAGTACTCACATACTCCAAAAGCACACTTATGTGCTGGTAGGGACAGGCTGTAGATTTGTATAGGTGTAACAGCTCACCCGTTCTGGGATATTTCCAATACTGTCGTGCTGCAGCGAGTGTGAAAAAGCAAACAGAAAGCACTATATGTGCAGACCATTAAAGATAAAACATAGGTGTGTACTTAGTAGTAGAAAGTGGGTACTCACATACTCCCAAAGCACACCATTGTGCTAGTAGATGCAGGCTGCAGATTCAGACAGGTGTGGCAGCTCACCCAAACGAATGATCCTTAAAGTATTGGTGCAATAAGAAGAAATGCAGGCTTGGTGCTCCACAATAGCTGTGTCCTTCTCAGTGGTAATAGGCAGATGGTAGGAAATGAAATCCAAAAAAAAAAGCGAAAATGTGTAAATCAGAAAATAAAAAATAGTAGAAAATAGTAGTTATTTTTTATTTTCTGATTTAAAAATTTTCCCCTTTTCCCAACATTAAATCAGTCTTAGAGACACCTGACAGTTTACACAGGTGGGAATTAATTAGAAACACACCCTTTAGAAAGGAGTCAATTGTTTCTATGTAGGGTTTAAAGAGCAGAGGTTGGAATGAGTATGATATGCCTGATGAAACGGTTTGCCAACCGAGAAACACGTTGCAATCATTGGGGCCAACTGGGTGACCCTGTAATCCATTCTTTTTAACAACTTTGGTGTAGTTGTTCATTTTTTTAAAAAAAATTTTAACTTGTTTTTAATAAATATTTTTAAACTTCTATCTTTGGAGTGGATTTCATTTCCTACCATCTGCCTATTACCACTGAGAAGAACACAGCTATTGTGGAGCACCAAGCCTGCATTTCTTCTTATTGCACCAATACTTTAAGGATCATTCGTTTGGGTGAGCTGCCACACCTGTCTGAATCTGCAGCCTGCATCTACTAGCACAATGGTGTGCTTTGGGAGTATGTGAGTACCAACTTTCTACTACTAAGTACACACCTATGTTTTATCTTTAATGGTCTGCACATATAGTGCTTTCTGTTTGCTTTTTCACACTCGCTGCAGCACTACAGTATTGGAAATATCCCAGAACGGGTGAGCTGTTACACCTATACAAATCTACAGCCTGTCCCTACCAGCACATAAGTGTGCTTTTGGAGTATGTGAGTACTCATTTGGCTATTCAATTGTATTTCTGTCATCACCAAGATAATACTACATATGAGGCGCCCCTCTGTTGTTTTCTATTTTATAGTTCTTCTCTGGATCATCTGGTGAAGAGGAGGCAGCCACTATCAACTACCAGTCCATTATATAAAAAGACATTCTCCTTCTTTCTTATACCAAAAGAGACTTATACAAAGTTAACTATATTACATCTAACAGACTAACAGGATTTTATTGGTCTGGTTAAAATCTGTTTGTTTTAGCTGTTTTTGCTGTTAATTGCCTTTGGGGGCCATTACTGACCACCATCTCATTATATATAACCTTGTGCGCCCCCTCCACTGTGATTGTATCACGTATTAGATCACCAAAGTAAGATGTAGCTTTTTCTTACTTTCTCTGCCACCTCTGATTTGGAGGAGATAAATCACCCAGAACACATTTTCTTGGGGTTATTAACAGGCCCTTCTCTAGTGCGATTGGTGTACAAAAGAAAGGGGTGGCATTATACACTCAAGCGAGTGTGTAATGATGTATCTGGCAGAGGATGTACATGGTACAGTGCCATTAGACGCAAAGCCATGCGGACAGGTTCTCAAGTTGAGAACCCTGTCTGCACAGCGTTAGTAAATGAAGCACTAAGTCCATATCTGTGTACCGATCCTCCTGGGATAATTACTGGCCGCTAAGGATAACTCTCACATCACTGTTGTGGTGATTTCCCCACAAACATCAAAACAAAAATGTTCGTTTTTCACAAAAACATGCTGTTTCAAAATAATAATAATAATTAAGTTAATAAAAAAAATCAATCACAAAATATAAAACTGCATATGCCCTATTTAGATGCCACAAGGCAAATATGAATTTAAGTTTTTTTTTTAAACTACATTACAATCATAATAATATACATACAGTTAAAAATCAATGAATTGGTGGCCATGTCCTGATGGCGGCCATGACTAGCTGCAATAATTTAGGTTCCTGATAATTGATAGATAATCCGCTGGTTATCTAAAAATATACTACAAATCCAGGACTTAACTACATTAATACTGTATTGTTAAACTCTACAGCATTGTTTGCTACCATTATTGAGGAGATTGCACCACCTGGAGCACTGATCCGGACATTTGATTAGGTGAGGCAGCGGACTGGTAACATCCAGCCCAATCCTCCCCTCTGGTCCGCTGGGTAAAGTAGGCTTATTTAACTACTAACGCTAGCTGTAAGAACACTACATAACACTGGAGCTAGAACTGTGGAGACGAGATCTCAATCAGCTGGTACTAAAGGACCACTTAGTATATAGCCTAACAGCGACTGATCAAAGACACAGCCATGATGGAGAAGGAGGCTTAGATACTTCTGAAGGAAATGGAGGTTATACTTGATAAGCACTTTCTTGAGATCCATGCAGCACTCGCAGAGGAATCGAACTCTTTAAGAGCTGTTGAAATTGTTTTCCTTAATAAACTGGATATGCCTGCAGAGTCCCCAGTGGCTCACCACTTACCTACTGATTGTGAGCCACTGATGCACATAACCACAGACTTCAGCTCTCTTGCGAATCTTAGGGTTGTCACACAGCAGAAAAGGCTAGACTGGGAAAGTATGTTACTTCCATACTAGAGAGCACCGATGGCGGATACAACATAGAGGATCAATCAACAGAAGTGAGTAACACAAGTGACATCTCAGCTATTAGAGAGCATGGGAGAATCAACCTCACAGCTTTAGATGAGAAGAAAAGCTCTATCTGGGGATCGCAACCTCCGATCCTTCTGACCACTGAGATGGAAGGTACATCCCTAACACATAAACGCTTGTCACGCTGCTTAGATCTCGACAAAATCCCACTCAAAGCAACACTAAATTTAGAAAAACTGTCCTCATGTCTATCACTAAGGCCAGCCTTATTAAGCCTCAACATTATCTTCAGAGGCAAGTGGGAGGCCACTTATATCTGCATCATGGAACTATTGAAATGCAGCCCTCAGTCACTAAAAGCTGGCATAGGCTAACAGTATGGACATGATTCTCGAGTAGAAATAGTGGACTCCTTGAACCCTGATATCCGATGTATTTTCCCATATGGTTAAGTATTCAATAGATGAGACTATCATAGAAATGGTTATTTTAAAGAACTTTACTTTCGTGAGATGTTTATATATTGTTCTCTCACTGTTATTTGTTATATTGACTGTTATATTCCTGAGCCTTATTCATATATATCGACACTAATCTAAAACCTAAATAATCTCTGCTGAACAGGCATTCCAAGGTTAGTTCTGTAATACATCTCTATAGTTGTTGATCCAATCATATTATCTACAGCCCTTTACAAGGTACTAGATCTGTCAGTGGCCGAGACTATGGAGTATAGTTACTTTAGAAGTGAAACTGATTGGTAACAGCATTACTACAACCAGAGCAGTTAAATAATAGATACAGCAATATGAGTATTCTCCTCTACTCTCCTATAGTAAACTGCAGCTACCACACACCTTGTAATAGGGAACGTTGGTATTCTATATAACAACCAATATATACACCTCCATAAGGCCTCCGATTTTTGCCATTACTTATTACATTTAGTCCCATTTCTTCAAGGTTTGATGATTGCCTTTTCTATGAGCAAATCTAATACAACATTCATCTCTTTCCCTCCCTTCAGAATGGGCTGTAATCTACAAAGCCATTACAGTTATTGCACTCCTATTTAGATTATGCCTGTAACCTCCCTACTTACTATGTGTCCCCATGTGTAAGTACCACCTAGTTACATTTTCCAGTCTCTATAGATACAGGCAGATAGACACCGAGTACTGCTTCTATGACCTACATCCTACCAAACTCAAGTACAGCATGATTGCATTAAAGAATTAATATTTTTTATATTTCCATTTCTTTCCTTTTATCCTTTTTTTGGGGTCTCTAAATGATATTTATGCAACTTTCAATCAGAACTCCAGCTCTACATGCTATGTTGTAGTATGTCATACCATCTCCACACTTATGTTCTTTACTAGATATAGCTATTTAAAGTAATTTGCCTAGATTACGAGTTTGGCATTAGCCTTAAAAAGCAGCGTTGAGAGGTCCCAACGCTGCTTTTTAATGCCCGCTGGTATTACGAGTCAGGCAGGAAAGGGTCTACTGCTCACTTTTCTTCCGTGACTTGAGGCTACCGCAAATCCCCTTACTTCAGTTGCGTATCCTGTCTTTTTAATGGGATTTGCCTAATGCTGGTATTACGAGTCTTGGAAGAAAGGAGCGGTAGACCCTCTCCTGGCAAGACTTCTACCGCATTTAAAAGTCAGTAGTTAAGAGTTTTATGGTCTAATGCCGGAATATAAAACTCTTAAATAAAGTGCTAAAAGCACACTAATACCCATAAACTACCTATTAACCTCTAAACCGAGCCCCCCCCCCCCACATCGTAAACACTTTAATAAATATATTAACCCTTAATCTGCCGATTGGACATCGGCGCCACTTTAATAAATATATTAATCCCTAAACTGCTGCACTCCCACCTCGCAAACACTAGTTACATTTTAATAACCCCTAATCTGCCGTCCCTAACATCGCTGACACCTACTTAAATTTATTAACCCCTAATCTGCCACCCCAACGTCACTGCTTCTATATTAAAGGTATTAACCCCTAAACCTAAGTCTAACCCTAACCCCCCCAACTTAAATATAATTTAAATTAAACAAAATAAATTTAACATAATTAAATAAATTAATCTTATTTAAAACTAAATACTTACCGATAAAATAAACCCTAAACTAGCTACAATATAACTAATAGTTACATTGTAGTTATCTTAGGATTTATATTTATTTTACAGGCAACTTTGTATTTATTTTAACTAGGTACAATAGTTATTAAATAGTTATTGACTATTTAATAACTACCTAGCTAAAATAAGTACAAAATGACCTGTAAAATAAATCCTAACCTAAGTTACAATTACACCTAACACTACACTATCATTAAATAAATTACCTAAACTACCTACAATTAATTACAATTAAATTAAATAAACTAAATTATGAAAAAACAAACACTAAATTACAGAAAATAAAAAAAGAATTAAAAGAATTTTAAACTAATTACACCTAATCTAATCCCCCTGATAAAATAAAAAAGCCCCCCAAAATAATAAAATTCCCTACCCTATACTAAATTACAAATAGCCCTTAAAAGGGCCTTTTGTGGGACATTGCCCCAAAGTAATCAGCTCTTTCACCTGTAAAAAATATACAATACCCCCCAACATTAAAACCCACCACCCACACACCCAACCCTACTCTAAAACCCACCCAATCCCCCCTTAAAAAAACCTAACACTACCCCCCTGAAGATCTCCCTACCTTGAGCCGTCTTCACCCAGCCAGGCACAAGTGGACCTCCAAAGGGGCAGAAGTCTTCATCCGATCCGGGCAGAAGAGGTCCTCCAAGCGGCAGAAGTCTTCATCCAAGCGGCATCTTCTATCTTCATCCATCCGGAGCGGAGCGGGTCCATCTTCAATCCAGCTGACACGGAGCCATCCTCTTCAAACGACGTCCTAACACTGAATGAAGGTTCCTTTAAATGACGTCATCCAAGATGGGGTCCCTTGAATTCCGATTGGCTGATAGGATTCTATCAGCCAATCGAAATTAAGGTAGGAAAAATCCTATTGGCTGATTGGATCAGCCAATAGGATTGAGCTCACATTCTATTGACTGATTGGAACAGCCAATAGAATGCGAGCTCAATCCTTTTAAGGGCTATTTATAATTTAGTATAGGGTAGGGAATTTTATTATTTTGGGGGGCTTTTTTATTTTATTAGGGGGATTCGATTAGGAGTAATTAGTTTAAAATTCTTGTAATTCTTTTTTTATTTTCTGTAATTTAGTGTGTTTTTTTGTATTTTAGTTTATTTAATTTAATTGTAATTAATTGTAGGTAGTTTAGGTAATTTATTTAATGATAGTGTAGTGTTAGGTGTAATTGTAATTTAGGTTAGGATTTATTTTACAGGTAATTTTGTACTTATTTTAGCTAGGTAGTTATTAAATAGTTAATAACTATTTAATAACTATTGTACCTAGTTAAAATAAATACAAAGTTGCCTGTAAAATAAATAGAAATCCTAAGCTAGCTACAATGTAACTATTAGTTATATTGTAGCTAGCTTAGGGTTTATTTTATCGGTAAGTATTTAGTTTTAAATAGGATTCATTTATTCAATTATTTTAAATTTATTTAGCTTAATTTAAATTATATTTAAGTTAGGGGGGTTAGACTTAGGGTTAAACTTAGGTTTAGGGGTTAATAACTTTAATATAGTAGCGGCAACATTGGGGTCGGAAGATTAGGGGTTAATAAATGTAATATAGTTGCGGTGACGTTGGGGGGGGCAGATTAGGGGTTAATAAATATAATCTAGGGTTCGGCGATGTTGGGGGCAGTAGATTAGGGGTTCATAAGTATAATGTAGGTGGCGGCGGTGTCCGGAGCGGCAGATTAGGGGTTAATAATATAATGCAGGTGTCAGCGATAGCAGGGGCGGCCGATTAGGGATTAATAAGTCTAAGATTAGGGGTGTTTAGACTCGGGTGTCATGTTAGGGTGTTAGGTGCAGACATAAAATTAATTTCCCCATAGGAAACAATGGGGCTGCGTTAGGAGCTGGACGCTGCTTTTTTGCAGGTGTTAGGTTTTTTTCAGCCAGCTCAGCCCCATTGTTTCCTATGAGGAAATCATGCACGAGCACGTTCAGCCATCTTACCGCTACCGTAAGCAACGCTGGTATTGAGGTGAGATGTGGAGCTAAATTTTGCTCTACGCTCACCTTTTTGCGGCTAACGCCAGGTTTAAAAAAACCTGTAATACCAGTGTTGTCTTAAGGGAGTGGTGGGAAAATAGGGCTCGTTAGCCCCGTAAGCCTTACCGACAAAAACTAGTAATCTAGACGTTTGTTTCCCAAATTCCTATTTTTCACCTTACGTGTGTAGTTTCAAAATTTAACTCTTCTTAGTATCATGTTAGTTAACAACTGGGATACAAATCCAACCCATGCAAAACATATAGTATAACAATAAGCTAGCCTTAAGGATTGTTTGGCCTACATCTGTATGGTTCATTACTTACATGCTATATCAGATGCTTCAATTTCTTTATATATTATAAAGTCCAAGAGTGACCATTACCAATGCTAACCTCCCTAACTTCTATGTTTATTTTTCTTTAGATCACTTAGGTCCAAAAGTGGCCTTCTAAAATCCATAGGGAGCATTTACTAAATTATATAAAATCAAAAAGAGGTTTCATCTTTATGTTGTATCCAATTGTATTGTTGACACATTCAACAGCTATGGTTCTTAATGTCGCTCATGTTTATACTTTTTACCTGTAGGATTTCTATATCATATATCCCACCTAGATGGGATGCTGACTTAGTTATCATTATGCACATATCACTATAGAAGTCTATAATTCTAGAGCATTTGTTATTAGTTGTCTCCTCAACTGAGCTGAAATAGATGTGAAACCTTGTATTTGTATATGAATATAAATATTTTGTTATGTATTATATGAAAAACAATAAAAGAAAATTTTAAAAAAAAGCAATGAATTTAGAATTCCATTAAATTCACTGATATAATGAACAAACAAAGGTTAATCGGAAAAGTTCTGAATGCAAAATTGGTAATGAGGTTTTTATATCCTTGAATTGAAAAGGACATACAAGTGAACATAATAATATCTTTATGACAGTTTGAAGTGTAAATGTTTTCAGATATAAAACGTCCCTTATTATACTGATTGTATCCCTTCTAGGACATGATGAGTAGGTCTGGATGAATATTAATATATCTACAAAAGAATGTAAAGATTAAAAAATGCAAATAGAATTCTGTTTTAAAAACACAACCTTCAAATTCATATAAATTAGTATAAACAGATTTCCTTTCAAACACATGTTTTCACTTTATAATATCCTTCTCAGAACATTCGACTCCTGCAAACATATCATTTTCCATCTTTTCCAATCTTTGGATTTATACATTGTTATGGTTTTATTCAGTTAAAAGTATACTTTAATACATTTACTGACTTGACTTTTTTTAGCTAAATTATTGAGCACCATACAATCTCTGCCATCGATCCAACGCAACATGCTGTTCACACTGCAGTGCCGCAACAAATCTGTAATGCTGTTGCTATGACGAGCAGGCTGTGAGACAACAAACTCCTGCTGCGCAAAGTTTAATATGCTCAGGCACTGCAGAAACCCCCAACAAACAGACAGGTCTATAAGCTTCTAGGGGACCCCTAGAAAAATAAAAGTGACAGTATTCTATGTGTAACCCACATTTCTCCTGCTGACCCCTTTCTTTCTCTTCATCTGTCATTCTTTTATATATACAAAAAAGATTATTTGCATTGAGCTTACCTTAATGTTAGTTTAAACCTAACTGTGGCTCACCTGACCCCCTGTTAAACTCAATTACAACTGTCCCCACTACAAAACAATGTCCACCACCATATATACACCTAACCGTAATGTCCTTCCTGATCCACCATAACTTTATTTTAACCATAACTCTCCAACCATGAATCCCCAACTTCAATACTCCTAATTATTCTGAATCTGTGGAATTAACTGTAACTGTCACCTCCCTCACTTGATATGTGATTATTTTTGCATGGCTATTAACTGGGATTTGAACATATGAATTAGTGTCTGTTCATTAATAAACTATATAGCAGTTTGCCATTTTATAAAGCCATGACACTCCAAATTACATTCCGCCTTACACAAAGATGGAATCTCTTTTTGAGAGATAATCATAAATACCTTAACTGATAAAGCCAAATCAAATTGTCAGATCATTCTAAATTCTAAACCATAATAATATTAAAATTATATTTTGTCCAATTCCTAAATCACATAGTATTTGAATATTGAGGTGGGCTTGATTTAAAGTTTTGGCAAGTTGGAATTTGAAAACACTACTACGGCCCAGCCAAATTTCCTGAAGTCTGTTTTTGCAGTTGTATCTCTCACATTGGCTAAACATCTCCATGTATAAATGTGATTTTTAAAGTAATTTCAGGTTTTGTGTAATCTGACATTTTAAGGTAAACTTCCCGATTGCAAACACTTTCATGTAGCCCTGTAAAATATGTAAAAAATGTAGTAGCATGTTCAATGCAAAACATGTATTTAAAATGTTCCCTGTTCATATTGTATTTGCACCACATACACAGTCCATTGTTCATACTTACCAGTCATTGCTAAAGTTAACAGAGAGCTCACCAACACCAACATGCAAATAGTGTTGATCTTTGTATTAAAAAAATATATGGCTGACAGCAGCTTATTTATGGCAGTAACCTGGGGTTAACTTAATGGCATAGATGCTGTATCTTTGGCTTCAAATCTACTATTACCCATTTGGAAAGGTTCAACTTTGGATGTGCCAGCTCGGTTAACCCCTTCTGGTATGTGTTTATATTTCTCAATCATGTTATTTATCCCTTTGATCAGTTCTCTATCCTTTTTCATGGTAAAATATTTCTGTAAAATGTTATTCCCACCTTTAACAAGTCCTAATCTTAATTCATTTTAATATTTAAACAGGATATTGATTTTTTCATAATTAGTAAATTCTTAACCATAAGTTATCATTCCTGTTGGTACAACCCGATGAAACAACATGGGAATCACTGGAATAAGCTGAAACATCCAACCTCATTAGAAAAGATGTTGTGAGTTAAATCAAGATAAAGACCCCCCCCAAAAAAAGAAAATGGGAATATATATATATATATATATATATATATATATATGTGTGTGTGTGTGCGCGTACAGGTGTATGTATGTGTTTACTGTACATATATTTTACATTCCAATGTTCTTAACTTACAGGATAATGTAAGTACATATTTACATATATATCTATATATATACCTATACCTGTATATCAATTCCTATCAATATATAGATATAGATATCTATTTTACATAAACATTATCAGATATATGTATATTATATAAATATATCTTTAATAATAAAAAAATTAAAAAAAATTCTATGTGAAGAACATAGGAATATAAAATATGTGTAACATGCATCGAGGTTCACGCTTTGAGGCCTATCTATCAAGCTCTGAATGGAGCTTGAGGGCCTGTGTCTAAAGATTGCTGCTCCATAACCCTGTCTGCCTGCTCTAAGAACTATTTAATAGTTACCAAGTTAAAATAATTACAAAATTACCTGTAAAATAAATCCTAACCTAAGTTACAATTAAACCTAACACTATACTATCATTAAATTAATTAAATAAAATACCTACAATTAAACCTAACACTACACTATCAATACATTAATTAAATACAATATCTACAAATAACTACAATGAAATAAACTAACTAAAGTACAAAAAATAAAAAAGAACTAAGTTACAAAAAATAAAAAAAATCTACAAACATAAGAAAAATATTACAACAATTTTTTTTTTTTTTTTAATAGTATTTTTTTATTGAGGTTAAAATAAAAGGTAACATACAATAATCCAACCGCATAGGTGAGATACAGAAAACAGAACAATATTGGAGCATAGTACAGAGGACAAAATTTGTGCAGTTCAAGTACTCATGGTAAATAATGACAAACAGGTATTGAAAGCAATAAAAATTAACCTGTGCAGTGGTAGGAATGACCTCTTTTTTTTCATAGACCAACCACCACCATACATAGCTAGGAACATTATAAATTAAGTATATGTATTCAGGGATCCTAAAGGTAAGACAGATAGCGTGTAGGAGAGTTGAGGATTATGGAAAGTTAGAGATCTCTTAATGGGGAGAGCCTATAGGCTCAATTATATAATATAATATTACTTATCATTATACACAGGTAGTGGTATGATTTAAGGGGGGGGAAAAGATCAGTGGGCAGGAGCAACTTTTAGTTTGAGGGGGGGGGAATTTTAGGGGGGGCGGGCCATAGTAAATATAGGGGGAACATACATATCTTAAGGACTAGGAGCAGTAGGGAGCTTATGAGGGTCCTATAGTAAGGTTGTTTAATAAAAAGTTCAGATTCTTAAACAATTAAATATAATATAGGTGACATCATAGGGAGGGGCTGCATGTATCTAAAAAAAACATGAAACCTGAGTCCAGTAACTAAACAATGATAAGGTCAAATAATATTGTGTCTAGCACAATGTAAAGTATAGGTAATCAAACCTATGCTCTGATTTTTGGCCTTGTGGGTGGGTGTAAAATATGTAAGTTATATCTCCATGAATATGGAATAATATAAAAGCCAAGGGATGGTTTGTTACTTACAGACTATGTAATATTTGAATAGAGGGTTATGGTTGAGTTGTTGCACCACATAGTGTAGATAACGTATGGATATAAGTAAACCAGCACTCTCTGTGAGCTCATATAATCCTATAAAGTATGTCTGTTTATCATCTTGGTAAGGGGGTGAACAATTGTCAGACTGACCAGCACATCACAAATGACACATATAGCAACGATAACTCCCATAGAAAGAAACACAGGAGTCTATGGTACTCTCTTTAAGGTTATCCCTAGGATGTAGAAATAATAACCATAGTGAGATAGAAAGTATGTTTTGGAGATGTAGGGTAGTAAATACGTTGTTGCTACAGGGTAAGCCGCGGTAGTACTGCAGCCTGGTCTATGGAGAGAGATAGAACCCATTGTGAAATACTAGACATGCTAACAAGCTAGATACAAGAAAGTATCCCCTTATGATATATTAAATTAAACACGTCTTACTATAGGGAAGCTACACAGTCCGCACAACTGTATATATTAATGAGTGGATATAGAACAAAATGCTAATCAGCCTAACTAACTTAGCAAGTACAGTATGTGTTTTCTGGAATATAAGACGCATAGCTGAATAGGGTACTGATCTCAATGTTAAATAATCCCCAAATATCACATATAATTGGAGATAAAAATGGTCATCTATAATAACAGAAAGACAGCATATAGTTAAATTGGGTTAAGCTAAAAACAGTTAACTGCTGATGTGCCTCTTCTAAGCAAGCTAGGATGTGCAGGACAAAAATCTTACCGAACTAAAACAGCTTGCCAAAATATCTTTAAGCTTATATAGGCAGCGCTATAGGTAAATATGTTCTAGTAAGAGAAAAAAAAAAAAAAATGTACCAGGATTACAATAGTAAAATCAGTATCAAAAGCGTGTAAACACGAACCTGGGGTATAATAGTTCAACATTTCAAGTCTTGCTGGTAGGGGATAACTGGGAGTGCTGATTGGTAAATACAGGGAGTTCATCCTGCTCTAGGGCTAAATTAACAGGAAATTTAGGCAAAAATGACAAACATACTATATTCAAAAAAATGTACCATAAGATGTGCGTGTATCCTACCATCTTACACCATAGGCTGTGTTCTATCTAATTACGGTTCTGAACATTTAGGGTTTGCCAGATGAAAAAACAACATAACGAAGGGCTTAACTAAATACAGTTCTGGCCAGCAGTCTCAAAGATCCCCTCAGCGCAGGGGACACGCCAAGGAGGAAGCCCAGAGGCATAAATGAATTCAGCCTACTCCTGTATTAGGGGCCACAAGAGCAGGAACATAGTCTGTTTGTAGCATGTCCCCATGTGGGGAAAAGGTTTGGAAGCATACCAGATGTGGCTGATAGAGTCTCCTGCTTTGAGTGTTCTTCAGCGCGAGAATCGAAAATTCCCCCTTTGGAGCGGTGAATGCTGAGAAGCTCCGCAAAGTGTCCACCGATACAGGTAAAGTCTCCAGAAGTGAGATTCCACTACTTGCGACCCTGCTCAGCTCCACTATTAGCAGAAGCTGTGCAGGGCCCGTTGCTTCACCACTAAGCGGCACGGAGTTTGTCCCTTCCTTGGTAGAGCGTGGGACTGTAGTTATACGACCCAGGCGTTCAGCTGACTCCTTTGCAGTGAGGCGCAGCATATTCTGATCACGGGTCATTTTTTTCAGAGTCTGAGATAACCCCTTATCCAGGAGAGTTGTGTTCTCAGGGGTAACAACGGACCCAGTGTCTCCCAAAAAGAAGCTTCCTCTGAAGTCACGCTGTACATCCGATGATACAGCATAGTGGATACCAGAGTCTCCATAGGTATTAGATGGTACAATGGAATCCACCTCCGGTTCGTTGAGCTCCGTTTGCAGGGTGGCCATAAGCATCTGAAAATGCCGTCTGAGGTCATGATAGTGACGGTCTAGTGAGTGTAGCAAGTTATACTCCCAAAGTGCTATGGGATCCATTGTAGTAGGACAGTGTTCAATGAGATTCTCTAGGTCGCAAGTTCGGTCTGCAGGCCCTAAGGAAAGTGAGTTCCACGTGTCTTGCAATATGGCCGCTCCAGGTATAGATGATGTGTGAGCTGCGAGTGATCATATTACAACAATTTTAAACTAATTACACCTACTCTAAGCCCCCTAATAAAACAACAAAGCCCCCCAAAATAAAAAATGCCCTACCCTATTCTAAATTACTAAAGTTAAAAGCTCTTTTACCTTACCAGCCCTGAACAGGGCCCTTTGCGGGGCATGCCCCAAGAAGTTCAGCTCTTTTGCCTGTAAAAAAGAACATACAATACCCCCCCAACATTACAACCCACCACCCACATACCCCTAATCTAACCCAAACCCCCCTTAAATAAACCTAATACTAAGCCCCTGAAGATCATCCTACCTTGTCTTCACCGATCCGTCCTGAGCTCGCATTCTATTGGCTGTTCCGATCAGCCAATAGAATGCGAGATCAATCTGATTGGCTGATTGGATCAGCCAATCGGATTGAACTTGATTCTGATTGGCTGATTCCATCAGCCAATCAGAATATTCCTACCTTAATTCCGATTGGCTGATAGAATCCTATCAGCCAATTGGAATTCGAGGGATGCCATCTTGGATGACGTCCCTTAAAGGAACCGTCATTCTTCAGTTGGACGTCGCCGGAAGAAGATGGGTCCGCGGTGGAGGTCGTCAGGATGGAGCCGGTCGTCATCGGATGAAGATAGAAGATGCCGCTTGGATCAAGATGGTTGCCGGTCTGGATCGCCTCTTCTTCCCAGATAGGATGAAGACTTTGGAGCCTCTTCTGGACCTCTTCAGCCACCGGATGATGGATCGCCAACCCCCGCTTGGGTTGGATGAAGATTTTGGAGCCAGGACAGATCGGTGATACCTGGTGAGGTGAAGACAAGGTAGGATGATCTTCAGGGGCTTAGTGTTAGGTTTATTTAAGGGGGGTTTGGGTTAGATTAGGGATATGTGGGTGGTGGGTTGTAATGTTGGGGGGGTATTGTATGTTTTTTTTTACAGGCAAAAGAGCTGAACTTCTTGGG
Organism: Bombina bombina; assembly: GCF_027579735.1. NCBI lineage: Eukaryota > Metazoa > Chordata > Amphibia > Anura > Bombinatoridae > Bombina > Bombina bombina. Next base: position 1,132,120,945 of record NC_069500.1, read on the forward strand.
GCATGCCCCGCAAAGGGCCCTGTTCAGGGCTGGTAAGGTACAAGAGCTTTTAACTTTAGTAATTTAGAATAGGGTAGGGCATTTTTTATTTTGGGGGGCTTTGTTGTTTTATTAGGGGGCTTAGAGTAGGTGTAATTAGTTTCAAATTGTTGTAATATTTTTCTTATGTTTGTAGATTTTTTTTTATTTTTTGTAACTTAGTTCTTTTTTATTTTTTGTACTTTAGTTAGTTTATTTCATTGTAGTTATTTGTAGATATTGTATTTAATTAATGTATTGATAGTGTAGTGTTAGGTTTAATTGTAGGTAATTGTAGGTATTTTATTTAATTAATTTAATGATAGTATAGTGTTAGGTTTAATTGTAACTTAGGTTAGGATTTATTTTACAGGTAATTTTGTAATTATTTTAACTAGGTAACTATTAAATAGTTCTTAACTATTTAATAGCTATTGTACCTGGTTAAAATAATTACAAAGTTGCCTGTAAAATAAATATTAATCCTAAAATAGCTACATGTAATTATAATTTATACTGTAGCTATATTAGGATTTATTTTACAGGTAAATATTTAGCTTTAAATAGGAATAATTTATTTAATAAGAGTTAATTAATTTCGTTAGATTAAAATTAGATTTAATTTAGGGGGGTGTTAGTGTTAGGGTTAGACTTAGCTTTAGGGGTTAATCCATTTATTAGAATAGCGGTGAGCTCCAGTCGGCAGATTAGGGGTTAATAATTGAAGTTAGGTGTCGGCGATGTTATGGAGGGCAGATTAGGGGTTAATACTATTTATTATATGGTTAGTGAGGCGGATTAGGGGTTAATAACTTTATTATAGTAGCGCTCAGGTCCGCTCGGCAGATTAGGGGTTAATAAGTGTAGGCAGGTGGAGGCGACGTTGTGGGGGGCTGATTAGGGGTTAATAAATATAATATAGGGGTCGGCTGTGTTAGGGGCAGCAGATTAGGGGTACATAAGGATAATGTAAGTAGCGGCGGTTTACGGAGCGGCAGATTAGGGGTTAAAAATAAAATGCAGGTGTCAGCGATAGCGGGGGCGGCAGATTAGGGGTTAATAAGTGTAAGGTTAGGGGTGTTTAGACTCGGGGTACATGTTAGGGTGTTAGGTGCAGACTTAGGAGGTGTTTCCGCATAGCAAACAATGGGGCTGCGTTAAGAGCTGAACGCGACTTTTTTGCAGGTGTTAGGTTTTTTTCCAGCTCAAACAGCCCCATTGTTTTCTATGGGGGAATCGTGCACGAGCACGTTTTTGAGGCTGGCTGCTTGCGTAAGCAACTCTGGTATTGAGAGTTGAAGCTGCGTTAAAAATGCTCTACGCTCCTTTTTTGGAGCCTAACGCAGCCTTTATGTGGACTCTCAATACCAGAGTTATTTTTATGCTGCGGCCAGAAAAAAGCCGGCGTTAGCTACACGGGTCGTTACCGACAAAACTCCAAATCTAGGCCTTGATGTCTTATCTGCAGCACAGGCTGCTGAGTAAATGTGGTTAGTAACTTGAAAAAGCGTGTGCTTTTTTTCATAATAAATTCCTTGCTACTGTTACTGTCCATAGGAGTAGCTTAAACCTATACACTGCTTGTAACAGTAAATATGTAAAAATCAACATATTATTTTTACTTAAAATTATATATATATACTAAATTTTTATGAAAAATGTTTAATAGATTTTGTTACAGATCTGGTTAATTGTCTTGTAGCACCATAGTTTGGGGACAATTTATTAATGTGCGGGTGGACATGATCCACTGTAGCGGATCATGTCTGTCCCACATCGATAAATGCCGACTGCATATGCTTTCGGAATTTATCATTGCACAATCATTTTGTGTGAAATGCTTGTGCAATGCCGCCCCTGCACATTCGCAGCTAATCGGCCTCTAGCAGGGGGTATCAATCATCCCGATCACATCCAATCGGGATGATTGCTATCCGCCACCTCAGAGGTGGCGGATGAGTTAAGAAGCAGCGGTCTTATGAAGGCTCGTGCGGAAACTGCTACATTTGCAGCATGGTAAATCAGCCCCTTTGTCTGTACAAGCCTACTTTCCAGAAATTAATATACCATTTAGTTTTGGAATTACTTTAAACTTGAATTCCTCTGAAAACAGAACTTTCTGTGTGTTGATGTTGAACCTTCATCCCTCCAAACTCCATACCTTTAACTGCTCACTAAATAATAGCCCCAAATTCAGTAATGGGCACATTACGTAGCCTCATAATAACACTCATACTCATCTTCCCTGAAATTCCAGCCACCATCATACAAGCTATGCTTCCCCTTTCACTGCTATCCTAATTTAATAACTAGATTATAAAGAGACATGGGAATATGGCTTTGACCTTTTTGTATCAGTATGCTAATGTTATTGGCTTTGTTTTCATAATATGTTTATTGAACTCTATCTAGGAAGTTAAATACAAATATTCAACTAAGAATCACTGCGCAAGCCCCAACACAAGTAAAAAAAAAGACAAATGTATTCTCCTCTTAAAATTTCCAATAATCTTTAATGACAGTTCATCCAAGTTCAATGGTAAACATTTAGCCAAATATAATTCTGCAGTAAAGAATTATAATCTTTAAAAAAAATGAAATTATAACAGAACATTCTTTCAAGTTTAAATCATGACTTCACTAACCAAAATAAAAGAAAGATTGTCTTTGTTAAAAAGAAAAAAACCTATTATTATTCTATTATCTTGCTCAAAAGAAATACAGTAATCTCCAGTGAGATAAAAAAGATATTTAGCACAACATTTTAATCCAAATCCATAACACAAAGTAATCCATAAAAGACTTTAATAATTACATAAGGCATTTTCGTTATCTCAATAGAGTTCTAAACATTACTCCGTTCATACAAAAAAAATTGTATAAATTAGTTTACTATTAATTTATCAAGATTATTATAGCTCTATTACAATCATAGCTTTGCATACATTGCTCAACATTTAACTATCAGCTCAAACGTTGAAAAACGGAAATTATTCTAGCATTAGTGATTAAAATCAGCATTTAATAAAGACAGAAGTATATTGTATCCCACAGCAGTATATAAACTGCAAAGGCAACAAAATAAACAAGCAATCAGCTTACAGTACTGCATACATATAGGGCTAGATTATGAGTGGAGTGCAAAATTGCGAGTGCAATATTTGCGCTCCACTCAGTAATACCAGCACACGCAAAAGTGTTCTTGTATTGCAAGTAAAACGCAATGCAAACATGATCTCACGTTCACATTGCATGGAAGCTTTGTGTGCACAAGATCACGCTTTTTTATAGGCTCCAATAGGAGCCTCATTCTGATGCTGATAGGCACAGCACAACACAGAACCTTTTGTGAAGGGGGTAAGTTGTGCAGCGTTGGGCAGCATTTTTAAAATATATATGTATATGAATATATTTATGTGTTTATATGTGTATATACACACATTAACACATAAATATCTATGTATATAAGCATATACTATCTATCTATCTCTCTTATAACTAGCTCACACGGTGTGTGCATATATATATACATATATTCAAGTATGAATATATTAGCCTCTTTCATTTATATCTGGTGAATAACATATGTTAAAAACTGTAATCTATCTTATGAGTTGTCATTTTTGAGCTATTATGTATAAACAATTTGACAAATATGCATTTTTAGCACATTTGTATAATATGGCTTTCATTTTGTATACTCTCATTAACCTTTTCCATGTATTTGTCCCAATCTTATACTGTTGTGTATGTTGATATTTGAGGGAATTCCTACTAAGGGTTAATACCACACAAGTGTGTTAGGCTGAACAGGCATTGGTAAATTTGTAGACCAATTATCTTTAGGTTTGCTTTTAAATAGGCACCCCAGGTATACTGAGTTAGCTATGATTACGGCTATCTAGCCGAAACATGTTAGCCTTCAGTTTGCCTGTGATGCCTTTCTAAACTTGTCTCTGGACACTCCTGGAACCTTTTAAACTTTTTCAATAAAGGACTTGTTTTTACTTGCACTGGATTGCCTTTGTTACTTTTTCAAGCTTATACACAGTGCCAGAATAAATCCAGAAGCAAGGAGAGCTGGGTGATATACCTGTATGGCAAGTGACCAAGCTGTTTGAGAGTACTCCGGTAACTGGGGGCTTGATTGGACACGCCCCTCTTGCACGTTTGCACGCCTTGTACCACAGCGACGCTGTCCGATACAGCGGAAGGTTGGAGCGGAGTCTCCGGTAACGGACGAAGCAAGGTTTAGGATTTGGACACACCACCGAGCGGTAAGGGATAACAGCCATAGGCTGTTTGAGCGCCTGGTTGCTCCTTTACATTACATTTGATTGTGATATATCCCTTACCGTGTGTGTGTGCATCTAACCGTAATTGCCCGTGTGCTTGAGAATTGCAGCCAAGTACCCTATGACCGGATGATTGAACAACAGAGACACTTTCCAAGTCAGCCGAGACAGTATAAATCCGGGTACTCTTTGGTCACAGTTTGTTTATATTTGTTTATTTCACATACAAGCGATACTTTATTCATCATTCACCACTCACCAACGTTTTAAGTGAAAAACTTTCTTTTGTGACTTTGTTTAATTTGGCGCTTGCTGGCAGCATCGTTTCACTATAACCGTTTTGGTGTGGCTCTTTAAATGGAGGTGCCAGAGAATAGTAGTTTTTATTCCCTCTTGCCTGTTACTGCAATAGGCCAGGAATCATGACATGGACATGGACAGAGTGTTTACTACGGACATTTCAGTATACTCATTGGGAGAATTATTCGATGCCATGGACAAACTGTTGATAAAAGAGCACAAACTAAGATTTGATATCTGGACTTTTGATAAATATTTGAAGTTGAAAATGGTCCCTAGAGGCCTAAGTGTTAACAAGTTACCAACTTTTGTTGTAATAGACCCTGAGTTTATTGAATCTTGGAACCTTATTTAATCAGAGTGTTCATTTAGGTTGATGCATTTAATGGTTATCTATAAGACAAAACAATTAGAAAAAGTTAGAGATGAGATCAGTTTCCATGCAAGCTGAAATGAACAATAGGATTCATGATATTGATTTTCCCAGATTTGATGGTATTCTAAAGTTGGCCATTACTAGTTCTAAGAACCAAGTGCTGAGTATCAAACATAACAAGTTTATACGTGACCAGACAGATTATGACTATAATGTGGTCTATGAATGGGACCATTCACAGCATAGAGGTAACCCTGGCAGCAAAAATAAAAATAAAAATCGAAGGAGAGGTAGATCTAGGAATAGAGGTAGAGGCACAGGTGGGGGGGGGGGGCATAATGGGTCTTCAGATAGGGAATCAGTGTGTTCAGGTATGTCAGGAAGTGAAGTGGATTCTGGGGAGGATGGAGGCAATTCAGACGTAGACACCAATGGTAAAGTGACCAGGGGCATTTTGAAAAAACCTGACAAACAGGTGACTATTGTCTGTCCTCCACCCACTTCAGAAAACAGAGATCAAACCTTGAAATCTAAAAACATTGTTTCTAAATATGTGAATAGTGCCCCACAGACCAGCACTCTAGAAATGATGCAAAATACAGGTGAAGACAGAAGGGTTTTTGACCAGGTTTTTTACAAATCTCAGGAGAAAACAGGGATAGGACAACAGAAACAGGAAATATATCAACTGAGGGGAAGCAAGAACACAAAATACCAATAATAAATAATAATGTGATTAACCTCTCATCCTGTGAGTTGTTTGATGTGCATTTGAAAGTTTTAAACCTAGGTTTAAATTTTGCGAAATCATGTTCTTTTGACCTGTTTAAAACTATGTTAGATATTAACAAATTAATAAGCACACTTACCTTACGTAAACATTTTGACAGTGATACACTGACTCAGGTTGACCAATCAGAGAGTAGAGATGCAATCCACCCTATAATACCTTCTGAGACTACCTCTTTATTATATTTCCGCGAAGTGTGTGACATTCACACCTTAGAATATTTGGATACAGATACTGATAAGGACAGACAGTCTAAAACCCTTAATAGTTACAGTGGTTTTAAAAAACCATCTGAATTCTATCCAATACACAGCCGAGGTAGTATACTTGAGACTTTTTACAAGCGTGTAGAGAATGACCTAATTAAACTATCTGAACGTAACAGAGTCCCCAGCAGACAGAATTTGACCATCAAAGAAAGGAGGGCACTTAATGAACTCCATGCTATGAAAGAGATTGTAATACACTCTGCGGATAAGGGGGGTTCAGTGGTTATCATGGACAGGGCGGCATATGTTGGGGAGGCTTATAGACAACTTGATGATACTTCCCAATATTTGCACCTTGTGAATGACCCCACTAGACCTTATTTGAGAGAATTACGATCATTGTTGGACGATGGTTTGGAGGATGGGCATTTCGACAGGGCTACGAATGACTATTTGTTAGTAGATAGCCCTGTGGTGCCCATCTTCCACCATCTTCCAAAAGTACATAAATCTACTGAAAATGTTCAGGGAAGACCCATAGTGAGTGGCATAGGGTCACTCTCTGAACATCTCTCTGAATGGGTCGATGCCATATTACACCCCTTTGTGCTAGCCTTACACAGCTATGTCAGGGACACCAAGGACATTATTGGTATATTGGAGAATACACAATGGCATGCAGACAAGTACTCATGGTTAACAGTGGATGTCGTGACTCTGTATTTATCTATACCTCACGAGGAAGGACTTAAGGCAATTGCATTTTTCCTTGGGCAACACTCAGATTTTACGAGTGAGTTTACCAATTTTGTACTCAGAGCCAAGAGATTCCTGTTGACCCACAACTACTTCCGATTTGAAAGCAAATTTTACCTCCAGAGGTGTGGGACCGCTATGGGGGCGAAGTTTGCCCCCTCCTATGCCAACCTTTTTATGGGTTGGTGGGAGCGGTCCCACATCTATGGAGGTGAAAATGCATTCAGGGACAATGTAGCGCTTTACCGGCGCTACATTGATGATCTGCTTTTTGTTTGGAAAGGTCCATTGAATGAGGTTGAAGAATTTATACATCTTAATGTTAATCAAGTGGGGGTTAGCTTTACTTTTGAAATCCAGAAGGAGTCAATTAACTATCTTGACATCACATTGACTGGGAAAGAAAATGGGAGTATTACTGTTGATCTGTATAGGAAACCCATCACAAAAAATACACTCCTCCATGCAAAGAGTTGTCACCCAAGGCATGTTCCTTTTGCAGTTGCTAAGGGGCAACTTATTAGGGTGAAGAGGAACTGTACGGATGGGTTAACCTATGCAGATCAATGTAAACATTTGAAAGATAGATTGTCCCAAAGAGGGTACCCTCTGCATGTCATTAACAGGGCCCAATCACAGGTGGACAAAATTGACAGAAAAAAATCTACTAAAAGAATCAAATAAGAAGAAGTCATCTACTACCTATCTACATCCTCTAGGGTCACGTTTGTAACAGACTTTAGTGATGATTACAAGGATGTGTGTAAAATAGTTAACAAGCACTTTCGGATGCTATCCGCTGATGAAAAACTAGTCGCAAGTGTTGAAGGGGGTCTACGTTGTTCCTATAGACGTAGCAAGACAATAGGAAATGTTGTCTCTCCTTCTGAAATTCCTCCATTGACAAGCAATGCCCAAAGTGCATGGCTTACACATAGAGGGATGTACAGGTGTGGCAGGTCTAGATGTAGGCCGTGTGAATTTTGTATTTTTTCAAATGTATTTCGATCACAGGTCACAGGAGATGAATTTAAAATCTTGTCCTGCCTCAACTGTACTTCATCCTATGTGATTTATCTAATTACATGTGTGGAATGTCAGTTACAATACATAGGCTTCACGACAACAGAGGTCAATACTAGAATACGTAACCATCTCTCCACTATCAAATTAGGTGAGGCAACCACTCCCCTTGTCAAACATTTCAAATATGTCCATCAAAAAAGAAATGACACATTCAGATGGCAAGCCATCAAATGGATCAATACCCCAAAGAGGGGTGGAGACAGGGATAAGATCCTGGCTAAACGCGAAATGTTTTGGGTTTTTAAGTTACAGACTAGGGTACCTAGGGGACTCAACTCAGAGTATGATCTTATCAACTATTGGAAGTGATTCATGAAGGAGATTATCCCTCTCCTCTGAGTTGGGAACCTTATGTTATACTCTAGGTTTTACAGCTTTACAACAATAAAAATAAAAATAATTTTTGCTTTACTCTTATCTATATATGTGGGCCTGTTTATATGTCTTTCATATATATAGTATTTGGGGTAATGGTTAATTAATGATGGTCACCTTTATTTGCTGTGTTGATCTTTTCTCCACTTGCAGAGATATATATGCATATACTGTATCTATGTTGCTTATACTCTTGAGCAATTTGATGTATAGCTTCCATTATAAGCTATTATATATGTATCTCTTTAAGATACATTTAATCTCTCTGTTAAAGGGACATAATACTCATATGCTAAATTCACGTGAAACTGATGCAGTATAACTGTAAAAAGCTGACAGGAAAATATCACCTGAGCATCTCTATGTAAAAAAGGAAGATATTTTACCTCACAATTTCCTCAGCTCAGCAGAGTAAGTTCTGTGTAAAAAGTTATACTCAGCTGCTCCCAGCTGCAGGTAAAAAAATTTAAAAAAATGAAGAAATGAACAGCAGGCAATCAGCATCAGCAGTGCTGAGGTCATGAACTCTTACTGTGATCTCATGAGATTTGACTTAACTCTCTGAGATTTCATAGTAAGCTTCCTTTACCTGATTGGTGAAATAATATGAGAGTGCACGATGCTAGTCCCTTCAGATGTCCCCAGGACAAACACACTAAAATGCTGCTTAGAAATCCTTTACAATGGGAGGTGGCTACTGAGGAACTTTTGAGGTAAAATATCTTTCTTTTTTACATAGAGATGTTCAGGTGATATTTTCTAATCAGCTTTTTACAGCTATGCTGCATCACTTTCAAGTGTTTAAACATTTGGGTATTATGGCCCTTTAATGAAGTGATTTATCTATATATTGGAATCTGTTTTGTTCTGGAGTATATTAAAAGAGAATTAGATGGAGGTATGTTTCTTTACCTTTAATGTTTAGGTCTATGTACTTATGGTATATCTGTCAAATGACATAAATTTGAAACATTTATATGTTTATTAGTAACACTCTATCTATCTCTCTTAGTAACTAGCTCACACGGTGTGTGCATATATATACATATATTCAAGTATGAATATATTAGCCTCTTTCATGTATATCTGGTGAATAACATATGTTAAAAACTGTAATCTATCTTATGAGTTGTCATTTTTGAGCTATTATGTATAAACAATTTGACAAATATGCATTTTTAGCACATTTGTATAATATGGCTTTCATTTTGTATACTCTCATTAACCTTTTCCATGTATTTGTCCCAATCTTATACTGTTGTGTATATTGATATTTGAGGGAATTCCTACTAAGGGTTAATCCCACACGAGTGTGTTAGGCTGAACAGGCATTGGTAAATTTGTAGACCAATTATCTTTAGGTTTGCTTTTAAATAGGCACCCCAGGTATACTGAGTTAGCTATGATTACGGCTATCTAGTCGAAACATGTTAGCCTTCAGTTTGCCTGTGATGCCTTTCTAAACTTGTCTCTGACACTCCTGGAACCTTTTAAACTTTTTCAATAAAGGACTTGTTTTTACTTGCACTGGATTGCCTTCGTTACTTTTCAAGCTTATATAAGCATATACATATATATTTTACAGTTTAAATACAGTCCCCATAGACCACTATGTAAAGGCATTTTTCAATGCCATTATTATTCTAACAACCCACATCCCCTCACTTTAAACCCTTATAACTGCTTTGTGCAGTTATTTTACAAATAAAAATGTTGATATTTTTTATTTTGATAGCACGTTAAATTAGCGCTCCACTTGTAATATAGCCCATAGGTGGCAATCACAAAAATCAATACAAAATACTACATAAAAATCCATATAAAAAAACAAGGAAAAAATATAACACAAAATTCTAAACATATATACCACCAACGGCTCGTGTGTTAACTCCACTAAGACTTCGGGTTTTTGCACATGTTGGGTAGCGCAAGTATTACAAGTTGAAAGTAAAAAAATGTAGCTTTGACTAACCCGACACATGCAAAAAGCCGAAGGCTGAATATCGCGACTAGTGTTAACATATTCCCCCATACAATTTAGTATTAAAGTGGAAAAAAACTAACACCCTTACTCACGCACAAACCCAAGTATATCCTGTTATTGATTTCCTAAAAAGACTGGATTTTACCTGATTTGATTCTAAATTTCCTGTCAGGGGTCACATCAAGATAATATGTCTTTTTTTGCCATTAATATGTAAGGAGAGTCCTATATCATCTTGATTAAGACACTCTACACACTTTATTACTTCCAACAAACAAGAGGACATCAAATAACATCTTATAAAAACATATAGATGTGTATAAAGTATTTATATTTCTATATCCAGACATGCCACTACAAGGTGCAATCAATAAATAAAAAATATGTCCTATATTTTAAGCCATTAAAAAAACACACAACAGTGTAGCAAACATGGATGGTATCATTGCAAAAACAAACATCTAACGTGTTTTGCGTCCCCTACAGCACTTAATTGTAGACTAATTTCTTTTTTTATCTTCATAGAAACATTCCCACAGGTTGGTATACAATTGGTGCAAAATAAAAGTGATTCTTGGTGTAAGTGTGAAGAGAGTCTCAGAATATTTTTTTTCTCGACTTCTGCCCATAAAGGATGGATTAGCCTGCATTGCCACCATAAGTGTGCAAGAGAGCCGTGTTCTCCACATCCTCTCCAGCACCCCCAGAGGCTCCTTTATATATTACTGACAGTTGTGCGAGAGTAAGATACCACCTTAAAAATAATTGTAGTGTTCATCTCTAGAATCAGGGGGGGACAGAAGACTGTTTCATAGTTCTAAATATATTTTGCCAATCTCTGTTAGCGATAGATATGTTCAATTATTGCTGTCGTAGTGTATAGCGGTAAATCTTTTTTGATAGAGATAGAGGATCTTAACATTTTGTCTGCCATTGAGAAAGTTTCAAGGGGGGGGGGTGGTGGTTCTCAGGAATTCACTTTTTTGCTTTGATATTTGGAGTAGGGTGTTGAAGTTGTGCATATTTTAGCAACAAAGCATAATTGACCTATTGTGTCTTTAATTTTCTCTTGGCCATGCAGTTCACCATTTTCTAATAGTTTTAATAACAGGATACTATCACACCATTAGTCTTTCCCCATGAATCTACTTTCTAATCCCCATAAGCTCGGGGACGATATAGACTTTATTAGATTGTATAATGGAATCCCATGATGAAAAACTATGGTGATGTACATCTAATGCGTTACAAACAGGTGGGGTCTGATTTTTTTTTTTTTTTTTTTTTTTATTAAGATTAAAAGAAGGCAAAAGATACAGTGTATATCATTTAAATAATGTTACATGACAGTTTTATACACTTAATAACTTCCACATCAATTAGTTTAGGGATGTCAAAGAAACACATCGCTAGCAACAAAACAGGAGTGGAGCAAAGGAAAGTGTTTACAGTAACCCGTTTAGAAATAATGTGCCATATATATTTTTAAACCCTCCAAAAATACACAAGAGGTCACTTTTGGACCTCATAGGAAAAAGTTAATAATTGGGTAAATAGAGGGTATCTAGGATTTCTAGATTGCTGGTATATAAGGGGGGAGACAAAGGAAACTGTACCTCAAACATTAATAATCTCCTGGAGGAGCCCAACATTTGGGACTGTAAATCGAAGTAATTTTTTAGGCAGTACTCCAAAATAGTAAAAATTATGAGAACCTGGCTAGTACGTCTATAAGGCCATCAAGGGTTAAAATACATGCTCAATAAGGAATTTTTCTAGCGGTTAAATGGGTCGTGTGATAAATAACATGCCTTTGGTACTTTTTTGTTACAAAAGTAAAACTATAGCTAAGTGGGATTTGCTAAGCTGAGTTAGGGGTGGCTAAATCCATAACACTTTGTGTGGATAGAAAGTATAATATATATCTTTATTTTTTGTGAAAGTCGCAGTCATACTTCTAGGTTCCTTGGTGAGGATAATAAGAGAGTGTCTAAGCATCTGTAGTTGTAGCTAAGTGCCATATTATAGACCAGGATTAAGATCTGTTGATTAAAAGCACAAGCAGGCCAGCTATCTCAATTTAAGTGTAATATACCTTCTATGGACCAATAGTGTCTGAAATCACCCTGTCTTGGCCGCAGACAGCTAGATCCCCAAAAAAGTAAAAATAAAACCCAACATAAAGCTAGATTACGAATTGGGCGTTATGACTCAAATAGCAGCGTGTATAGGCCATAACTCATAATTTTCCCTAACGCAGTCATTACAAGTTTCTGTAGTGGCCACAAAAATCATCTAGGGCTCAAATCCATAACGCCCTCCCAGACCAGTAGTTATTGATATATCGCTACCAAAAACATTCACAAATCACTTCAAAAATATTATACAAAGTACACTTACACTCATACAAACACTGTACAATTATTATTATTTTTGTTTAAAAAAAATAAAAAAATAAAATAATGGATAAAAGATACCATTTACATTGACTTACATAAACATACATGAACATACACTAATTTAGCTACATATACGTACAAATATCATCACATAGATCACATACATATAAAATTCGCTACATGCAAACAATATACAGCACATTACATACACAAAACATTTTTGTAATATGAAATCAACACGATTTCGGTACTTTTTCTCAGAATGACATGACGTCACTCACTTTACCGCTTAGCAGAAGTGTTTGGAAGTTTTTTTCATGCAATTTCTAGCCTCCATTGACTTCTATGGGGAATACGTGCTCGTGCACCGCGACCGGCCTCTTTCCGTAACACACGGCAATATTTTTCTCTTTAAAACTTGTAATGGCAGCATTATAATTGGTGGCGCTAATTCATTCATTCTTGCGTTGGTCCCCCGCAATGACAAATAGATCAAGAAATATACTATTTGCCACTGGAGTTATGTGTTTTACTTGTGTGAACATCACTACAACATCATAATCTTTTAGGAAATTACATTACATCAACTATAAATCGCGATCAATCCTATCATCACCAATACAAAATCTGTTTCAAGAATTAACTCATATTTAAACGGACATAAAAAATATTTTAAGATTTCATTATTCAGAAAATAACACTTGTCTCATTTACGTCTATTATAGCATTTAATTTATTCATACGCTTTGATGAACAGCATATCTAGATAGGCTGCACCAGATGATGATTGATGGCTGCACATAGATGCCTTTTGTCATTGCCTCACACATGTGTATTGCTATTTATTCAACAAACAATATATAAACAATGAACACATTTACAGTACATCATACAAGTACATTGGAAGGTTGTTTAACATTGGATTTCTCTCTCTGAATTATGAAAGAGAAATTATGGCTTTAGTGTCCCTTTAACATCACAATTTACTCCTAATATAAGATATCCTTAGAAAATATTAAAGTTGTTGCTTTTCTGGAAGGAACAATAAATTAACAGATGTGGGAGAGAATCACAATACATACATACAGTTTATGTACATACCACACATCACATAACAACAAAACACACCTTTTATCTTTTTAATCATCACACAATATGAATGTTGCAAAACTACAATAAGAGAGCGAAGATTTGGAAACTAGACAGGCATGTAGCTAATATGATGACATCATTCTAAGCTTCAACCATAGAGATTCCAGCATTAGGACTGTACTGCCCCTTTCATCAGTTTCTCACTCAATATTACAATACTACATATACGTAGATGAGAGGTTGGAAGATCTTCATTATTATTGCGCTTTTCAACGGGACACGTAAAATATTGAGATCTCGCCAATCACGTTATATATATAAATATTATAGATGTCAGCCGTTACTTTACCGTTTTGCAACAATATTGCAGCAACATTGATAAATCAGATTCTATGCATGTCTATGTGCACATTATATACAAGTATGCACTTTCAATCATGTTAGCGTGGACGTGTGGTTTTTACTATAACAACGCGTTTACTAAGTATTTGTTACGAATTACGAAGATGCATTGTACATGTTAGATTTAACACTTTAACACTTTCACATTACGATTTATTGGGGGGAAACAAAATTTCATCAAACACAAAAAAAAACACCCACGTTTGAAAGCATTTGCGCTGCTCACATATAATCAAGTGTATACAAACAGCAATCATTGCGAACACGCTACCATTGGAGATTCTGCACTATAAATCCCCCAAACACCATGGCCAAAGTGTCCCTTGTGATCGACATTGTATCAAATTATTTCTGTGTGTTTGCATACCTTGTTACTCCTTGTGTGTTTGCTCTGCTGTTTGGCTTTGTGCTGCTTGGCTTTGCAAATATGGATAATATGCAGTTAGTTTGTGTAGGTGCTGTTGTACAAGTTTTGTACAACAGAATAGGGCGGGAATCAGCGTTTCCAACAGAGGTGTGGGGAACTTCTGATTAGAGGTCCTTGTGTTCACAGGGTGAGGCCCATTTTTGGAGAATATGAGTGACTTCGAGATTTTTACAACTATAAGCTCAATAGACAGCAGCTTTGAGCCTTTGCAATGTAATTAAACCTTACCTGTAGCCACGCAAACCTATGCAGACTGCAATCCCTGGCATGACCAAGATGCTATGCTGCATACATGTCCTGGCATCTGGAACCTTTCAATCCGGAGAGGGGTACCTGCATGGGTTGTCCCAGGGTACCTTTTCTGTGGTTTTTCAACAAGTTTACTGAATGCCATGATAAGAGTTAGTAGGCTTTACATAAGATTCCCTCAACATGAGGACGATTGGAGGAGACTCAAGAGTGAATTCTAAGTAATAGCTGAAATGCCCAATTTTGGGAGCAATAGATTGCACCCACATTGCGATGCATGCTCCAGCAAAAGAGGGCCCCTACCAAAATCGCAAACACTTTCATAGTTTGAACGTGCAGTTTGTTTGTGACGTACGGATGAGGATTATGCATGTGTGTGCGAATTTCTAGGGGGCCAGTCATGATTATTATTATTATTATTATCATTTATTTGTATAGCACTGCCAAATTCCATAGCGCTGGGTACAATGATAGGGGTATACAATGACAAAGATTTGTGATACAATACAAAACATAACAAGACTAAACAAATCTAATACAGGAGGAAGAGGGCCCTGCTCCCGGAGAGCTCACAGTCTATAGGTTTAGGGTGCAGAGACATAAGGTTGGGGGTAGCTTTATTACATAGGTATATTTGCAGCAGTGAGTCAGGCAGTTCATGTACATGTATTAGCTTGGTTCGGATGCGGGATGGAGGAGAGATGGTAAGCCTCTCTGAATAGGTGGGTTTTTCAAGGATCATCTGAAGCTATACAAGGTTGGAGACAGCCTGATGGAGCGGGGGTAGAGAGTTTCCAGAGGACAGGAGCAGCACATGCAAAGTCTTGGAGGCGGGAGTGGGATGTAGAGATAATAGGAGTGTAGAGACGTAGGTCAGATGTTGATCAAGAGGACGGGATGGGGAGATGAGAGAGGAAATATAGTTGGGAGCTAGACTGTTGAGTGCTTTGTAGGTTAGGGCTAATACTTTAAATTGTATTCTGGAGTGTATGGGGAGCCAGTGTAGAGACTGGCAGAGCGGAGCAGCTGATGTAGATTGTCGACTTGGGTGGATGAGATCTAGCAGAAGCATTCATAATAGATTGGAGGGAGGAGAGGCAGTGTTTTGGTAGGCCATTTAAGAGTAGATTGCAAAATTCAATGCGTGACAGGATGAGGGAATGAATAAGTATTTTTGTAGTTTTTTGAGTAAGGGAAGGGACGAATTCTGGAAATGTAGCGTAGGTGTTGAACGGCAGGATTTGGTAAGCGTTTGTATAGTGGGTTGAATGTGAGTTCTGAGTCTAGTGTGACCCCAAGGCAGCGGACCTGGGTGAGGTATTGAGAATAGAGTCTCCAACCATCAGAGAAATGTCAGGTACTGGAATCCAAAGGAGGCATTGGGGGGTAGTTATCAAGCCGTCAACCTCAAATACGCTGGAATTCCGCAGCGTATTTGTGGCAAGGCTGATTCGCCTTAGTTATCAAAGGGCTAAAGACCGGCAAAAGTAGAATTTTGTGACGTAAGCTTCGATCTGCCGGACTCAGTCCGACACAGATCGATTCTTACGTCACTCCAGATGTTCCGCACACAAGTGCGGCACAATCTGACTACTTTTGCTAGTTATCAAAAAACTAGCAGGTACGCTCGGCACTTATCTGGCCCAGCGTACCTGGTTTCAATGCGCCGACCTGGAGGTGGCGGATACCATAGGAATCAATGGGAGTCTGACCATGAGCAAAAGTACAAGTTCGCTGCTGCCAGACATCCTCATTGATTGAATCAGCCAATCAGATTGAGCTCGTATTCTATTGGGCTGTTCGGGAACAGCCAAGAGAATGTGAGCTCAATCTGATTGGCTGATTGGATCAGCCAATCGGATTGAACTTGAATCTGATTGGCTGATTCAATCAGCCAATCAGATTTTTTCTACCTTAATTCTGGTTGGCTGATAGAATCCTATCAGCCAATCAGAATTGAAGGGACGCCATCTTGGATGATGTCCCTTAAAGGGAGCCTTCATTCCGTCGGTAGTCTGTCGGGAAAGAAGGATGTTCCGTGTCGGCGGGATGAAGATGGATCCTGAAGAAAGAAGATTGAGAGACCCCGCTTGGAAGATGACATCGCCCGGATGGGAAGACATCTTCAGCGCCACTTGGAAGATGACATCGGCCCTGATGGAAGACTTCTTCATGCGCCGCATGGAGGATCACTTCATCGGATGGAAGACTTCTTCAGCACCCCTTGGAGGATCACTTCTGCCGCTCCGGATTCTCCTCTTCGGTTCCATCGGTGGCTCAGCTGAGTGAAGACGACTCAAGGTAGGATGATCTTCAGGGGGGTAGTGTTAGGTTTTTTTTAAGGGGGGTTTGGGTTAGATTAGGGGTATGTGGGTGGTGGGTTTTAATGTTGGGGGGGGTTTGTATTTTTCTTTTACAAGGCAAAAGAGCAGTTTTCTTTGGGGCATGCCCCACAAAAGGCCTTTTTAAAGGGCTGGTAAGGTAAAAGAGCTTTGAACTTTTTTAATGTAGAATAGGGGGTAGGGGAATTCTTTTATTTAGGGGGCTTGTTATTTATAGGGGGGCTTAGATTAGGTGTAATTAGCTTAAAATTGTTGTAATTTTTTTTAATGTTTGTAACTTATTTTTTTATTTTTGTAACTTAGCTTTTTATTTTTTGTACTTTAGTTAGTTTATGTAATTGTATTTAATTGTAGTTATTTGTAGTTAATTTATTTAATTAATGTAATGATAGTGTAGTGTTAGGTTTAATTGTAATTTAGGTTAGGATTTATTTTACAGGTAATTTTGTATTTCTTTTAGCTAGGTAGTTATGAAATAGTTAATAACTATTTAATAACTATTCTAACTAGCTAAAATAAATACAAAGTTACCTGTAAAATAAATATAAATCCTAAAATAGCTACAAGGTAATTATTAATTACATTGTAGCTATCTTAGGGGTTTATTTTACAGGTAAGTATTTAGTTTTAAATAGGAATAATTTATTAAAGTATAGTGTAGTGTTAGGTGTAATTGTAACTTGGTTAGTTATTTTATTTTACAGGTAAATTTCTCTTTATTTTAGCTAGGTATTGTACCTAGTTAAAATAAATTGAAAGTTACCTGTAAAATAAATATAAATCCTAAGATAGCTACAATATAATTATTATTTATATTGTAGCTATATTAGGGTTTATTTTAAAGGTAAGTATTTAGTTTTAAATAGGATTAATTTAGTTAGTAATAGAAATATTATTTAGATTTATTTAATTAATATTTAAGTTAGGGGGAGTTAGGGTTAGTGTTAGACTTAGGTTTAGGGGTTAATACATTTATTACAGTGGCGGGCGGTGGTAGGGGGGGCAGGATAGGGGTTAAATAAATGTATTATAGGTGGCCGACGGTGTAGGGGGGGCAGATTAGGGGTTAATAAGTTTAATATTAGGTTGCGGCGGGGTCCGGGAGCGGCGGGTTTAGGGGTTAAACTATTTATTTAGTTGCGGAGAGGTGCGGGATCAGCAGGATAGGTAATAAAGTTAATAACTTTATTATAGGTGGCGACGGTATAGGGGGGGGCAGGATAGGGGGTTACTAGGTATATATAGGGAGCGGCGGTTTAGGGGTTAATACATTTATTATAGTTTGCGGCGGGGTCTAGGAGTGCGGTTTAGGGGTTAATAACTTTATTTAATTGCAGGGGGCTCCGGGGGGCGCCGGTATAGGGGGTAGAACAGTGTAGTTAGTGTGAGTGCTTAGTGACAGGCTAGCAATAAAGCTGGGAAAAAGCCGAAGAGCAGCGAGATCGGATGAGTGATAACTCTCACAGTCCGCTGCTCATCGCCCCGTACTTGTGCGCGGCTTTTTGACAGATTTATTGATAACTTAGGTGAATTTTTTCAGGTCCGCGGCGGCGATGGTAGGCGAGCTTAGGCAGGCGTATTGGGCCGGCGAAGGCAGGAAAGTGGACACGTTGATAACTACCCCCCTATAAGTTTTCCAAGGCAGGATGTATAAAGAGAGAAAAGCAAGGGACCCAAGACAGAGCCTTGCAGTACTCCAAGTGAGAGAGGGCATAGGATCACAAGATATGTTTGTTAAAGGAAACTGAAAATGAGCGGTTTGAAAGATATGATGCAAACCAGAGAGGGGCTGTGTCTCGGATGCCAAATGAATGTAGTATTTTTAGGAGGAGAGGATGGTGAACTGTGTCAAAAGCTGTGGACAGGTCAAGAAGAATTAGTAAGGAGTAATGGCCTTTTGCTTTAGCTGATAACAGGTCATTTGTTACTTTAGCAAGAGCGGTTTCTGTTGAGTGTTTAGGGGCGGAAACCAGATTGTAGTGGATCAAGTAAGGAGTTAGTTGTGAGAAATTGAGTTAGCCGATTATAGACTAGGTCGTATCCAATAATTTTGAAGCAAAGGAGAAGTAAGCGAGGGCTTTTTTTAGGATTGTATGATTTGACACATGCTTGAATGTGTCAGGAAATGTGCCAGCAGTGAGGAGATTGTGTTAAAGAGAGTGAGTTAGGGTAGGGGGTTAGTGAAGCAGAGGGAGAGAGGGAATAAGTTATGAAGGAATAGGGTGAAGTGGGGCAGGTTGTGAGATGAGCCGAGGATAGGAGTGCAGAGACTTCTTCCTCTGTTACAGGAGGGAAATAGCATAGATTTTTGTTAATAGAAGGGGTGGGGTAGGATAGCTGGTTTTTGTGGGGTGCGAGGTGCAGATGATGCCCGTATCCTCAGGCAGTCATCACTCTGGCGGCAGTTTGAGGGACATACAGTTTCCCCATGGGTGGCTCATTGGTGAGTACTTGTGCACAGCATGGTTAGGAAGTTAGAAAATTGCTACTGTAATGTTCGCTAACAGTTGTGTTTTGTGTAATGTGCAAAATGTGTAGATGTAGGGATGCGCTTTAACCATTTATTTGTCTCTTTCAGCAAATGTCTAGTTTTAGAGAAAAACAGATATGTAGCAAGTCATAGCTTAAATGTGGCAGATATAGGATGCGCTTTAACCATTTATTTGTCTCTAGTTTTAGCGAAAAACAGATATGTAGCAGGTCATAGCTTAAATGTGCAGATATAGGATGCTTTTAACTATTTATTTGTCTCTTTCAGCAAACGTCAAGTTTTAGCAAAAAAACAGATATGTAGCAGGTCATAGCTTAAATGTGCAGATATAGAGGATGGCGCTTTAACCATTTATTTGTCTCTTTCAGCAAATGTCTAGTTTTAGCGAAAAATGCATATGTAGCAGGTCATAGCTAAAATGTGCAGATATAGGATGCACTTTAAAACATTTATTTGTCTCTTTCAGCAAATGTCATAGTTTTAGCGAAAACAGATATTAGCAGGTCATAGCTTAAATGTGGTCACTATAGGATGCGCTTTAACCAATTATTTGTCTCTTTCAACTGTCTTGTTTTAGCGAAAAACGCATATGTACAGGTCATAAGGCTTAAATGTGCCACTATAGGATGCGCTTTAACCATTTATTTGTCTCTTTCAGGCAAATTCTAGTTTTAGAGAAGAACAGATATTAGCAGGTCACAGGCTTTAAATGTGCAGATATAGGATGCACTTTAACCATTTATTTGTGTTTTTTCAGCAAATGCCTAGTTTTAGTGAAAAACAGATATGTAGCAGGTTGATAGCTTAAATGTGCAGTATAGGATGCGCTTTAACCATTTATTTGTTTTTTCAGCAATGTCTAGTTTTAGCGAAAAACAGATATGTACAGGTCATAGCTTAAATGTGCCGCTACAGGATGCACTTTAATAATTTATTTGGTCTTTTCAAACTAATGTCTTGTTTTAGTGAAAAACGCATATGTAGCAGGTCATAGCTTAAATGTGCCACTATAGGATGTACATTTATTTGTCTCTTTCAGCAAATGTCTAGTTTTAGAGAAAAACAGAAATGTAGCAGGTCATAGCTTAAATGTGCAGATATAGGGGCATATCTATCAAGCTCCGGATAGAGGCTTGAGGCCCTGTGTTTCTGGCGAGTCCTTCAGGCTCGCCAGAAACACCAGTTATGAAGGCAGCGGTCGAAAGACTTGCTGCTCCATAACTTGTCCGCCTGCCCTGAGCAGGCGGACAGACATCGCTGCAATTCAACCCGATCGAGTGCGATCGGGTTTGAATTCACTACCTCCCTGCTGGCGGACGATTGGCCGTGAGTCAGCAGGGGCGGCGTTGTACCAGCAGCTCTTGTGAGCGATTGGTGCAATGTTAAATGCTGAGAGCGTATTGCTCTCTGCATTTAGCGAGGTCTTGCGGACCCTGATCCGGATCAGGTCCGCAAGACCTTTGATAAAATAGGGGCCATATGATGCGCTGTAACCATTTATTTGTTTTTCAGCAAATGTCTAGTTTTAGTGAAAAACAGATATGTAGCAGGTTCATAGCTTAATTGTGCCACTATAGGATGCACTTAACCATTTATTGGGCTCTTTCAGCATATGTCTAGTTTTAAGAAAAACAGATATGTAGCAGGTCATAGCTTAACATGTGCAGATATAGGATGCACTTAAAACCATTTATTTGTTTTTCAGCAAATGAGCTAGTTTAGTCGAAAAACAGATATGTAGGCACGTCATAGCTTAAATGTGCAGATATAGAATGCGCTTCAATTATTTATGTTGTTTTTCCAGCAAATTGTCTAGTTTTAGTCAAAAACAGATATGTAGCAGGTCATAGCTTAAATGTGCAGCTATAGGATGCTCTTTAACCATTTATTTGTTTTTCAGGCAAATGTCTAGTTTTAGCGAAAAACAGATATGTAGCAGGTCATAGAGTTTAAATGTGCAGATATAGGATGCACTTTAACCATTCATTTGCCTTTCAGGCAAATGTCTAGTTGCAGCGAAAAACAGATATGTAGCAGGTCATAGCTTAAATGTGCAGATGTAGGATGCGCTTTAACCATTTATTTGTCTCTTTCAGCAAATGTCTAGTTGTAGCGGAAAACAGCTTATGTAGCAGGTCATAGCTTAAATGTGCAGATTTGGGGGCCCATTTATCAAGCTCCGAACGTAGCTTGTGGGCCCATGTTTCTGGTGAGTCTTCAGACTCGCCAGAAACAGCAGTTATGTAGCAGCCGGTCCTAAAAAACCCGATGCTCCATAACCCTGTCCGCCTGCTCTGATGAGGCGGACAGGAATCGCCGGAATTCAACCTGATCGAGTACGAATCGGGTTGATTGACACCTTCCTGCTGGCGGCCGATTAGCTGCGAGTCTGCAGGGGGCGGCGTTGCACCAGCAGCTCTTGTGAGCTGCTGGTGCAATGTTAAATGCGGAGAGCGTATTGCTCTTCACATTCAGCGAAGTTGACCTTTGATAAATTAGGCCCCCATAGGATGCTACTTTAACCATTTATTTGTCCTCTTCAACTAATGTCATGTTTTAGAGTAAAACGCATATGTAGCAGGCCATAGCTTAAATGTGCTGCTATAAGATGCGCTTAACCATTTATTTGTCTCTTTCAGCAAACGTCTAGTTTTTAGAGAAAAAAGCAGGATATGTAGCACATCATAGCTTAAAATGTGCAGATATAGGATGCGATTTAAACCATTTATTTGTCTTTCAGCAAAGGTCTAGTTGTAGCCAAAAACAGATATGTAGCAGGTCATAGCTTACATGTGCTGATATAGGATGTGCTTTAACCATTTTATTTGTCTCTTTCAGCAAATGTCTAGTTGTAGAGAAAAAACAGATATGTAGCAGGTCATAGCTTAAATTTGCAGATATGGGATGCGTTTTACACCAATTATTTGTCTCTTTCCGCAAATGTCTCGTTTTAGCTCCAACAGATATGTTAGCATGTCTTAGCTTAAATGGGCAGATATAATTGCGCTTTAACCATGTAATTGTCTCTTCCGCAAATGTCTAGTTTTAGCTCCAAACAGATTTGTAGCCATGTCTTAGCTTATAATGGGCAGCCTCTAGGATGCAATTTAACCTTTTCTTTCTCTTTTAGCAAATGTCTGTTTTTTGCAAAATACGCATATGTAGCATGTCCTAGCTTAAATGGGCCAGGATATAGCATGCAATATAATGTAGCAGGTCATAGCTTACATGTGCTGATATAGGATGTGCTTTAACCATTTATTTGTCTCTTTCAGCAAATGTCTAGTTGTAGAGAAAAACAGATATGTAGCAGGTCATAGCTTAAATTTGCAGATATGGATGCGTTTTAACCAATTATTTGTCTCTTTCCGCAAATGTCTTAGTTGTAGCTCCAAACAGATATGTAGCATGTCTTAGCTTAAATGGGCAGATATAAATTGCGCTTTAACCATGTAATTGTCTCTTTCCGCAAATGTCTAGTTTTAGCTCCAAACAGATTTGTAGCATGTCTTAGCTTAATGGGCAGCTCTAGGATGCAATTTAACCATTTCTTTCTCTTTTAGCAAAATGGCTGTTTTTTGCAAAATACGCATATGTAGCATGTCCTAGCTTAAATGGGCAGATATAGCATGCAATTTAACCATGTAATTGTCTTTTTCCGCAAATCTCTAGTTTTAGCTCCAAACAGATATGTAGCATATCTTAGCTTAAATGGGCAGATATAGAACGCGCTTTAACCATGTAATTGTCCTCTTTCAGCAAATATCTAGTTTTAGCTCCAAACAGATTTGTAGCATGTCTTAGCTTAAATGGGCAACTCTAGGATGCAATTTAACCATTTCTTTCTCTTTTAGCAAAATGTCTGTTTTTTTGCGAATATGCATATGTAGCATGTCCTAGCTTAAATGGGCAGATATAGAATGCGATTTAACCTGTAATTGTCTCTTTCCGCAAATGTCTAGTTTTAGCTCCAAACAGATATGTAGCATGTCTTAGCTTAAATGGGCAGATATAGAATGCGATTTAACCATGTAATTGTCTCTTTCTGCAAATGTCTAGTTTTAGCTCCAAACAGATATGTAGCATGTCTTAGCTTAAATGGGCAGCTCTAGGATGCATTTAACCATTTCTTTCTCTTTTATCAAATGTCTGGTTTTATGCGAAATACGCATATGTAGCATGTCCTACCTTAAATGGGCAGACAGAGAATGCGCTTCTACCATCTAATTGTTTTTCTGAAAATGTCTATTTTAGGGAATGTTCGTGTACACAAATGAATTGTCTTTTAATATAATAATTTGAACTATATTTATTATATTTGTCATTTTGTTATGTTTCATTATTTATAGGTGATTCGGTTACATGAGCCGGCCTTGGCTCATTATGCCGTTACGTAACCCCACGGATGAGGCCCAGGAGCGCTACAATCAGGTGCACAAGCGGACTAGGGCTGGTAATGGAGAGGATGTCTGGGCTCCTTAAAATGCGGTTACGATGTCTGAACAGGTCTGGAGGAGCCCTCCAATACAGCCCTAGTAAGGTGGCGAAGATTGTTATAGCCTGCAGCATCCTGCATAACATTGCTCAGCGGGCTGGGATGCTGCAGGCCATCCAGGCGCTCCGAGACACTCCTCCAAGATGAGGAGTACGAGCTTGATCTAGAGGGCCCATTCCGGGACGAGGGGCTCAATGTCAGAGCAAACATCATCAACCGCCACTTCAGACGGTAAATACTAGAAGTTATATAGGAGCATTGCGAATATGTGCGAATTTTAGGGAAATGAGAATTAGAGAATTGTGCAAACATTTAGGATTGTTCATTAAATGATTTTAAAAAAAAGATAATTTATTATTATTATTATTATAGGTAATTTATACTTCATATGATTCTGGTATTGGGTCCTGTAATGACTTTGCCACCTGGTTTTCAAAGACAACATCAGATGGTAAGTATAAAACAATGTATGTACTGTGGGTGGCGGGAATTTTGCACAATCAGCCATCATATGGCATACATTTTAAAATGTAGTATTTAGTTTACACATTACTAGATTTTTGGGATACTCTGAAAGGGATCCCTCTAGCAATACTATATGCTTCCAAGTCATATTCCAAGTCATACATTAGAGGTTAGGTCTGCACAATGTATGACTCATCTTCACACTTGATTGATAGAACATAACACAACGATGCTTCACATGCTTAGTAAGCTAGTGATATCAATAGTTTCAGAAATGGGGGGGTGGGAATGCAGAACTAAGTCACACACTTTTATTAATTATTTGATTTACACTTTCTTCTGCCATTAGGGAGATGACTTCCTCTAAAGACTGAAAGTGAAGAATCCAAGACTGAAAGTGAAGAATCCTAGACTGAAAGTAAAGAATACCAGACTGAAAGAGAAGAATACCCAATGTGATCATGTCTGTGGCACTTGTCTTTCAACTGTGTGCTGACCTTGAAAACCATACAAAGACTGAAACTTTCACATTTTTTATAATTTTGTATTGGTAGGTTTTTTAATTTTTGTAATGGTAGGGTTTTTTTATATATTTTTTTTGTAATGGTAGTTTTTTTATTTTTTGTAATGGTAGGATTTTCTATTTTTCAGTCATGTAGTTTTTTCTTTACAGGCTAAGATTAGGTTTTTATTTAATTTTGCAGGTAAGTTTTTTTTTTATTTTAAGGTAGCTTAGTATAATTTTTTTAGTTAATTTCGCGGGGTTTTTTAATTTGGATTAAGTTTAGCGGGGTTGTTAGGTTAGGGAGTTTAGATGTTAGTTTATATATTTGTGTTGCGGGATGGCATGTTTAGGAGTTAATAGTTTATTTAGATACTTTGCGATGTGGGGGATGGGGGTTTTGGGTTAATAATTTATTTATATTCTTTGCGATGTGGGGGGGTGGTGGTTTTGGGGCTTAATAATTTATTTAGATTCTTGCGATGTGGGGGATGGCAGTTTAGTTAGTTCGTAGTATTATTTAGTGTTTGCAATGTAGGGGGGTATCGGTTTTAGGGGTTAATAATATTTATTTAGTGTTTGCAATGGGGGATGGGTGGTTTAGGGGTTAATAGTTTAGATACTTTGCAATGTAGGGGGGATGGCGGTCTAGGTATTCATAATATTTTTTAGTGCTTGTGATGTGGGGGGATGGCGGTTTAGGGATTAATAGTATTATTACTGTTTGCTATTTGGAGGGATGGTGGTTTAGGGGTTAAAAGTGTATAGATACTTTGAGATGTGGGGGGATAGCAGTTTAGGGGTTCATAGTGTTATTTAGTGCTTAGGATTTGGGGTTATGGCAGTTTAGGGGTTAACAGTTTATTGAGGTACTTTGCGATGTGGGGGGATGGTGGTTCAGGGGTTAACAGTTTATTTATGGGTGTAAGTATAATTTGTAAAGTATTTTTGTTGTGTTTTGTGCAACTTTTTATTTCCAGAACCCAGTTTACCACAGCTCTTCTACAGATCGCTGTAAGGATTTTGCTGAATTTATAATCAGTGGAAGGAAAATTGCTTGTGAAATCACGATAGCACTAGCCTAAAACCATTTGCACAGCACTGGTAATCTAGTCCATTGTGTTTTTTAACCCACTACCCTTTACTCTAGGGTTTCAGTTGCACTAACCAGACGACCAGCCATAAAATGTGATTGCACTCTCGTGACGGTTGGCTTACTTTCACTTGTAATACTGAGCTATTTCTGTCGCATCGCAAAATTATGAAAAAAACATATCGCTCACATGCAAAAGTTAGAGAGCCACTTGTAACCTATATTCTTCTAATGGGAATGTTATTGAACATTTTTTTTTAGTTTTTACTGATTCAAATTAAGTATCAGTGCAAACAATTTGAACCAATATTTATATCTTTGTGCCAAAAAATGTTGCTATCATTGGCCAGTGTATTCTTAAATTACTGCTGACTTCTATGACTAAGTGGTGCTCATCAATGTTGTCTTAAATTTCTGATGCCTTGAACTGCAAACTTGCATACAACATGAGGTCCTGCTGTGTTGCTTTTTTTTCCTTGTTTTTTTGTTTGATTTAATAAACTTTGATAATAAGCCATTTCACTCTTGGATGGAGGAAAGAAAATGAAAAAAAAATAAAAACAGCTAGCAGCAACATGATCCAATTAAGTCTGTAAAGAACATGCTATTAATTGTAGCTGATTGTTTATTCTTTCAAAGAAAAGTAAGCATTTTGTGCTGTTTTATCTAGGCAAGATGTAAAAAGTTTTTAAGAATTAGCAGTTTATATGAAATTAAAAAGAAATGGTAACAAATTAAACTATTAAATTGGAATTCCATTTTATAGATCAGGTGCTAAATATTTTCTAAATAGTTTATATCCCAAAATTAGATGAAGTATATTACAATGCTTAGGGAAGTTATATTTGATCTAGTGGTCTACAGATATTTTTTTGAGAATCATTGAGGATAAAATATTGATTACAAAGCTAAACACCAATGCTTATTATTTTTTTTAGGTCTAATTCATTGCTATTATATTTAATGTTGTATCCGTGCATAGTCCAAATTGTAGCATTTTGTTTTTCACAAGCAAAATCTGGTAAAGTAAAGATAAATTATAATGTAATATGTTTCAACTACAATAAAAGTAGATTACTTATGTTGAGTTTGATAGGAACCTGGAATGTAGCATTATTGATTTCCCATTGATTTGTATTCTATAAGTCAGTTAATTTTACACTGATTTATTCCTTTTATTCTTTTTTTTTTGTTTCAATGCTGATATAAAATATTAAGCAAAGTTTTAATAAACGTATTATATAATTATATAAAAATATATAACAGTGTATTTTATTTATATCATAACGAGCTCAAACAACATTATTGGCCTTTATTCTTAACCAGTGATATCAAGCTTTTGTGTAGGCAAATAAAACTTTTCTTAACTTCAAACATTCATACTCAGCTAGAAGAACTATTAAAAAGACATTTAGTACATAAGTGTTTTCCAAATTTCTTAAAGGGACAGTGTACAAAAGATTTTTTATTGTTTAAAAAGATAGCTAATCCCTTTATTACCCATTCCCCAGTTTTGCATAACCAACACAGTTGTTGGTGATATACTCACCCTGGACTGAATAACTTCTTTAGACCAAGACAGGTTAAAAAGAGTTTGTTTATTGATTACACACTGCAGTATGGAGAGAAACAATACAAAGTTTTCTCTGGGGGGGTCAGTCCCCTTCCCAGGTATTTATACATTCCACATCTAGGCTATTACAGTTTATGATTGGCTAGCTAACAAAATGCAAGGCTTTTAACAAATATGGTTACAACATAATTAAATAACAGTTCTACACATCAGAATTGTAGGTTTTACCGTGCTTGACCATATATCAAGAAAAAGGGCAAAGGTCAGGGATGAACTAGTGTCTACTTTTTATGAGACATTCCTTATGTTTACAAAGAGAGCATATCATTATACAAGCTTACTAATTTAGGGTTTACATACATTTATATACACATAATTTGGCCTATCAAGATAACCAGGAACTTAAGTGTTTACTAATACTAGCTGGAATGCAAGAATTTAAACAAGGATAGAAAAAGATTAGATTTAGGAAAAATAAACAGACATACACTCAGAACTAGCTACATTTTAAAGCCCCATTAAACAAGTCTGGCCTCTCCTGACTAATAATGCCCGCATACAAATTAACCCATTCAGACCTCACAAGGCACTGCAAAAAACAGAGACATATATTGCTTATTATTTTCAACAGTCCCTCCTCTGATGCTGTTAAACTCAGTGACAATAGCATCAAACAGCAATATGATTTAGTCGGGTAAACTCCATCTTAAACTGCAGTGCAGAGTTGTCGTGGTCATAGCAATGGGGTACAAGCGAGGCTGGAGCAGTTTCACAGGAGGGCATAAGTCTACTGGTTGCTGGGCTGACGAGTTACAGAGCTTGTGTAGCATTAGTTTGAGACAGATTACTACGAGAGAAAGAAAAACAATTAGTACGACAAAGATTAGCAAACCTTGCAGTATCTGTACCCCCAATTTACCCAGCCATCCTGACAAGCCATAAATCAAATCAAAATCCAAAACACTAATATCATGCAGGATAGTTAAGTAATAAAATTATAATTTTTTCATTGTTCTCTCTAAGTATTGAGCTTTGGTTTTCCACATAATTTAAAGATAATGAAGCAAGTGTGTGTAAACAAAGTGATGACATAATTAGATATGGCATTACCTGATACTCACATTGTAATGTGCTGTGGTTTAAAAGCACAAAACCAGCTACTTCATATACACAAATAAACCTGAAATTGCAATTTTTCATACATTTTATACTCTGCAGCTGCTCTTACAAGTCTAAAAAAGATTAATATAAAAACAATTGTACAGTGTACTGTCCCTTTAAGAGACTGGGGTTGCCACAGACATATGGTCTATTGCTTTGTAATCTGTATCTAATAGCTAACATAAGTATATACATATTTAAGCACAATTATATTAACACCTAAACTACCTTGAATGCTCACTGCTATTGAAATGAATGCAAAACTAATAATCCACCTGAAAATAAACAAAAAGCAAAAACAAATAAAGAATGTGGGTAAGGAGAAATATACAAAACCTCCCAGATACATTATCTAAAAAAAAATATAACCCAGTCATCGCTAGGAGAAAATTTTTATATGTACTTTACAAAAAATGAAGCAAAATAAAAATTAATGTATAGTAATGTTTCATTGTCAATAGTAAAACATTTTATACATTGTTGAAATGCCTAATTTAATAGTATTTTAACTAAAAGAACATTAATACAGAGGTACCAGACTGATGGATATGTGGTATGAAACCACGGATCCAACAGGCACCTGTACCATCAGTGTGGCAGTAACAATAAATGCATTGTCTAGTTCCCATGGGGTGGTATGGCAGACATAAATGGGAACAATGAGAATGCCCAAAAATATAAAAGGATACATGGTGAGTTTGATATACATATAACAATTACACAGAAATAGAATACATAAATCATACAAAAAATAATTGGTAACATGTGAGTGATTACTAAAAACTTTATAAAACAGAGAATTCCTTTACACACCAGTAAGAGCATCACTAGGGTGTAAATGCAGCATATAGAAATTATAATGACAAATGAAAAATCAGTTCATTAGCTTTAAACATTCAGGAAATAATCAAGCACTATCAGAGAATGATACTTCCCAAAGGGTCAGTCTTTATGGATTTCCTTGCCAGTGATAGGATCAGTCTGTGGTGGCATCAATTTGTAGTAAGATCCATGATTTAACTTCTGCAACTTCAGTATCTGTATTTGTGATAAATAATACACAGACAGGCCCCTTCTACTTTGGCTCCAGAGCTATTTTTCTGGAAAAACTTTCAACCATTATAAGATCACCAGGTGAGACGGCATGCACTACACGATTATCATTCTTTAACTGTGCAGCAAGTACCTGGATATGAAAAGACTTAAGCATTGATGTTAGTTGTATGTCATATTCTCCAAAATTAACATCACAGATATTATATTTACAGCCTGTTTCTGAGCAATGTTAAACTAATAGTCATCATCATTTTACACAGGGGGTATTGTAAAATACAGGGTAATGTATGTTTCTCTTTAAAGGATCAATAAAATTGAACCTTAATGATTTAGATAGGGCATGTAATTGAAACAACTTTAAAATTTACTTTTATAATCAAATCTGCTTGGTTCGCTTGGTATTCTTTGTTAAAGGCTAAAATTAGGCAGGCTCATAGGCTGCAGCACTAATTTGTCAAATTGCAAGTTTATAAAAAAGCACCGAGATAAGTGGGCAGCCTGCAGAGATTTGGATACTAAGCAATCACTGCGGCAAAATAAGTTTATCAATACAACCGTGTTGATCATGTAAAACTGGGTAATGTGTAACAAAGTTACTATATATATATATATATATATATATATATATATATATATATTATTTTTTTAAAACAATAAAAATGTCAAGTACACTATCCCTTTAATTTCAATAAAACTTTCCCCCTGACAATTTTATTAGTCACTAATCTTTAACACATAGATTCTACAATTATTACTCCAAGGCAGGTATACACTTTCTTTTTCCTCCAGACAAATTAAGGAAAACTTTCCCTAGTTTACACAGTAAGTTTTTCCTAATGACATTATTGAACAGTTTTGGAACATGTCATTCTGTTTCAGGACCTACAGTTACACTCAAAGGTTCTGATATGTGCTTATTCCCAACTCCAATAATTATTAAAGCTTTTGGCTATATTTACAAAGGGCTATGTGCTTTGTCTAACAAGAACTGACAGTCAGTCAGAGTCTGCATTCTTCTTAGGGTTAAAACAGTCCCCTCTCCCCTCCTCCCTTTTCTTATAGCACTGCAGCTCCTATGTTTTTACTGTCTGACTGCTCAAAAACTTATCTGTGTCACATTTTTTCTATAGTTAAAACATTTTATTCCACTTGAAAAATTAAGTTAAAGAAGTTAAACAACCATATACAGACATCTTCATTAAAATTCACCCACTAAATATTATTTGAACTAAATATTGTCTATGCATAATTATTGCAGCTGGCCAGTTCTGCAAATCAATACAAGACAATATATATATTATATATATATATATATATATATATATATTATATATATATATATATATATATATATATATATATATGAAAATTTGCAGCAAATAATTTACCATCAATAATTCTGTCTAATTTAAGTGGAGAACACAATAAACCTTATACACAAAAAGTTCAAAGTACAACATTTACCTTCAACTACACATTGTGCACTATTGCACTAAAAAAAAACATACAACAGAAACACATTGAATACTGACAATCAACCACTAATTAAAACTTCAAAAATATTCACTCCTAAGGTGGAAAACCCACCATACAAACTTCTTATATCTCCTTACATACCTCCAGCACCTCTTCAATATTTATAAACATTTTCAGGAGCATTACATTCTGAACCATCTAACAAAGAAATACATTTCCTCTCAATTATTCCTATTTTTACAAAATTGTGTAATATACAATTGCTTTGTCCATGGGTACTGATGATAACAAACACTAAAACATGATTTACCCACTTAAAGAATATAAAGCACAGTTTTAATTTATTACTTAATCTTTTAATCATTAAAACACAAACTTTTCTAACACATACTTTTACCAGTCCATCTATCAGTATTCCTATACCCCTCCCTCTTACATGCAGCTATTGTGTCTGTGTTTGTATGCTGCTGGAGTGACCAACAATTCCACATTTGAAACATTTTATTCTTTTACCCCTTGCACTCTTTTTCTTATTTTTTTTTTTTTTTGCTCTTTTTCTTCCCTTAGTGGGAGATTTAATTCTAACGCCTAGATTTAGAGTTTTGCGTTAGGGTTAAAAAGCAGCGTTAAGGGCTCCTAACGCTGCTTTTTAACGCCCGCTGGTATTTAGAGTTTCCTTAACGCGACTCCAAAATTGTTTAACGCTGAAATCATTCCCGACAACACAGACCCAGTAGTTAACATCTAACGCCAAAATAAACATCCACGAATCACAAAAATAAAATTACACAAAGTACACTTACACTCATACAAACACTACACTATATTTATTTTTCATTTTTCATATTTTCATTGCAAAATATAAAGGATCAAAGTTTCGAGATCTCGGGTGTTTGAAAAAGAAGCCACACAAATCCATTCTCCATTGACTTACATTGACAGACGGGAACAGACACTCATATAGCTACATCTAAACAATAATATTATCACATACAAACACTAATCGATACATACAAACAATATACACCACATTACATACAAAAATATGAATTTGATCACGAAATAAATACGATTTAGCTACTTTTTCACACAAGACCATGACGTCACTCACTTTACGCTCAAAACCAGTCTTGGATTTTATTTACACACACATTTTTCTCCTCCATTGACTTCTATGGGGAAGACGTGCTTGTGCACGCGACAGACAGATTTACCTAACGCACGCAAAAAGCGTAGACAAGAAAACTCTAAATACCAGAGTTACAATTGTGAAACTAACTCATGTTTTCCTGCGTTAGTCCAGCTATGACAAATAGATCATGAAATGACTATTTCCCTATGGACTTATGGCTTTTACTTATGTGAAATTCACAACAACATCAAATTGTTTGATACATTCACATTACATCAACTACAAATCACCATCACTTGTAACAAATATTTGGAATAATTACATCACATTTAAACGGACAGAAAAATAATTGGAACATTTCAGGATTCACAAACAGTAGACTATTGGAAACACCTCTCATTTACCTCGATTATAGCATTTCATTTATTCAACTCATATGCTTGCATGAACAGCATATCTACATAGGCTTAACACATGATCATTAATGGATGCACATACTTTACCTTTAGCATTCACTCATACATGTGCATTCATATGATGGGGAAAAACACATTACATTCTCTCTATGAATCAGGAAACATAAAATAGGGATTTTACTGTCCCTTTAACCTCACGATTTACTCACAATATACCATTAGGAATTACGTACAATAAGAACATAATCAGAACAGATTACAGCTGTCACTTTTTGGGAAGAAACAACAATGCTATACTGCTTTATAGAAGTCAGCATATGTGGGAGACAATCACAATATATACGTATATATGTACATAACACGCATCACGCAACAACAAAGCACACATTTATATTTTAATCATCACACAATAACAATGTAGTAAAATACAACAACACAATGAGGATTTCATAACTACACAGGCAGGTTGATAAATATGATGATGTCATTAGAAGCTTCAACCATACATATTACAGCTTTAGGACTGTACCGCCCCTTTCAGAAGTTTAGCACTCAATACTACAATACAACATATACGTAAACAAGAGTTTGGAACATCATTATTATGGCGATTTTAAAGGGATGCGTACTAAATATTGTCAGCTCGCAAATCACTTATATATACAATATTATAGATGTCAGCTGGAAGATTTTATTATTATTGCGATTTTAAAGGGACACATACAATATTGACATCTCGCAAATCACTTATATATACAATACTACAGATGTCAGCTGGAAGATCTTCAGTATTATTGCGATTTTAAAGGGACGCGTACAATATTGACATCTCGCCAATCACTTATATATACCATACTAGAGATGGCAGCCGGAAGATCTTCAGTATTATTGCGATTTTAAAGGGACGCGTACAATATTGACATCTCGCAAATCACTTATATATACAATACTACAGATGTCAGCTGGAAGATCTTCAGTATTATTGCGATTTTAAAGGGACGCGTACAATATTGACATCTCGCCAATCACTTATATATACCATACTAGAGATGGCAGCCGGAAGATCTTCAGTATTATTGCGATTTTA
Organism: Bombina bombina; assembly: GCF_027579735.1. Taxonomy (NCBI): domain Eukaryota; kingdom Metazoa; phylum Chordata; class Amphibia; order Anura; family Bombinatoridae; genus Bombina; species Bombina bombina. The sequence continues at coordinate 1,132,154,992 of NC_069500.1, forward strand.
AAGGGACGCGTACAATATTGACATCTCGCAAATCACTTATATATACATTACTACAGATGGCAGCCGGAATATCGTCATTATTATTGCGATTTTAAAAAGACGCAATATTGACATCTCGCCAATTACTCATATATACATTACTAGAGATGTCAGCTGTTACTTTATCATTTACAAACAATATTCCAGCAACATTGATTGATCACATTCTATGCACACATTATACACAAGTATACACTTTCATTCATGTTAGCGTGGACGTGTGCTTTTTACTATAAGATCGCATTTATTAAGTATTTATTACGCATATGAACAAACATTACGAAGATGCACTGTATGTGTTACATTTTACACTTTCACATTGCAATTCATTGGGGGAAAACAAAATTTCAGCAAACACCTAAAAAACCGCCCACTTTGAAAGCATTCGCGCCGCTCACATACAAACAAGTGTATACAATCAACAATTATTATGAACTCACTACCATTGAACTAACAAAGCAGAGAAAAAGGGCGCCTCCTAGTGTAGCCAATAAATCACAAATGGAGTATAAAAGAAAAAAACCATACTCACAATGTAGAAAGGCAGAGGTAATGCCTAGGAGAGTGGTCTGGAAACTTGACAGTGTCCCAGTAAACTGTGCACCGTGCAGTGGCTGCTCCTCCCAAAATCAGAAAAAGAATCTATAGTAGGAAAAGATGTAGAACAAAAGAGGGCGACCCCTAGTGCAAATCAGTTATGAAGATATATTGAGTATCAACTTAGTAACAAGGGAATACTCACAAATTGTAGTGCACACTGTAGTGCAAATGGAGCATACTAGGTATATTATGGTGACCTAGTGCACATTTAAACCAGGGTAGTGCTGCTGCAGTGGGAGATGAACTCCAAGTGAGCTGTGGATGAACGTCAGGACCGAAAAACAGAAGACTCCAGTAAAAAGTGGATATAAAAGATTTAATAAAAACAAGTGGTTTTAAAAAAACACAGATCAGACAATGAACCTGTGTTAAAAACAATGCTACGCGTTTCTAAGCGCTGACCGTGCTTTTTCCTCAGGCAAATGATACTAACTGAACTGGAGTCTCCTATATATATACCCATGCACATTTGGTGATAGGCAGCTGTGTTCAATTGAACAGGTGTTACATTGATTGGCCACAATGGTTGCCAACAACAAGTTGGAAATTTGCAAACACATTTTTTTGGAAAAAGTAAATACATATTTAAAACTGTAATGTAACAAAGTAACAATATGGTAAGAATAATACAAAGAATAAATTGCAAATATTATGAACTGTCAAACTTTCAAACATATAGTGTTGTCATGTAGTGTGCAAAGCGATATTACAAAATGTGTGTAAATTATATCAACATGATAGGCTATAATGTTTCACAAATACCAATACTTGATGGAAAGACCTCCGAAAAAAATATATATGTTGACATCGCTATAAAATATATCGTGAAAACATCAAATTACAAAAATTATTCATGAATGAAAAACAGAGGGGGTGTGTGGAACTCAACCAATGAGAACAAACTAGTAAATTCCTCTGAACTAGGTAATTTCTACAATATAACATTCCACTTAAACCGATCGTTCTCTATATATATTATACTTGAGCATATGTACATATTTTAACTTTTTTACTGTTGTGTTGAAATAATGGGGGATCGGTAATTGTACCAGATATAGCGATATTATTAATTTTCGTCTTAATCCATGATGTAATAGAATACTAGTAATCCTAATACTATATATAATGAATTTGTAAGGAAAATGAATCTAATCTACGATGTTTAAAAGACTGAATGATAAGAGAGAAATATCTATCTACCATTGGACTAATTGCACTATAAATCCCCCAAACAACATGGCCAAAGCGTCCCTTGTGATTGACATTGTATCAATTCGCTTCTGTGTTTTTGCATACCTTGCATACCTTGTAACGGTTTGATAGACGCTGCTGCTGGTGCTGCTGCACAAGTAGAGATTCAGAGAATCAGGCGGGCTCGGCGGCTCAAGTGAAACAAAGGGCTCGTTTGGTTAGAGGTCCTCGTGTCTACAGGGTGAGACCCACCTTGGAAAACATGAGTGACTTCGAGGTTTTTGACAAGTATAGGCTCATTCGCGAACAGCTCATTGGCCTTTACGATGTTCTTAGACCTCATCTGGAGCCACGTATACGAATAAGCTTAATAGCTTAAATGGCCAGATAGAGAATGCAATTTAACCATTTTGTTTTTGGTTTAGCAAAGGTTTGGTTTATGCGAAATACGCATATGTAGCATGTCTTAGCTTAAATGGCCAGATAGAGAATGCAATTTAACCATGTCATTGTCTCTTTCCGCAAATGTCTAGTTTTACTTTTAAACAGATATGTAGCATGTCCTAGCTTAAATGGACAGATAGAGAATGCAATTTAACCATTTTGTTTTTAGTTTAGCAAAGGTTTGGTTTATGCGAAATACGCATATGTAGCATGTCTTAGCTTAAATGGCCAGATAGAGAATGCAATTTAACCATGTCATTGTCTCGTTCCGCAAATGTCTAGTTTCACTTTTAAACAGATATGTAGCATGTCTTAGCTTAAATGGCCAGATAGAGAATGCAATTTAACCATTTTGTTTTTAGTTTAGCAAAGGTCTGGTTTATGCGAAATACGCATATGTAGCATGTCTTAGCTTAAATGGCCAGATAGAGAATGCAATTTAACCATGTCATTGTCTCTTTCCGCAAATGTCTAGTTTTACTTTTAAACAGATATGTAGCATGTCCTAGCTTAAATGGACAGATAGAGAATGCAATTTAACCATTTTGTTTTTAATTTAGCAAAGGTCTGGTTTATGCGTAATACGCATATGTAGCATGTCTTAGCTTAAATGCACAGATAGAGAATGGAATTTAACCATTTTGGGGGTCGATCCGATATAAATCGTCGCCTGCAAAAGCCGGCGACGCCAATATTTGCGCTTATTTGGTATCACAGTTTTTTGGGCCATAGGCAGGTATACCAAACCCGCGCAGTTTGGTATCCAATATGCAGCGTAAGGACTTACGTGGCGAAAATGGAGAAAACTTACTCCATTTTCACCTCGCCACAAAAAGCAGCCGTAAGAAGCCTTACGCTGACTATTGGAGCCCCGTAACTCCCTAAACTAACTAGAAAATAAACCTAACACCTAACGCATGCGCAATGTCTATCTCCCTGTCAACCGCGATCTGCTAAAATAAACCTAACACCTAACGCATGCGCAATGTCTATCTACCTGTCAACCGCGATCCCCCCCCCCCCCCCGAAATCCCTAATAAAGTTATTACCCCCTAAACCGCCGCTCCCGGACCCCGCCGCCATCTACATAAACTAACCCCCTACTGTGAGCCTCTAAAACCGCCACCATCTACCTTATCTATCCCCTAATCTGACCCCTTACACCGCCGCCACCTATATAAAAATTATTAACCCCTAATGTAAGCCCCTTACACCGCCGCCATCTCTATTAAAATGATTAACCCCTAATTTAATCTACCTACCCCGCCGCCAGCTATATTATCTATATTAACCCTAAGTATATTATAGTTAATATAGGTATTACATTATATATATTAACTATATTAACCCTAATTATATTAGGGTTAATATAGTTAATATAGTTACTATAGTATTTATATTAACTATATTAACTCTATCTAACCCTAACTAAATTTATATTAAATTAATCTAATTCATTTATAAACTAAAATATTCCTATTTAAATCTGAATACTTACCTATAAAATAAACCCTAAGATAGCTACAATATAATTAATAATTACATTGTAGCTATGTTAGGGTTAATATTTATTTTACAGGTAAATTGTTAATTATTTTAACTAGGTATAATAGATATTAAATAGTTATTAACTATTTAATATCTACCTAGTTAAAATAATTACCCAATTACCTGTAAAATAAATCCTAACCTAAGTTACAAATACACCTACACTATCAATAAATTTAATAAACTACAAACATCTATCTAAAAATACAATTAAATTAACTAAACTAAATTACAAAAAAAAACAAACACTAAATTACAAAAAATAAAAAAAAGATTACAAGATATTTAAGCTAATTACACCTATTCTAAGCCCCCTAATAAAATAATAAACCCCCAAAATAAAAAAAATTCCCTGCCCTATTCTAAATTCAACAAATTTCAAAGCTCTTTACCTTACCAGCCCTTAAAAGGGCCTTTTGTGGGGCATGCCCCAAAGAAAACTGCTCATTTGCATACAACAAATACAATACCCCCCCCCATTACAACCCACCACCCACATACCCCTATTCTAAACCCACCCAAACCCCCCTTAAAAAAGCCTAACACTACCCCCCTGAAGATCTCCCTACCTTGTCTTCACCACACCGGGCCGAACTCCTGATCCGATCCGGGCGATGTCTTCCTCCAAGCGGCAAAGAAGAATTCTTCCTCCGGCGATGTCATCCTCCAAGCGGCAAAGAAGAATTCTTCCTCCGGCGACGTCTTCCTCCAAGCGGCAGCAAAGTCTTCATTCTTCCGGCGGCATCTTCAATCTTCTTTCTTCGCTCCGCCGCCGCGGAGCATCCATCCCGGCCGACTGCTGAACTTGGAATGAGGTACCTTTAAATGACGTCATCCAAGATGGCGTCCGCCAAATTCCGATTGGCTGATAGGATTCTATCAGCCAATCGGAATTAAGTTAAAAAAATCTGATTGGCTGATTTAGTTTAGTTAATTTAATTGTATTTTTAGATAGATGTTTGTAGTTTATTAAATTTATTGATAGTGTAGGTGTATTTGTAACTTAGGTTAGGATTTATTTTACAGGTAATTGGGTAATTATTTTAACTAGGTAGATATTAAATAGTTAATAACTATTTAATATCTATTATACCTAGTTAAAATAATTAACAATTTACCTGTAAAATAAATATTAACCCTAACATAGCTACAATGTAATTATTAATTATATTGTAGCTATCTTAGGGTTTATTTTATAGGTAAGTATTTAGATTTAAATAGGAATATTTTAGTTTATAAATGAATTAGATTAATTTAATATAAATTTAGTTAGGGTTAGATAGAGTTAATATAGTTAATATAAATACTATAGTAACTATATTAACCCTAATATAATTAGGGTTAATATAGTTAATATATATAATGTAATACCTATATTAACTATAATATACTTAGGGTTAATATAGATAATATAGCTGGCGGCGGGGTAGGTAGATTAACTTAGGGGTTAATCATTTTAATAGAGATGGCGGCGGTGTAAGGGGCTTACATTAGGGGTTAATAATTTTAATATAGATGGCGGCGGTGTTAGGGGCTCACTTTAGGGGGTTATAGATATAATATAGCTGGCGGCGGGGTACGGGAGCGGCGGTTTAGGGGTTAATAACTTTATTAGGTTGCGGCGGGGTAAAGGAGCTTTTAGGGGTTATCATTTAGGGGTTAATAGCTTTTTTATTGTTAGGCTAGTGAGGGGGGATAGCGGATAGAGGGTTAGACAGTGCGGGCTATGTTAGGGAGGCGTGTTAGACAGTGCGGGCTATGTTAGGGAGGCGTGTTAGACAGTGCGGGCTATGTTAGGGAGGCGTGTTAGACAGTGCGGGCTATGTTAGGGAGGCGTGTTAGACAGTGCGGGTGTTTTAGACTTTAGTCAGGTTTTATAGGCGCCGGCAGTTTCTAACGTGCCGCAAGTCACTGGCGACGCCAGAAATTTGTACTTACGCAGATTTCTGGACATCGCTGGTTTGTGAGACTTACGGCACGTTAGCATCTGACGGCGACTTATATGGGATAGCTCGAGTTGCGAGCTGAAACTGCGGGCGACGCCGGTTCCCTCGCTTGCGCCGCAAACTGCGATCGATATCGGATCGCGCCCTTGATTTTAGTTTAGCAAAGGTCTGGTTTATGCGTAATACGCATATGTAGCATGTCTTAGCTTAAATGGCCATGGCCAGATAGAGAATGCAATTTAACCATGTCATTGTCTCGTTCCGCAAACGTCTAGTTTTACTTTTTAACAGATATGTAGCATGTCTTAGCTTAAATGGACAGATAGAGAATGCAATTTAACCATTTTGTTTTTAGTTTAGCAAAGGTTGGGTTTATGCGAAATACGCATATGTAGCATGTCTTAGCTTAAATGGCCAGATAGAGAATGCAATTTAACCATGTCATTGTCTCTTTCCGCAAATGTCTAGTTTTACTTTTAAACAGATATGTAGCATGTCTTAGCTTAAATGGCCAGATAGAGAATGCAATTTAACCATTTTGTTTTTGGTTTAGCAAAGGTTTGGTTTATGCGAAATACGCATATGTAGCATGTCTTAGCTTAAATGGCCAGATAGAGAATGCAATTTAACCATGTAATTGTCTCTTTCCGCAAATGTCTAGTTTTACTTTTAAACAGATATGTAGCATGTCTTAGCTTAAATGGAAAGATAGAGAATGCAATGTAACCATTTTGTTTTTAGTTTAGCAAAGGTCTGGTTTATGCGAAATACGCATACAGGGAGTGCAGAATTATTAGGCAAGTTGTATTTTTGAGGATTAATTTTATTATTGAACAACAACCATGTTCTCAATGAACCCAAAAAACTCATTAATATCAAAGATGAATAGTTTTGAAGTAGTTTTTAGTTTGCTTTTAGTTATAGCTATTTTAGGGGGATATCTGTGTGTGCAGGTGACTATTACTGTGCATAATTATTAGGCAACTTAACAAAAAACAAATATATACCCATTTCAATTATTTATTTTTACCAGTGAAACCAATATAACATCTCAACATTCACAAATATACATTTCTGACATTCAAAAACAAAACAAAAACAAATCAGTGACCAATATAGCCACCTTTCTTTGCAAGGACACTCAAAAGCCTGCCATCCATGGATTCTGTCAGTGTTTTGATCTGTTCACCATCAACATTGCGTGCAGCAGCAACCACAGCCTCCCAGACACTGTTCAGAGAGGTGTACTGTTTTACCTCCTTGTAAATCTCACATTTGATGATGGACCACAGGTTCTCAATGGGGTTCAGATCAGGTGAACAAGGAGGCCATGTCATTAGATTTTCTTCTTTTATACCCTTTCTTGCCAGCCACGCTGTGGAGTACTTGGACGCGTGTGATGGAGCATTGTCCTGCATGAAAATCATGTTTTTCTTGAAGGATGCAGACTTCTTCCTGTACCACTGCTTGAAGAAGGTGTCTTCCAGAAACTGGCAGTAGGACTGGGAGTTGAGCTTGACTCCATCCTCAACCCGAAAAGGCCCCACAAGCTCATCTTTGATGATACCAGCCCAAACCAGTACTCCACCTCCACCTTGCTGGCGTCTGAGTTGGACTGGAGCTCTCTGCCCTTTACCAATCCAGCCACGGGTCCATCCATCTGGCCCATCAAGACTCACTCTCATTTCATCAGTCCATAAAACCTTAGAAAAATCAGTCTTGAGATATTTCTTGGCCCAGTCTTGACGTTTCAGCTTGTGTGTCTTGTTCAGTGGTGGTCGTCTTTCAGCCTTTCTTACCTTGGCCATGTCTCTGAGTATTGCACACCTTGTGCTTTTGGGCACTCCAGTGATGTTGCAGCTCTGAAATATGGCCAAACTGATGGCAAGTGGCATCTTGGCAGCTGCACGCTTGACTTTTCTCAGTTCATGGGCAGTTATTTTGCGCCTTGGTTTTTCCACACGCTTCTTGCGACCCTGTTGACTATTTTGAAGGAAACGCTTGATTGTTCGATTATCACACTTCAGAAGCTTTGCAATTTTAAGAGTGCTGCATCCCTCTGCAAGATATCTCACTATTTTTGACTTTTCTGAGCCTGTCAAGTCCTTCTTTTGACCCATTTTGCCAAAGGAAAGGAAGTTGCCTAATAATTATGCACACCTGATATAGGGTGTTGATGTCATTAGACCACACCCCTTCTCATTACAGAGATGCACATCACCTAATATGCTTAATTGGTAGTAGGCTTTCAAGCCTTTACAGCTTGGAGTAAGACAACATGCATAAAGAGGATGATGTGGTCAAAATACTCATTTGCCTAATAATTCTGCACTCCCTGTATGTAGCATGTCTTAGCTTAAATGGCCAGATAGAGAATGCAATTTAACCATATCATTGTCTCTTTCCGCAAATGTCTAGTTTCACTTTTAAACAGATATGTAGCACGTCTTAGCTTAAATGGACAGATAGAGAATGCAATTTAACCATTTTGTTTTTAGTTTAGCAAAGATTGGGTTTATGCGAAATACGCATATGTAGCATGTCTTAGCTTAAATGGCCAGATAGAGAATGCAATTTAACCATGTCATTGTCTCTTTCCGCAAACGTCTAGTTTTACTTTTTAACAGATATGTAGCATGTCTTAGCTTAAATGGACAGATAGAGAATGCAATTTAACCATTTTGTTTTTAGTTTAGCAAAGGTTGGGTTTCTGCAAAATACGCATATGTAGCATGTCTTAGCTTAAATGGCCAGATAGAGAATGCAATTTAACCATGTCATTGTCTCTTTCCGCAAATGTCTAGTTTCACTTTTAAACAGATATGTAGCATGACTTAGCTGAAATGGACAGATAGAGAATGCAATTTAATAATTTTGTTTTTAGTTTAGCAAAGGTCTGGTTTATGCGAAAAATGCATATGTAGCATGTCTTAGCTTAAATGGGCAGGTAGAGAATGCGATTTAAACATATAAATATGTAAAATGTTTATTTTAGGGGATTTTCGTCTACACAAAGGAAAAGTATTTGAATATAACAATTATACATAAAATATGAATTATTTTTCATTTTGTTATGTTCATAATTAATAGGTGATTCTGGTTACATGAGGCCTTGCCTCATTACGCCGTTGCGTAACCCCACTGATGAGGCCCAGGAGCGCTATAATAGGGCGCACAAGCGGACTAGGGCTGTAGTCGAGAGGATGTTTGGGCTCCTCAAAATTAGACTCTGATGCCTTAACAGGTTGGGAGGAGCCCTCCAATACAGCCCTAGGAAGGTGGTGACGATCGTTATAGGCTTCAGCGTCCTGCATAATATTGCACAGCGGGCTGGGATGCTGCAGGCCATCCAGGCGCCCCGACGCCTCCTCCAAGATGAGGAGGATGACCCTGTTCTAAAGGGGCCATTCCGGGACGAGGGTCTCAATGTCAGAGCAGACATCATCAACCGCCACTTCAGACGGTAAATAATAGAAGTTAGATAGGAGTTTTGCGAATATGTGTGAATTCTAAGGAAATGACAAGTAGAGAATTGTGCAAATCTGTTAGGATTGTTCATCAAATGATTAAAATGTTTTAATTTATTACTATAGGTGATGCTCTGGTCATTGGGTCCTGTAACGACTTTGCCACCTGGTTTTTAAAGACAACATCAGCTGGTAAGTTTAAATAATGTATGGACTGTGGCTGGCAGGAATTTGGCATAAACAGACATCATATGGCATACATTTTACAAACTAGTATTTAGTTTACACATTACTTGAATTTTGGATACTCAGAAAGTGATCACAAGACTGTGGTTCAAGGTCTGATTCAAAGTTACACTTTAGAGATTAGGTCTGCTCAATATATGACTCATCTTCACACTTGATTGATAGAACATAACACAAGATGCTACACACGCTTAGTAAGCTAGTGACATAAATCATTTCAGAAATAGGGGGTGGGAGAGGTGTGAAGAAATAATTAACACACTTGTATTAATTGTTTGTTTATCACTTTCTCTGCCATTAGGGAGATGCCTTCATCTAAAGACTGAAAGTGAAGAATTTAAGACTGAAAGTGAACAATCCCAGACTGAAAGTGAACAATCCAAGATTGAAAGTGAAGAATCCAAGATTGAAAGTGAAGAATACCAATGTGATCATGTTTGGCATTGTCTTTCAAATGTGCTGACCTTGAAAACAATACAAAGACACGTTTACATGGTAAGTGGCAACAATTTGATGGACTAAGGCTGTGGATGCATCCTTTTTTATTTTAGATGGTATTTCACAATCCTCTCATTTGAAAATGATGAATAAGACACCTAATGAAGATAAACTGTTATTTTCAAGATAATTGACTTTCAAAGACCATGCATACAGGTTGGTTTGCACAATGCATGCTAGTTATGAATCACAGGAGGAAGAATGTTAAGAATTAGGAATAATTACATGTCCTAGATTAGAATATTTAAATTTTACATACATTACCCCTACTTTGTGCTACAGAGGAATCACATTCTGACCAATCAGACAAAGGAATACATTTTATAGTTGATAGAGAGGTATATTATTAGAAGGGGCATCAAACATTACATTTATGTTCAGCATACTATATAAATGTTTTTTAAGATGTTGTATACATTTTTTGTTTATATTTTAAAATGCTGATTTTTAAATGTAATATTGATGAGACAATATAATGTAATTTTAAATTAGGTACAGTTATATATATATATATATTTTTTAAATATCTATTGTTTTAAAAATAAAAATGTTAGAGCATAGACACAAGATGAAATGTAATTTATTTTAATGAATTTTTAAAGACGTGTTCATGAAATAACCAATGTTTATATTTTCTTTTCAGAGTTTCATCTGTGATGAATTACCCTATTTTATTTTTTCAATAATTTATTTTATTGTCATTCTCATGTATCTTCCTTAGGTATACTTTTTTTTATGTTTAAAATTGTTATGAAATGTACAATCATTTTATTTCATATTTAGATCAAGCTAGTTATTGTATGCCATATTGATGACTTTTCTGTTCTAGTGGAGTCATTTGAAGGATCATTTAACAATAGCTAGCTCGTAATATAATTGTCAAAAATTATTCATGTTACCTCTTGGATAGATATCACATATCTATATGTATTATCATTCCCTTTTAGTTTATTTATACAATGTTAAAGGGACACTGAACCCATTTTATTTAATTTTTTGATTTGATTCGTGATTTGAATAGAGCAGCCAATTTTAAGCAACTTTCAAATTAACTCATATTATCAATATTTCTTCGTTCTCTTGCTATCTTTATTAGAAAGATAAGGCATTTAATTTTGGGGGGTTTCATAAATCGGAACAGCATTTTTTGATTGGTAGATGAATTTATCAAACAATCAGCAAGGACAACCTAGGTTGTTCACCAAAAATGGGCCGGAATCTAAACTTACCATCTGGCATTTAAAAAATATATAGCAAGAGAATGAATCAAATATTATAATCAGAGAAAATTCTAAAGTTGATTAAAATGTCATGCTCTATCTGATTCACAAATAAAAATATTTGGGTTCAGTGTCCCTTTAAATGTACATATTCCTAATGTTTTTGTCCTTAAAGGGACATTAACAAAATATATCATTTAGTGAATTATAGACAAGAAAAATATGTTTTGAAAAAAACATTTAAATGTATTATTAGTATGTAATTTGATTCATTATTTAAATATCCTTTGTTTTAGAAATATCAATGCACATGGCTTAGATAATGATATAAGGCATCTATGTGCAAACAACAATCAGCATCAAAACAGCATATCTAGCTATGCTTTTAAGCCAAGATTCGAAAACTGAAAAAGATAATGAGAGAATAAAAAAATTATTACTTGGTTTGAATATTCTATTATCCATCGAAATCATTATAAACATATAGCTTAATGTCCCTTTAAGGTGAAGTTGGCTAAATACAGACATTAGAACATATTTCATTCACAGTGGGGCAAACAATACAGAAGTTTGAGAAAGGGAGGTGCATAGGTTTATGATCATCAAAGCATTATTTTGAAATATCTACTTAAAGGGACATGAAACCATAATCTTTAATTTTGTGATTTAAAGAGTATGCCATTTTTAAAACTTCAATTACTTCGATTATGTCATTATCTTAATTCTCTTGACATACTTTTCTTGAAAAGCATAGCTAGATAGGCTCAGTAGTTGCTGATTGGTGGCTGCACAGAGATGCCTTGTGTGATTTGCTCAACCATGTGCATTGCAATTTCTTCTGTTAAGGATATCTAAATAAAAAGATAAATTGAGTTACATTTCAAAGTCTAAAAATGTATTCTTTCTCCAGATCATTTTTCAAAAATATTTTGGTGTAATGTCTCTTTACAAATAAAGACGCCATTGCACAATAACATATGTGAGCAGTTCAGACAAATACAAGCTTGAGCTTTATTTACTAATAAGAAACAAGCGTGTAGTTTAACATTTATAAACAGATTATCCAAGTTACGGACATTAGAACCAGAAATTACACATTTCAGAAATGTTGCGTGGGAAACTTATCTTGCAACACGAGATTCGCATCTTTACACATTCGATTCTAATGTCACGCAATAGCACACAATCGATGTGCATTATAAATACATTTAATAGAGCAATGTCAATACTTCACAATAAGTCACGAAATTGATTTAATGAACAATAAATACATACAATGTAAAATTGGTATTACTAAAACGTATTTGTATTAAAGAAACAGAACGATATGAAACATAGAAATGTCTACAACATGTAATAATGTGACTGGATTTGATTTTTGACAATTGAAATATTAATATTTAATGGATCATGTATATCTTGAGTCAGGATGGTCTCACAGACATTCTAACAAAATTTCAAAATTGTATCCAATCAGATGTACAGATACCATGTCCCATGGTGCATCTCATGTTTACTTCACCATATAAAAGTCCATTACACGTTGCCATCTTTGTCAGTTCTCTAATGCCTGCTGGCAGTTTATATTATTATTATAATATATTTATTGGACAACCCAGCAGGCATGACACCTCCCAGGTTCACCAAGCAGGAGAGTGCTGCACTGGTCCACGCCGTCCAGGACATTTATCCGCAGCTGTTTGGGAACAAGAGGGGGTCAACAGATGCAATGTTTAAGAAGGCCCTCTGGGCGGCTATCACCAATGCGGTTCAATTGGTGTTGGGCGTCCAGAGGATCCAGGATCAGATCATGCGGAAACTATACCTACTCCCTTATGAGGTGACTTTATGCAAGCTCCTCAATCTCCGGATCCCCAAAAGATTTAGATCCTCTCCATCCTCGGCCGCCTCTTCTTCCCTAGCAGCTGCTGGATCACAAAGTCCGGACACGGCGGCCAGTGCAGATGCTTCTCCGTCCGGTGGCCTGGGAGGGAGCAGACAGAGATTCTGAATCAGGTAACTATCCAACTTCATATAATATATTAATATTTGAGTAGACTTTTAACAAATGTGTATATAGTCATATATTCAACCTATATAGATCTCACAACATACGCTACATATGATGTTTAGATATCTGATTTTAGATTAGTCACACATGAAATAGGAGTGATGTTTCTTGCGCTCTCCAGAATATGCGTCACAGAGCAAAAAGGGAAATGCGCATCAGTGAAATCCTTATCATCCGCCATTTCATACATTGACTATCGAATCATAACACAGTTAGAAATATTCTTTGTTATTGTTCAAAATTAACAAATATACGATTTCAATATCGTAATACACCCAATTGAAAATATATTTGAAGTCTTTATGAAATGATACCCATCACACTACTCTATCAAAATTAATTTAGATTCACGGATGTGTAATTCCGCTTAGAATCATTGCGCAATGATCACGAAAATTAGAATTGCGCACACACGTGAACATGTGTTTGCTGTAACTGGCATCGCTTTACACATGTTGCTCAAATCACAGATGCGTAATTCCGCTTGGGATCATTGCGCAATGATCATGAAAAATAGAATTGCGCACACACGTGAACATGTGTTTGCTGTAACTGGCATAGCTTTACATATGTTGGTCAAATCACAGATGCGCAATTCCGCTTATAATCATTGCGCAATGATCACGAAAATTAGAATTGCGCACACACGTGAACACGTGTGTGCTGTAACTGGCATCGCTTTACATATGTTTGTCAAATCACGGATGCGTAATTCCACTTGGAATCATTGCGCAATGATCACGAAAAATATAATTGCGCATACACGTGAACATGTGTTTGCTGTAACTGGCATCGCTTTACACATGTTGCTCAAATGTATATGTTAATTAGTATATATGTGAAGAATACAGTATCCTTATTTTCAATCTTATACATTCTAAAAACTATACTAGCAAAATCAAAATAAACAATGAACTATGTCCATCAATTGATGAGAATGCAAGAATGCAACAAATGAATTATAGCTACAGTCAACAACATAACAGATTGAAAATAAGAGTACAGGATATATTTTTTATGACATTAATTGAGGAAACAATGAACTCATGTGAATAAAATTCGATTATTAGTTTGTCACTGTAAATTTAAAAAAAAAATGTTTTTCTCCATGGCCTGATTTGTATTAATGATATCAAATCATCATCATTTAATATTTTACAGATCTGGATGTTGGTGCTGGAACCTCAAGCCAGGGCTTGTCACAGTATGGTATGTCTCATTGTAATTGACATTTGTCTTAGAAACATGGACATAACATTACATAATACATCCACATTGCTCGATATTTATATGGATACTCTAATTATATTTTTTTATTAGTTTAAATTAAGAATCACAATTCAAATTTTGGATTACATTGTAATACAAATCTAAAATTTGTACTATTTGAAGATATCCCTTCTATTCTTGATATCTTCATTTTACTGTAAGATTATTTTCATGGCCAATTTATATTCTGCCCCTGTGTATTGCTTGATATTTTTGGGATACATTTTGACAACATTCACATATTTTTGCATATGTTTCTATTTTACAAATATACATTACATATTTTTCTTGTTTCTAGTCATTTAAGGGACATGACAACGTGATTTTCCGGAATTTTTGAAACATTTGATTAGCTAAATTGCTTCAGTCTATTGTTATCGTTATCCTAAAATTATATCTAGGTCATTTTAGGTTAAGCAATGCATTACTGGGATTAATCGGCTGGTTTTTTTTTATGCTGCAATTTGCCTATTTTCATAGGTTCAAATCATGTGTTCAGATAACAGTAGTACATAGTTGCTCCTTTAAAAATAAAATATAACACAATGAAGCCAAAAAGTACAAAATAAGTCTATTATCAATAATTTAACAATCACAGGCTTGATTTTAATGCAAAATGTATCCAATTACACATTTTGAGCTTCATGTCCCTTTAAGAGAGGATAATTAAAGAATCTTGAGGATATCCTTAAATAACATATTAGATTGTAATTGCATGCTCCATCCCTTTCATTACATCAACATATGGAGTCGACAATTCATTAACAGCGACATTGTCAAATCCAGATATTTTAATATTAAAGGGACACTGAGCACAAATTATTAATGTTGTCATTCAGATAGAGCATGCAATATTAATCAACTTTATAATTGACTACTATAATCATATTTTCATTATTCTCTTGCTAAATTTATTTTAAAAGCAAGAATGTAAGTTTATCTGCAGGTCAATTTTTGGGGACCAACCTGGGTTGTTCTTGCTGATTGGTGGATACCTTCAACGACCAATATTTATTGATAACAATAATTGCTTAGCTGCCTTTAATATTAAAATGTTAAAATTTAAATATTATAATAGGAATCATTGTAAAATTATTTTAAGAATTTTGAAAAGTAAAATCAATAATTTCGCAAATTGATGTCAGTGTCCCTTTAATAAACAATATATTCATTCATCCTTACATTCTTTGGATGAAACAATATTGATATAAAAATCACATATTCACTGTTGGACTTACTTTATAGATATAACCATACTCTAACAGCACCATGATTGCATATTTGAAAAATAACTTCTGTTTGGTATTGTGATCAATATGTGTTGTGTCCTAAACAAGATTACTGTACCTTGCACAAATAGCTCGATGTGCCACATGGCTTTGTTTAGATTTGTGGACAGTTGTTATTCCAAATGTTGTTTGTGTTTATTCTTTGAAGAACATTGATCAATGGGTATATTTAGATATGCAATAGAATCATATGAGATGATTTTTCTGTCTAATATAGTCAGAAATTAAACATATGTTAAAGACATCTTTTTCTTCAGAATCACCTTGATTCACTTATGCATTTATTCTTCAGATTAGTGCTCTATTCTTCACATTTCTAAGTATATTATTATTAAAAATCGATACTGATGTGATTTAGTGATGTCCAAACTGTGTTCACTAATATATATCTATATCATTCATAGATATAGTTGTTGTGGGGAGCTCAGAGGGATCCAGCACCGACTCTGAGCTGCCTTTGCAGTCTTCTGGTAAGTTCATTGACTCATTCATATGTCATTGAAGGTGTATTGGTAATCAATATTATGATCATGATTCTGATGAAGCATTACATTTGAATAAAACATATAATTCAGTCCTCTGATTATATATCTATTTTATTTTAATATTGAAAGATTAAGATCTCAAAGATTTTTAGTCTACACCCTTGTTCTTCAGAAGATGGATAGCATATGTTTATTTTGATTTACAATTTTGACAATCATCAAGTGATACACACATGAGAACTCTTAAATGTTCCATGTACTCTGCTTTTGTCATTGTAAAAATAATACAGACAATAAAATGAAAATCTTAATAATTGAGAATAACAAATCTAATGTCATTTGTATGCTCCATCAAAATGATGTAAATCATAACTTTGGCTGTGTATATCTTTAATGCAACATTGATGTGTGTCTTTGAGCAACAGTAACATATGTTATAATATCTGATCTTAACATGTACACAACATGTTATGTTTTACAGAGATTAATGTAACATGTGTGTCGGAGGAGGAAGAGGCTCCCTTGGGGTCTGATGGTATGTGAAATATATCTAACATGTATCCAACATGTTTTTTTTTTAAACATTCTCTGTAAGAAAATCAAAGTCTACAGCTTTTGCAATTTAAAAAGTAATATTCATTTTATTTTAGAATACACTACTGAGCCCTTTCTATATCATGCAGCATGAACATGTGCATGGATTATTCTTTCATTTTTGTTTGATTTGTAATTCATGACATCATGATGTCACATGCATATTCCAGGCCAAACCACAATAATCATTTTCTAATAGTACAGACAGTCATTGCTATTAATCTGAGTGCCTATATGCATACCATATACTTATGGCATCATTGTTTATAAATTCAAACCCACTTCTAAGTATATCTAAAACATAATCATGTTGAAATGCCTTGATTTCATGATGTATGAGATGTTAATATATTTTTCTTATATATTTCAGATGGAACCTCCTCTTCTGGGCATCATTTTCCCACCCCTGCCCAGTCACCTCTCCAGGCCCCTGCCCAGTCCCCTCTCCAGGCCCCTGCCCAGGCCCCTCTCCAGGCCCCTCCCCAGGCCCCTGCCCAGGCCCCTCCCCAGGCCCCTGCCAAGGCCCAAAACACTCCCAGCCCTTCCCATTTTGCCTGTCCTGTCCCTCCCAAAAAAACACCTTACCCCCCCCCCTTCGCCGCTCTCCCCGTCTTTTGGCCCGTACAGCTGGGGAGTCAGGGGACTGGGAAGTTGGGGGCTGGGCAGGTGGGGGAGCTGTACGGCCAAAAGACGGGGAGAGTGGTGAAGGGGGGGGTAAGGTGGTAGCAGTTGTGCTACCCACGAGCAGCAGCACATCCCTCCACAGCCAAATCCCATCCCTTCCCCCTGTCCCAGACTTCATTGTCCTGGGTGTCGGATTGTCCTTCCCAGGCACAGCTGTAAGTATCATTCAAAATCAACATTATAAGATATTTAAAGGGACACTGAAGGCAAATTGTTTCTATTGTGATTCAAATAGAGCATGCAATGTTAACCAAATTTATAATTTACTCCTCTTATCAAATTTTCTTTGTTCTCTTGCTATCTTTATTTTAAAAAAGAAAGGCATCTAATTTTTTTAACTATTCTGAACTCTGGACATAACTTTTTTATTGTTGGATGAATTTATCCACCAATCAGCAGGGACAACCAAGGTTGATCACCAAAAATGGCCTGACATATAAACTTACATTCTTGCATTTCAAATAAAGATAGCAAGAGAATGAACAAAAGTTAAGAATAGGAGTAAATTAAAAAGTTGATTAAAATGTCATGCGCTATCTGAATCACAAAATAAAATATTTTGGTTCAGTGTCCCTTTAATATGATATCACTCCATATACCAATCACCACTACTTGGATACAACAATTGCTAAAAAAATTACATACCTTATCTCTTCTATAACCCAGTGGGAGTGTAATTACTTCTGCTTGCTATGTTTACACAGCTTGGCCTCAAGGCCAAAAGTTTTAAGGATAGGTGTGGATACCACTATATAAATAAACTATTGAAATTGCCAATGTAAGGACAATGGAAATCATTTTACAAGATTTTATACACTCAAGCTTGAAAAGTGGATCATTGAAAACCAATTAAAGGGGAGAACATGTTTGAGTAAACTGTCCCTTTAATGGTTTATGTCTGAAGAACATATTTAATGCGTAAATAATCAATCTCGAAAATTTAATTTAAAGAATGATTTGTCTTTATTATTACAATGTATCTTTGCTCAATTTTTATTATGTTGTGTAATTATCATTAATATTTTAATGTTTCTTTATTTTAGGCTGTGACTCAACATTGCTCATGCTAGAAGCTCTAGCACACATAGAGCAGGCCATGTTGAGGAACTCGCTGTTCCTGGGAAGGATACACGACACCATGCATGCCCAGCTACAGGTTCAGCGTTCGACTCTACAACATATGATGCGTGTAGAGTCAAAGCTTGAATCTGGAGCTGGACATGCACAGGATGATGAAGGTGATGCCCAGTAAGTAGAGGATCTGGAGATGCTCCAAGGGCGCAGATAATAATCTTCTGTCCATATGTTGCTGTTTTGTTTGTTCCTGTTGCCATTTGGCCTTTTTTGTTTATTGTTGTGCCTGTTGTACTCTTTTACCTTGTCAAATGGCTCCAATGGGGCTGTGCTGGCCCTTGTCAACTCCCTCCAAGGACTGTGATGCACTCTTTTACTGTTGGCCCTTGTCAACTCCCTCCAAGGACTGTGATGCACTCTTTTACCTTGTCAAATGGCTCCAATGGGGCTGTGTTGGCCTTTGTTGGCCCATGTCAACTCCCTCCAAGGACTGTGATGCACTCTTTTACCTTGTCAAATGGCTCCAATGGGGCTGTGCTGGCCCTTGTCAACTCCCTCCAATGACTGTGATGCACTCTTTTACCTTGTCAAATGGCTCCAATGGGGCTGTGTTGGACTTTGTTGGCCCTTGTCAACTCCCTCCAAGGACTATGATGCACTCTTTTATCTTATCAAATGGCTCCAATGGGGCTGTGTTGGCCCTTGTCAACTCCCTCCAAGGACTGTGATGCACTCTTTTACCTTGTCAAATGGCTCCAATGGGGCTGTGTTGGACATTGTTGGCCCTTGTCAACTACCTCCAAGGACTGTGATGCACTCTTTTACCTTGTCAAATGGCTCCAATGGGGCTGTGCTGGCCCTTGTCAACTCCCTCCAAGGACTGTGATGCACTCTTTTACCTTGTCAAATGGCTCCAATAGGGCTGTGTTGGCCCTTGTCAACTCCCTCCAAGGATTGTGATGCACTCTTCTACCTTGTCAAATGGTTCCAATGGGGCTGTGTTGGCCCTTGTCAACTCCCTCCAAGGACTGTGATGCACTCTTTTACCTTGTCAAATGGCCCCAATGTGGCTGTGTTGGCCCTTGTCAACTCCCTCCAAGGACTGTAATGCACTCTTTTACCTTGTCAAATGACTCCAATGGGGCTGTGTTGGCCCTTGTTAACTCCCTCCAAGGACTGTGATGCACTTGTTTACCTTGTCAAATGGCTCCAATGGGGCTGTGCTGGCCTTTGTAAACTCCCTCCAAGGACTGTGATGCACTCTTTTACCTTGTCAAATGGCTCCAATGGGGCTGTGTTGGCCCTTGTCAACTCCCTCCAAGGACTGTGATGCACTCTTTTACCTTGTCAAATGGCTCCTATGGGGCTGTTTTGGCCTTTGTTGGCCCTTGTCAACTCCCTCCAAGGACTGTGATGCACTCGTTTACCTTGTCAAATGGCTCCAATGGGGCTGTGTTGGCCCTTGTCAACTCCCACCAAGGACTGTGATACACTCTTTTACCTTGTCAAATGGCTCCTATGGGGCTGTGCTTGCCCTTGTCAACTCCCTCCAAGGACTGTGATGCACTCTTTTACCTTGTCAAATGGCTCCAATGGGGCTGTGTTGGCCTTTGTTGGCCCTTGCCAACTCCCTCCAAGGACTGTGATGCACTCTTTTACCTTGTCAGATGGCTCCAATGTTTCCGATTTGTCAACATGTTTTTGGTCAACGTTATCTTATTTCTTTATGTTTTATGACATAATAATAAAATACATGTCATTCCACTATTCTTTGTCCGCTTTATTCATGTCATTGATTGCAATCTATAGTTTATGTGGTTAATCCTTAAAGGGACCTGAAACCAAATAATGGTCTTTCCTGATTCATAAATATAATACAATTGTAAATGACTTAAATATTTACATCTCCAATTTAATTTGATTCATTTTCTTGATATACTTTTCATCAAGGTTTATCTTTGCAAGATTAGGATTAGCATAGGAATGAATATATATATATATATATATATATATATATATATGTGTGTGTGTATTTTTGTTCGTATATATATATATATATATATATATTTTAAAATATATTTTGTTATTTTCACATCCATGTGTTCATTTGTAAACTATTCGTGAATTGATGCACCTTTAACAAATGATCCCAGGGTTGATACTATGAGATATTTTTTTTAATTATAAATTTGATGTAAATAGTATCCTCTCTGTGAATCCTGAAACAGAATAGTTTGTATTTCATGTCCCTTTAAGTGATGCTGAGCACAATTGTTAAAGGGACACTGTACCCAAAAATTTAATCCCGTGATTCAGATTGAGCATGAAATTTAAATCAAATTTCGAATTTACTCCTATTATCAAATTATCTTCATTCTCTTTGTATCTTTATTTGAAATGCAAGAATGTAAATTTAGATGCCGGCCCATTTTTGTTGAACAACCTGGGTTGTCCTTGATGATTGGTGGATAAATTCCTCCATAAATAAAAAAGTGCTGTCCAGAGTACTGAAACCAAAATAAAGCTTAGATGCCTTCTTTTTCTAGAAAAGATAACAAGAGAACGAAGAAAAAATGATAATAGGAGTAAATTCAAAAGTTGATTAAAATTGCATGCTCTTTCAGAATTACAAATGAACAAATTCAGGTTCAGTGTCCCTTTAAGTAATGGATATGCATTTGTCATGCATTTTTGTCCTTTTTACATGAACATGGACATCTAATCTTTTTTAAAAAAGACTATTTGAATGTTGACAGCACATGTATTCCAATTTCACTTATATCTTATTGTATTACTGTAACAAAATCAATCACTGTGTGTAATGCGCATATTTTAGATGAGGAATATCTTTCTCTTATTAATGTTTATATTTAATTATGCAACGATATATGGTCATAGATAGGCTGACCATATATAAACTTGAATAAGTGACACGTTTGATCAATATATGTCATTATTGTTATTTTTAAAAAATATAAACATATATGAAAACATCAATGACAAATGTATTTATCATGTGTACCTTTTAAATGGTAAAGATGGAAACCATAGCTATAGGTAACATTTTATATATAACACATCCCTATTTTCCTAATGCATCTCCTAGCATTATAAAGCAGTTAAAGTGACATGAAACACAACAATACAAAGATTTACATTTATTTCTAAAATGTATTTCAAATTGCAATGTCGTACATAATCGTGTAACCGAAAATGTTGTTTTCATGTCTATTTAAACCATGCTGCTTGCAAAAAAGTTTAGTTAATAATCCTCTGCTTCTACTGAAATATCTCTTTATTTTCAATAATGGATTCTATTTCATATATCACAGTATTACGTTATCTCACGTGACATTCATAGCTAGCAATATAGCACATACTAGTTTATAAAATCTAAATACGTTTCTTATTGATATGCCAAGCTGTCAAATGAGTCCTTGTATTGGCTGATGTTTTTACTCGATCAAGGATGCGCCATGTTGATTAAGACGTCACCTGCCAGGCTGTCCAATGAGTCTTTGTATTGGCTGACGTTTTTACGCGATCAAGGATGCGCCTTTGATTGTATGGCATTTTTACGCGAATAAAGGATGAGCCTTTGATTGGATGGTATTTTTACGCGATCAAAGATGCGCCTTTGATTGAATGGCGTTTTTTCGCGATCAAGGATGCGCCTTTGATTGGATGGCGTTTTTACGCGATCAACGATGCGCCTTTGATTGGATGGCATTTTTACGCGATCAACGATGCGCCTTTGATTGGATGGCATTTTTACGAGATCAAGGATGCGCCTTTGATTGGATGACGTTTTTACGCGATCAACAATGTGCCATGTTAATTAAGACGTCACATGCCAAAGTTGAAAAACCATCTGATTGGATTACGTAGTCCCGCAATATTAGAATTTGCACGTAACCCACGTTTGAGAACCCAAGTTTAAAACCATGGCGAGTATGGATTGTGTGAATCATGTAACATTGTTGACCCATAGCTGTAAAGAACACAACATTCTCTTTTGATGGCTGTCTTGTTGAATAAACAAATGAAAGCAAAATGTTTTCCTGCATAAGATATTTTGAAGCAAGTGCGAATCCATGGATATAGTCCATCTTGTTTAATATGTTTATCAACAATATGTTCCTTTATATGAAGAATGACTGTGTTGTGTATAATTTTAAACATATCGAATTCAGAAATATTCCCTACTGTATTTGAATCAAGTAATCAATATGCATTGACCTTTATCATATGCTAAATATATGAGATGCCTACTTTTTCAATGTTGTATCGTGATATTTTTTGTTTAAGGGTTATTAGACACTAATTTTTAAAACACATATATGTTTTGAATATCTATTTATATTTTTTTCTTATTTTTTAAAAAAATGTCTATTTTTGATGATGTTTAAAGAACATTGCAGTGATTTTCTGACTCCTCGCCAAGCCTCAAAGTTTGATGTGAGTACCATCAGCTACCTTCTCCAGCTTGCTCCTGTTTATGTAAAGGGTCTTTTCATATGCAAATGAAGGGGTATTGTGTTATTTCCCACTTGGAACGGGCTTTCCAGCTATCTTTTCAACATAGCTAAACAGATTTTCTAAGTAAGTGTTTAAACCGTTTTCTCATGGATTTTGATATCAGTATGTGGTCATCTGGTTGTTTATAGTAGTATATATTACATGCAGTTGTCTGAAAATGATTGTATACTGTCCCTTTAATGTAAATGTTGAGTATTGTGTCATGTATGAGTTCCACATTGGTTAATCTCCAAATATATTATTGTAAGCATATATTTCTAAAGTAAATCATAAAATGACCTGAAACCATATTCCTTATAAATTAAATGTCTTATTTAAAAAAATTCAAACACAATAATGTCTCTTTAAGAAAATAGACTTTATTTAACACGTCATTGGAAATCCTATTGCAATATTTTCTTTTTTGAACAAGTACATGTAGATATACCAACAATCAAAGAATTAGCATATGTTAGCATATGTAATTTTTAAAAGGGACAGTCTTGAAAACCAATAATGAATTTATTCGTGATTTTTTTATTTTTTTATTAAATTATCTCAAACGTTTCTCACCAATTTATCATAACTCTCTTGTTATTCTTAGTCAACAGCTAAACCTAGGAGGTTCATCAGCTCATTTCTTAGAGCTTGAAGAGTGCATGTAATCTGAATGATTTTTGACCACTAGAGGGCATTTTTTTCAAATTTTCATATAGAAAACATTGAGCTCATACAGCATAGTGACCTTGGATTGATCAGTGATTGGCTAAAATGTTGGTCTGTCAAAATAACATGAATAAGTGGTCATTTTTCAGAGGCATAGATACAAGGGTAATCACATAAATCACACGTGTATTTCACAAATTTTCTTTTACAAAACTTGATAATGCGTAATACAGTGTTTTCTTGGTAAACAACAATAATGTTCAGACTGTCCCTTTAAGCTGTGTTATTGGCATTCAAACAGTAATATGCCATCATGTATAATTGTAATGGTCATTTTGTTTGAGATTAGGGAAACAGTTTGGACATCACAGAAACCAATCAATGAAATGAACAAGGATAGGTATGTGATGATGTGGTGTCCACACACTTGTAACCCACACTCTGCAAACAATCTGCTTTCATGGACCCGGTCCCATAGAAGCAGATTATATGCAGAGTGTGGTCCACAAGTGTAAGAAGACATCATCACATACCTATCCATTACACATTAAATAACCCAAAAAATATATACGTGAAAATACTTCCTTCCTCTTCCTTCCCCTCTTCCCACGAGACTGAGGCTCTGGGGGTGGCAACTGCCCATTCCGACGAGTTCTCATGGGAGATGTTTGGGGAAGAGGGGAAGGAGGAGTACTGGGATGACCAGGCTGAGGAGGAGATTGAGTACCAGGAGCAGATGGCCCAGTAGCAGATGGCCCAAGTTTAGATGGCCCAGGTTCAGATGGCCCAGCAGCAGATGGCCCAGCAGCAGATGACCCAGCATGCACCTCCTGGAGGAACTGAAATAGATCTGTGAGAATCTGCACAAGCTGGTTTTGGCCTTCTATAATTTCTCTTTGTCCTTCTCGAAGGGCACGAATATCTTCTGACATCTGGACTCGAGTTTGAATATTTTCCCTCCGGGAGGCATGCATTTGTTCTTGGAGATCCAGCAATACCTGCACCTCAGCTATCTCCTCCTCCTCAGGTGCTGCTGGTGCATGGCGGGCTGCTGGTGCAGTGGGGGCGGCTTCTTCTTCTTCGTGGCAATTGATCCCCACCACTCTCATACCTGGGTGAATGAGGAGCCTGTGGTTGCTGTGCTGGCTCCTCCCCAGACTCTGTATATTGCAAAAATAAAGAAATGTATATATTAGCATATTTCCAAATAAAGATGTAAATGCTTTTGCTTACAGTAGAATTACAAATGCAGCCTCATTAATCCACTTTGAAATCTAACAATCAATACGATTTCCGCATTTTCCAAACCGTGTTTGTGATATCTATCTGGTCAATCTGAATGTTTTTACATTTGTTTTCAGTCTGTTTAAATGCACACCTAACCTGTAGCCTAGATACTAATGTAATCGCAAAGTAATTGTGAATGCGTTTACGTAATAATGTGTAAAAAAGCGTAATAGCATTAATCATATTCTTAAAGGAACATTAAACCCACATTTTTTCATTCAATGTTCAGATAGAGAATACTATTTTAAACAACATTCAAATGTACTTCTTTTATTTAATTTGCTTCATTCTTTAGATATCCTTTGTTGTTGAAATACCAATGCCCATGGTTTAGCCAATCACATGAGACATCTATGGGCAGCCACCAATCAGCAGCTACTAAGCCTATCTAAATATGCTTTTTAGCAAAGGATATCTATAGAAGGAAGCAAATTAGATAATAGAAGTAAATTATCAAGTTGTTTAAAATTGCATGCTATTTCTAAATCGTGAAAGACAAATTTTGTGTTTTATGTCCCTTTAAATCCATTCTTTATTTTTGAGGTTGAGAAATTATTAAATGAGTTTACCGTCAGATGAGAGTGGCAGGTACCCGGTATCTACTCCTCCGATACCGACTATGGCCACCTCGGAGATGCTGGGACGCAACATATCCTCTCATCTGTTATACTCCACGGTCAGTGGAGGCCCGCCACTGGTTACTGTTGCATGTTGGTACTCCCAAAACATTTTTCTTTTCAGCTCCATTTTGTAGTCCTGGTAGCGATGTTTAATGGATTTGACATCCCTGTTGTGGCCCCCTACTGCATTAACTGCATCCCTTATCTCCAGCCAGAGCTTCCTCTTGTCCCTTGGGGTGGCCTTCTGAGCTTGCAGCCTCCTAGCCCTCTGCACATATGCCTCTACGAGGGCCTCCTTCTCCTCCATAGTAAACCTCGCCTCCCTAGTCAGCTTGGCCTTCCACTGTGATGGTGTTCTCCGCTCCGTTTCCCAGACTGTGAAGCCCTACTCTGTCCGCCACTGGGCCCAGCCACTTGTTCATCTTGAACTAAGTGGCTGGGTCCACCCATCGCTTCCTCCCCTGCTTCCTGCCCCCCTTGCTGCCCCCTTCCTGTCCTGTTCCTCTCCCTCTCCCCCTCCCCCTCCCTCTCCCCTGACTAATCTCCTGCCTGCCCTCCTCTTCCATTTCTTCCCTACACTAATCCCTAACTCCTACAACAAAAAGTGAATGTGCCCAAATGAAAGGGGTTCAAAATAAATAAATAAAAAGAGAAAAAAAGTGCTCAAAGTGTGAAAGGGATATAAATAAAAGAGGGTAAGGAGTATTTAACAAACTAAAACTTAAAAGTAGACTAAAATGAGGATATGTAAACTAAATGTAACGATGGGAAGGGTATGGGATTCGAGGGAATGGGGTATGGGATTAGAGGGAATGGGGTATGGGATTACAGTGAATGGGGGATGGGTTTACAGGGAATGGGATTACAGGGAACGGGGTATGGAGTGTAGTATGAGAGGGTATGGGGTATGGAGTGTATGTTGTGTTATTGATAAGTGTATGTATGTATTGAATGTGTTTGCATGTAAATGTGTTACGTATACAGAAAAAGCACTTGCACACTCACCCAAACCAACTCTCGCTCACTACCGCTCTCTTCCTATCTCACACTACAACTAACTAACTCACACCACCACTAACTAATTCACACTACCACTAACTCACACTACCACTAACTCACACTACCACTAACTAACTCTCACAATAACACTAACTCACTCTCTCACACTAACACTAACTCTCCCAATAAAACTAACTCGCACTAACTCTCACAATAACTCACTAAATCTCAAATCTCCAAAAACCCGCCAGCAACACAGTCAAAGAAGCCATGCTTGTGTTGTGCTTATATACCCTGTGTAAATGTTTAATGATGTACCAGTTTGCCTTGTAAATTGTGTTCAGGTGTGCTTTGTTAGTAATTAGTATGTGTGCAATGTGTATTTGTTGTGTGAATTTGGGCATGCTCATATTGAGTTAGTATTTGATGAATGTGTAGAATGCAATGATGTCATAGTGATCGTTTTCCATAACATTGTCCAATAGTATTATGTGTAAATGTAAATGTTTATTTGTGATGGTGTCGTATTTGTGAAGTGTTGTAAATGTTTGTTTGTACTAATATTCCGTAATGTTGAATGCGAGTGTTTGGATTGTGTATGAGTGTGCAATTCTTTTTTCGTGTTGTTTTGTTCCGTGTTACCGGATCGTAAGGTATATGTGTATTCCTTGTTTAGTGTAATGTTTTATTTTCCCAGCTTATGAATGTGTAATGCGTGTGTGCTACGTTTGTGATTGTTGTTATTACATTTTAATTTTGTTTTTATTGTGCATTATGTGTTGGAGTTCATATGACCAAGCAGTGCGTATTTCTCACGAGAACAAGTGCTAGTTGAAAAAAGTATGCTTTTCTGATTTCTCATAGATCTCTATGGGTGATTGTCTAACGCGGGCGTGATTACGCGTCTAAAATATACGCGTTAGGAGTCGCGTTAGGAGCTTGTTTTTAAACTCGTAATACTAGCGTTAAAAACGTGCGTTAGGAAAAAAAGACGCGTAGCTAACGCACCCCTTCTAACGCAAAACTCTAAATCTAGGCGTAAGTTTTTAATTCTTTTTTGATAATTATCCTCTAGCGAAGCCTTTAGTGACTCACACTTTTTACTGCCTCAGTATTCCATTTAACATATGCTTTCTACTCTTCTGATGTAGGGTTGTTCTTTTTTGAAACCTCTGTTAGAACATTACTTAGGGTATTTATTTTATCTATGTTCCAAGAGCCACCCTCTGGCCATATATTGGACCCTTTATTTTGAGTTAGTCGGGACCATTTAGTATGATAAGTATTACAAAAAGGACTACTATTACTTACGATTAACACAAATTCTAAAAAACTAAAACAACAAAACCAACAAAACAGAACAAAAGAGAATTGTATTGTATCAGGGGACCTTCACCACAACCTGGCAACACTACACCACGTGTTTGCCCTCAAAGGGACATCATACACTCATTTTTTTCTTTGCATAAATGTTTTGTAGATGATCTATTTATATAGCCCATAACGTTGTTTTTTTTTTTTTTTGATAAATGTATAGTTTTGCTTATGTTTAAATAACATTTCTATGATTTTCAGACTCTTAACCAAGCCCCAAAGTTTTATGAGAATACCTTCAGCTACCTACTCCAGCTTGCTTCTGTTTGTGTTAAGCGTCTTTTCATATGCAAAAAAAGGGGGATGGGGTGTGTGTCTTATTTCCCACTTGCAGTGGGCTTTCCAGCTACCTTTTCAAAAGAGCAAACTGAGAGCTTCTAAGTAAGTTTTTAAACAGTTTTATACTGGATTTTTATATCAGTATATGTGCATATTATTATTTATAGTAGTGTCTATTACATGCAGTCAAATGAAAATGAGTGTATACTGTACCTTTACATGACTGCTGCAGTCTTACGTCTACCCAGGATAGCCCCTTCACTAAGATTAAAAATATTTTCTTCACTGGGAATACTATCAGTGCTCAAACAAGAAATAAAGCTGTCTAATCAGGACTTATCCAGAAGGATTTCCTAAACAAATAATCAGATAACAGGTAACTATGTTGCCTCTTAGGGTGTCTTAGGGTATCTGCCAGGTCACAGTTTCGGATATAGGTTTGTCACAGTTCCCCTTGCATTCAAACACTGACTGGTTAACGTCCGGTGGGTCTTGCAGTCAGGTTGGGGCGGCTAGAAATGTAAAGCCAGTCTCCAAATCCCAGTTGCCTTTAAATAGAAACCCTCCTAGGTCACAAGTTTTAACTTTTTTACAAAAACAATTTACACAATACAACACATAACATTAATAAATCAATAAACAAAGCCTCTTAGGATAGCGTCACCCAGAACACCAAACAGCTTTGACCCCTTACCCAGAGACACTGAATTACTGTTAAACTAAAAACAAAAATGTTCTTACCATTCAGAAGACCGGTCTTAATTGAGTGTCCCTGTAGCAGAAAGTCTTTGCCACTTGGACTGCTGTCTGAGATTTTGCCATCCGGCCAACTACGCCATGTGATGGTGATATACTCACCCTGGACTGAATAACTTCTTTACACCAAGACAGGTTAAAAATAGTTTGTTTATTGATTACACACTGCAGTATGGAGAGAAACAATACAAAGTTTTCTCTGGGGGGGGGGTCAGTCCCAGGTATTTATACATTCCACATCTATGCTATTACAGTTTATGGCCTAGATTTAGAGTTCGGCGGTAAAAGGGCTGTTAACGCTCCGCGGGTTTTTTTCTGGCCGCACCATAAATTTAACTCTGGTATCGAGAGTTCAAACAAATGCTGCGTTAGGCTCCAAAAAAGGAGCGTAGAGCATTTTTACCGCAAATGCAACTCTCGATACCAGAGTTGCTTACGGACGCGGCCGGCATCAAAAACGTGCTCGTGCACGATTCTCCCATAGGAAACAATGGGGCTGTTTGAGCTGAAAAAAAAACCTAACACCTGCAAAAAAGCAGCGTTCAGCTCCTAACGCAGCCCCATTGTTTCCTATGGGGAAACACCTCCTAAGTCTGCACCTAACACCCTAACATGTACCCCGAGTCTAAACACCCCTAACCTTACACTTATTAACCCCTAATCTGCCGCCCCCGCTATCGCTGACCCCTGCATTACACTTTTAACCCCTAATCTGCCGCTCCGTAAACCGCCGCCACCTACGTTATCCCTATGTACCCCTAATCTGCTGCCCTAACATCGCCGACCCCTATGTTATATTTATTAACCCCTAATCTGCCCCCCACAACGTCGCCGACACCTACCTACACTTATTAACCCCTAATCTGCCGAGCGGACCTGAGCGCTACTATAATAAAGTTATTAACCCCTAATCCGCCTCACTAACCCTATCATAAATAGTATTAACCCCTAATCTGCCCTCCCTAACATCGCCGACACCTACCTTCAATTATTAACCCCTAATCTGCCGACCGGAGCTCACCGCTATTCTAATAAATGTATTAACCCCTAAAGCTAAGTCTAACCCTAACACTAACACCCCCCTAAGTTAAATATAATTTTTATCTAACGAAATAAATTAACTCTTATTAAATAAATAATTCCTATTTAAAGCTAAATACTTACCTGTAAAATAAATCCTAATATAGCTACAATATAAATTATAATTATATTATACCTATTTTAGGATTAATATTTATTTTACAGGCAACTTTGTAATTATTTTAACCAGGTACAATAGCTATTAAATAGTTAAGAACTATTTAATAGTTACCTAGTTAAAATAATTACAAATTTACCTGTAAAATAAATCCTAACCTAAGATATAATTAAACCTAACACTACCCTATCAATAAAATAATTAAATAAACTACCTACAATTACCTACAATTAACCTAACACTACACTATCAATAAATTAATTAAACACAATTGCTACAAATAAATAAAATTAAATAAACTATCTAAAGTACAAAAAATAAAAAAGAACTAAGTTACAGAAAATAATAAAATATTTACAAACATAAGAAAAATATTACAACAATTTTAAACTAATTACACCTACTCTAAGCCCCCTAATAAAATAACAAAGCCCCCCAAAATAAAAAATTCCCTACCCTATTCTAAAATACAAATATTACAAGCTCTTTTACCTTACCAGCCCTGAACAGGGCCCTTTGCGGGGCATGCCCCAAGAATTTCAGCTCTTTTGCCTGTAAAAAAAAACATACAATACCCCCCCCCCAACATTACAACCCACCACCCACATACCCCTAATCTAACCCAAACCCCCCTTAAATAAACCTAACACTACCCCCCTGATGATCTTCCTACCTTGTCTTCACCATGCCAGGTTCACCGATCCGTCCTGGCTCCAAGATCTTCATCCAACCCAAGCGGGGGCTAGACATCCACTGAAGAAGTCCAGAAGAGGGTCCAAAGTCTTCCTCCTATCCGGCAAGAAGAGGACATCCGGACCGGCAAACATCTTCTCCAAGCGGCATCTTCTATCTTCTTCCATCCGATGACGACCGGCTCCATCTTGAAGACCTCCAGCGCGGATCCATCCTCTTCTTCCGACGACTAGACGACGAATGACGGTTCCTTTAAGGGACGTCATCCAAGATGGCGTCCCTCGAATTCCGATTGGCTGATAGGATTCTATCAGCCAATCGGAATTAAGGTAGGAATTTTCTGATTGGCTGATGGAATCAGCCAATCAGAATATAGTTCAATCCGATTGGCTGATCCAATCAGCCAATCAGATTGAGCTCGCATTCTATTGGCTGTTCCGATCAGCCAATAGAATGCGAGCTCAATCTGATTGGCTGATTGGATCAGCCAATCGGATTGAACTATATTCTGATTGGCTGATTCCATCAGCCAATCAGAAAATTCCTACCTTAATTCCGATTGGCTGATAGAATCCTATCAGCCAATCGGAATTCGAGGGACGCCATCTTGGATGACGTCCCTTAAAGGAACCGTCATTCGTCGTCTAGTCGTCGGAAGAAGAGGATGGATCCGCGCTGGAGGTCTTCAAGATGGAGCCGGTCGTCATCGGATGGAAGAAGATAGAAGATGCCGCTTGGAGAAGATGTTTGCCGGTCCGGATGTCCTCTTCTTGCCGGATAGGAGGAAGACTTTGGACCCTCTTCTGGACTTCTTCAGTGGATGTCTAGCCCCCGCTTGGGTTGGATGAAGATCTTGGAGCCAGGACGGATCGGTGAACCTGGCATGGTGAAGACAAGGTAGGAAGATCATCAGGGGGGTAGTGTTAGGTTTATTTAAGGGGGGTTTGGGTTAGATTAGGGGTATGTGGGTGGTGGGTTGTAATGTTGGGGGGGGGGTATTGTATGTTTTTTTTTACAGGCAAAAGAGCTGAAATTCTTGGGGCATGCCCCGCAAAGGGCCCTGTTCAGGGCTGGTAAGGTAAAAGAGCTTGTAATATTTGTATTTTAGAATAGGGTAGGGAATTTTTTATTTTGGGGGGCTTTGTTATTTTATTAGGGGGCTTAGAGTAGGTGTAATTAGTTTAAAATTGTTGTAATATTTTTCTTATGTTTGTAAATATTTTATTATTTTCTGTAACTTAGTTCTTTTTTATTTTTTGTACTTTAGATAGTTTATTTAATTTTATTTATTTGTAGCAATTGTGTTTAATTAATTTATTGATAGTGTAGTGTTAGGTTAATTGTAGGTAATTGTAGGTAGTTTATTTAATTATTTTATTGATAGGGTAGTGTTAGGTTTAATTATATCTTAGGTTAGGATTTATTTTACAGGTAAATTTGTAATTATTTTAACTAGGTAACTATTAAATAGTTCTTAACTATTTAATAGCTATTGTACCTGGTTAAAATAATTACAAAGTTGCCTGTAAAATAAATATTAATCCTAAAATAGCTATAATATAATTATAATTTATATTGTAGCTATATTAGGATGTATTTTACAGGTAAGTATTTAGCTTTAAATAGGAATTATTTATTTAATAAGAGTTAATTTATTTCGTTAGATAAAAATTATATTTAACTTAGGGGGGTGTTAGTGTTAGGGTTAGACTTAGCTTTAGGGGTTAATACATTTATTAGAATAGCGGTGAGCTCCGGTCGGCAGATTAGGGGTTAATAATTGAAGGTAGGTGTCGGCGATGTTAGGGAGGGCAGATTAGGGGTTAATACTATTTATGATAGGGTTAGTGAGGCGGATTAGGGGTTAATAACTTTATTATAGTAGCGCTCAGGTCCGCTCGGCAGATTAGGGGTTAATAAGTGTAGGCAGGTGTCGGCGACGTTGTGGGGGGCAGATTAGGGGTTAATAAATATAACATAGGGGTCGGCGATGTTAGGGGTAGCAGATTAGGGGTACATAGGGATAACGTAGGTGGCGGCGATTTGCGGTCGGAAGATTAGGGGTTAATTATTTTAAGTAGCTTGCGGCGACGTTGTGGGTGGCAAGTTAGGGGTTAATAGATATAATACAGGGGTCGGCGGTGTTAGGGGCAGCAGATTAGGGGTACATAAGTATAACGTAGGTGGCGGTCGGCAGATTAGGGGTTAAAAATTTTAATCGAGTGGCGGCGATGTGGGGGGACCTCGGTTTAGGGGTACATAGGTAGTTTATGGGTGTTAGTGTACTTTAGGGTACAGTAGTTAAGAGCTTTATAAACCGGCGTTAGCCAGAAAGCTCTTAACTCCTGCTATTTTCAGGCGGCTGGAATCTTGTCGTTAGAGCTCTAACGCTCACTGCAGAAACGACTCTAAATACCAGCGTTAGAAAGATCCCATTGAAAAGATAGGCTACGCAAATGGCGTAGGGGGATCTGCGGTATGGAAAAGTCGCGGCTGAAAAGTGAGCGTTAGACCCTTTAATCACTGACTCCAAATACCAGCGGGCGCCCAAAACCAGCGTTAGGAGCCTCTAACGCTGGTTTTGACGGCTACCGCCGAACTCTAAATCTAGGCCTATGATTGGCTAGCTAACAAAATGCAAGGGTTTTAACAAATATGGTTACAACATAAGTAAATAACAGTTCTACACATCAGAATTGTAGGTTTTACTGTGTTTGACCATATATCAAGAAAAAGGGCAAAGGTCAGGGATGAACTAGTGTTTACTTTTTATGAGACATTCCTTATGTTTACAAAGAGAGCATATCAATCTACAAGCTTACTAATTTATGGTTTATATTCATTTATATACACATATATTTGGCCTATCAAGATAACCAGGAACTTAAGTGTTTACTGATACTAGCTGGAATGCAAGAATTTAAACAAGGATAGAAAAAGATTAGATTTAGGAAAAATAAACAGACATACACTCAGAACTAGTTACATTTTATAGCCCCATTATAAAAGACTGGCCTCTCCTGACTAATAATGCCTGCATACAAATTAACCCATTCAGACCTCACAAGGCACTGCAAAAAACAGAGACAGATATTGCTTATTATTTTCAACACAGTTATATTAATATTTGTTTTACCTCTGTCATTACCTTGTATTAAATTAAGCCTCTGCAGACTTCACCCTTATCTTAGTGTTTTTGACAGACATGTAGTTTAGCCAATCAGTGCAGACTCCTAAATAACTCCACGGGAGTGAGCACAATGTTATCTATATAACACACATGAACTAGTACTGTCTAACCGTGAAAAACTTTCAAAATGCTCTGAACTAAGAGGTGGTTTTCAACGGTTTAGACAATCAGTTTGAGCCTAGGTTTAACTTTTCAAAAATACCATCAAGGGAACAAAGCAAATTTAATGATAAAAGTCAATTGGAAAGTTGTTAATTGCATGCCCTATCTGAATCATGAAAGTTTAATTTTGACTAGATTGTCCCTTTAAATTACAATTTTATTAGCAAACTAATCATCTTTGTAAGTAATGTCGCATGGTGGAAATTCAAATCTATTACAGTTTGTCTTGCAAAACAATTCATATGCCTGTTGGATGATTTTTGTCTTTCTTTTTTACAACTTTCCAATCCATGAGAAGAGATGCCTTACACATGAGTTAACCTACCTGAATTGGACATCTATTGCACAATTACTTTTCTGCTTATAATTGGTTGACTTCATCAATACATGTGTGTCAATGGATTTTTATGTGCTTTCTATTGCCCTTCATGCCATTTTTATATAGTTAACGTGTTGCTAAGGTTGCTGTTGAGTAAGAATAAGTGTGTGAGAAAAAATGTAGTCAACATGATAGAGAGGGCAAAAAGAAAGTTTTTTTTAAAGCAAATGGTTTTAATCAATTTATTAGTATGAGCTACATCATGTTCAGGTGGTGCTATAACATTGCTGTCATAACACTATAAGGTTGATCACAATCTATCCTCTGTTCTCTTTCAACATGCTTTTCAGCTGCTAATAGGCACTTCTAAGGTCACAATTATTGCAATTACTGTTTTTCAATTGCTTTTAAACCTGAAAGTGCATTTTCAGCTTGCTCAAAAAAATCATATTATATACTTTAGCAGAGACTTATTCAAGGTAATCACAATCCAATTTTGCAGTGCTTTTCAACAGAATTTTGGGATCCTTGCTGCTTTAAAATACCAACATTGCCTTTTCAACATATTTGTAGGTATTTCAAGACATTTGGGGGCAAAATTATCAAGGGCCCCTGATGGCCTTGTTTCCACATGAGCCTTCAGGCTTGCCAGAAAAAGCAGTTATGAAGCAGCAGTCTTAAGACCACTGCTCCTTAACTGGTCCGCTGCCTCTGAGGCTGTGGACATCAATCCGCCCCAATCCCATATGATCGGGTTGATTGACACCCCCTGCTAGCAATCGATTGGCCGCAAATCTGCAGGGGGCAGCATTGCACAAGCAGTTCACTAGAACTGCTTGTGCAATGTTAAATGTAGACAGCGTATGCTGTCAGCATTCAGCGATGTCTGTTGGACATGATACGCTATAGCGTATCATGTTGGACAGCCATTGATCAATTGACCCCTTGGAATTAATCAGTTTTTTTTTTTTTTTTGCAGGCAATACGCACTGACAATATCCAAAGCGGCATTTTGATTGTATATATGAATTAATGGTTCACTAAGCTTCTCTTTATCTCTCTTGGATAGTCCTGAAATTGACATTAGTTTATGTATTTAATAGCCATTGTTTTCAATATGAAGAATTTGGTGATAGTAATAGAAATATTAGAAGATTGCTAATTATTTATTTTTTTAAACTGTCACGGTTATTTTTTTTTTTTTTGTGATTTCACGATTTTCAATGTGTGTTAAAATCTCATTGTAAATTCTTCTATTTGAAAAAAATTCTTCTTGATTGAAGATGAAATTCTCTCAAAATCAAACAGCATTATGCTTTTGTAGTGGCTGTATTTCTCTATATTATTGGTAAGGGCCTTTTTATTATTGTTATGTAACTTTAAGACTATGTAAAAAATGCAAAAATGTAGCTCTTCTGCTTCTGTTGTGAAAGCTAATCCAAAGAACAAGGTAGATTCGAAAAGCCAGCAACGTCAATGATCTGTGAAATTGCACTGCTTCTGTTACAGGATACAAAAATATATGTGTTCCAAGATGTTGGCACCCAGTATAAAAATTCAGAGTTTTACCAACTGGCTTCTGTAATGGGTTAAAATAAGAGAACAGTTTTAAATAGAGCTGTGGGTACAGGGTGACAAACAATAGCATGTTGAATAGTAACTATTCTACTTTAGTTCTACCCAGTAGTTAATGTCCCTTTAAAATTAACATAGCCTTTGTATTTGATATTTTCATTTGGATTGCAATCATCTATCCCAAACACATGAATTTAACTAATGAAAACATGTTTTCATGAGGGTTTTATAGTTAAAAATAAATTCATGGCTGAGGTCTTTTATTGTTAGAAGACCAGGGCCAGACTGAGAAATCAAACTAACCCTGGAAATATTTGAAGACTGGCCCCAGTACCCCCCGGCCCTGCCTCCACCACCAGCCCAAGACCCCTGGACCTTCCTTCATGCCCCCCACCTTGCCTAGGGACTTTTTATTGCTGCTACAAGCCCCAAAACTTAATAAAGACGCTGTCTGCTTAATAATATAAATTTGTTAGATTGGTGCAAATAACCATTTCATATCACTTTAAATAACTTTATAATAAACATTTTATTTTTATAACTTTATAATAAACATTTTATTTTTTATCAACCAAGCATTTTAAAGTTATCAAATGACCAGATTTCTGTTTTGTACAAGTTTCGTGGTTTGAAAATGTATTTTAAGCTGAATTTTTAGCTTTTTTTTTTATATAAAACAGGAAATGATTGTTT
Source organism: Bombina bombina (assembly GCF_027579735.1). NCBI lineage: Eukaryota > Metazoa > Chordata > Amphibia > Anura > Bombinatoridae > Bombina > Bombina bombina. The sequence goes on from NC_069500.1 coordinate 1,132,191,986, forward strand.
ACTAATAACAAACTTATCATGTGCAAACATTTTAACTGTAACAAATCCAAAAATCCCACAAAAATGTGTTTTCCGATCATTTAGAAAATCATTGTAAAATTGTAGTTTATCACAAATCTGAGACCCATTCAACAAACTGGAAACTCATCATCCCTCACCACAATCTACTCCCTACTTTTTGTCTCCAATTACCACTTAGACTGTAAGCTCTGTAGGAAGAAAGGCCCTAGAATACTTCTATCCCAAACTGCTGTCAATGTCTTGTGTTTATTTAGATATTATATCCCTGTATAAAGCTACTGAATCTGTAGCTGCATTACAATTATTATTATTATTAATATTCAGCTAGAGAGTTGTGCATTATGACTCAAATATTATCGGTATGGGCCATAACGCTTCATTTTCCCTAATGCTGCTATTACAAGTTTCTGTAGTGCCACAAATATCACCATCTACGACTACGCTTAAATACTTAATGCTCACCCAGACCCAGTAGTTAATGATATACCGATAACAAAAACATCCACAAATCACTTCAAAAACAGTACACAAAGTACACCTACACTCATATAAACACTTTACAATATTTCATTTTTAAATTAAAATGTTTCATATCAAAATATAACGTTGTAAAGTTACGAGATCTCAGGTGTTTGAAAATAAGTGCACACAAACCCATTTTACATTGACAAACATAGACATACGGGAACATACACTCATATAGCTACATCTAACCACAAATTTCATCACATATATACACAAATTGATACATACAAACAATATACAGCACAATACCTACATGAATCATTAGTTTATTATGAAATTAACACGATTTAGCTACTTTTTTACAAAAGCACATGACGTCACTCACTTTACGCTCAACACAAGTGTTGGGTTTTATTTCTCTTGAAAATTTTCTCCTCCATTGACTTCTATGGGGAATACTCGTGCATGCGACCGGCAGATTTACCTAACGCACGAAAATTTTTTAGACTTTAAAACTCGTAATAGCAGCGTTAGAAATTTGGCGCTAATTAATTCATTCTTGTGTTGGTCCCACTATAAATAGATCACAAAGTTACTATTTCCCTATGGAATCAAATTCTTTTACGAAATTACATTACATCAACTAGAAATCACCATCAATTCGATCATCACCAATACGAAATCGGTTTCCAAAATTAAATGATATTTAAACGGACTGAAAAAATATTTTTTAACATTTCATTATTCACAAACAGTAGCCAATTGTAAACACTTGTCTCAATTACGTCTATTATAGCTTTTTATTTATTCAACTCATATGCTTGGATGAACAGCATATCTACATAGGCTCACCAGATGATGATTGATGGACGCACATACATGCCTTTTGTCATTGACTCATACATGTGCATTGATATTCAGTCAAAAAAACACATATAAACAATGAACACATTTACATCATACAACTACATTGGAAGGTTGTTTAACATTGGATTTTCTCTCGGAATCATGAAACAGAAATTATGGATTTAGTGTCCCTTTAACATCACAATTTACTCATAATATACCATTAGGAATTACATACAATAATAACATATCATTAGAAAATGTTAGAGCTGTCGCTTTTTTGGAAGGAACAACAATGCTACACTCCTTTATATAAATCAGTGGGAGAGAATTACAATAAATACATATATGTACATAACGCACATCACACAACAGCAAAGCACACATTTATCTTTTTAATCATCACACTATAAAAATGTTGCAAAATACAACAACAGAACGAAGATTTGCAAACTAGACAGGCAGGTTGCTAATATGATGACATCATTCGAAGCTTCAACAATACAGATTACAGCATTAGGACTGTACCGCCCCTTTCAGCAGTTTCTCACTCAATACTACATATATGTAAACGAGAGGGTTGGAAGATCTTCATTATTATTGCAATTTCAATGGGACAGGTAAAATATTGACATCTTGACAATCACTTATATATAGAATATTATAGATGTCAGCAGTTACTTTATCGTTTGTCAACAATATTGCAACAACATTGATCGATCAAATTCTATGCCATGTCTATGCACACATTATACACAAGTATGCACTTTCAATCATGTTAGCGTGGACGTGTGGTTTTTAATATACAATCGTGTTTAATAAGTATTTGTAACGCATATGAACAAACATCACAAAGGTGCACTGTATATGTTACATTTTACACTTTCACATTATGATTCATTGGGGGGAAAATAAATTTCATCAAACACAAGAAAATCCACCCACTTTGAAAGCATTCGCGCCACTCAGATACAATCAAGTGTATACAATCAGCAATCATTTCGAACACGCTACCATTGGACATATTGCACTATAAATCCCACAAACAACATGGCCAAAGCGACCCTTGTGACATTGTATCAAATCACTTTTGTGTTTTTGCATACCTTGCTACTCCTTGTGTGTTTGCTCTGCTGTTTAGCTTTGTGCTGCTTGGCTTTGCAAATATGGATGATCCCCAGTTAGTTGGTGCAGGTGCTGTTGCAGGAATTGTGTACAACAGAATCAGGCGTGCTCGGGGTCTCCAAGAGAGGCATAGGGCTCGTCTGATCAGAGGTCCTCCTGTTCACAGGGTGAGGCCCACCTTGGATAACATGAGCGACTTCAAGGTTTATGACAAATATAGGCTCAATCGAGAGCAACCCATGGGCCTTTACGAAGTACTTAAACCTCATCTGGAGCCACGTAAACGTATGTGGACTGCAATCCCTGGCATGACCAAGATGCTAAGTTGCATACACGTCCTGGCATCCGGACATTTTCAATCCAGAGAGGGGTACATACATGGGCTGTCTCAGGGTACCTTCTCTGTGGTTTTTGACAATTTTCTGGATGCCATGGTACGCGTTTGTAAGCTTTACATAGGATTCCCTCAAAATGATGGCGATTGGAGGAGCCTGAAGAGGGAATTCTATGCAATAGCTCGAATGCCCAATTTGTTGGGAGCAATAGATTGCACCCACATTGCGCTTCGTGATCCAGCAAATGACCAGCCCTTCCGTAATCGCAAAGACTTTCATAGTCTCAATGTGCAGTTTGTTTGTGATAGATGAGGATTATGCAGGTGTGTGCGAATTTCGGCGGGCTTTGTCATGATGGCTCGTTGGTGAGTACTTCTGCCCAGCACGGTTCAGAATTTAGAAAATTGCCACTGTAATGTTCAAAAACAGTTGTGTTTGTGTAATGTGCAAAATGGGCAGCTATAGGATGCACTTTAACTATTTAATTGTCTCTTTCAGCAAATGTCTAGTTTTAGCTCCCATCAGATATGTAGCATATCCTAGCTTAAATGTGCAGCTATAGGATGCAATTTAACCATTTCTTTCTCTTTCGGCAAATGTCTAGTTTAGGTGAAAAACGCATATGTAGCATGTCCTAGCTCAAATGGGCAGATATAGGATGCGATTTAACCATTTATTTATCTTTCAGCAATATGTCTAGTTTTAGCTCCAAACAGATATGTAGCATGCCCTAGCTTAAATGTGCAGCTATAGGATGCAATTTAACCATTTCTTTATCTTTCAGCAAATGTCTAGTTTAGGTGAAAAACGCATATGCAGCATGTCCTAGTTTAAATGGGCAGATATAGGATGCGATTTAACCATTTATTTATCTTTCAGCAATATGTCTAGTTTTAGCTCCAAACAGATATGTAGCATGCCCTAGCTTAAATGTGCAGCTATAGGATGCAATTTATCCATTTCTTTCTCTTTCAGCAAATGTCAAATGTTCAAGAAATGATTATCTCAAAATATAATTTTATATTTTTATTATCATAGGTAATTTATATATCAGATAATTCTAGCATTGGCTCCTGTAATGACTTGCCACCTGATTTTCAAAGACAACATCAGATGGTAAGTATACACTCTAGGGCCCATTTATCAAACTCCGTACGGAGCTTGTGGGCCCGTGTTTCTGGCGAGTCTGAAGACACAAGTCTAAAGACCGCTGCTCCATAACCCTGTCCGCCTGCTCTGAGCAGGCGGACATGAATCACCGGAAATCAACCCGATCAAGTACGATCGGTTTGATTGACAGCTCCCTGCTGGTGGTCCATTGGCTGAATTGATGAATTCCAAAAATAATGTTTTTTTTTCTTCTTTGTTTAAATAAATTTTGTTACATACTATGTTTTTATATTTTATTTATTGAAATACATATTATTTGATACATATCTCTATCCCAGTAAAATAAGAAGAAATAATCCATCTAATCTGACATGTAAACAAAATATGACTGTTAAAGTATCTATTTTACAAGCACATGCCTGATATCAAATATACTAATTTTGATTAATTTATAGAATGAAAAAATTATAAACACAGCTTAAACAGATAATGTTAAAGTCAAGTATCTTACAAAAGTTAAGGTGGAGTTAGATACAGCCATCTATGATTTGGTTGTGTGATTTAGAGATGTCAAAATCATAAAATGTTTATGACGAGGATATGCAGTATAAATTATACATAGCAACTTGCTCATTTCACTTTTAAGAAATGAAAGTGTTTAACTTGTTACATTAACCCTTTGAGTGCTAATGACGACGCTGAGCCGTCACAGAGTTTCTCACTCTGGTGCTAATGATGGCTCAGAGCCTTGAGGGAGATCTGGGGGCTCCTAACAGCTCCTACCCCGGCGATCGTTGCTTGTAGAGTGACAGGCATCGCCGGGGCTTCACGTGATGCACGGTGACGTCACGCGCTATAACGTGATGACGTCACCGTGCAACTTTATTTATACTTAACAATGTTAAGTATAGGAGGAGGGGGCATGCTGCTTAGAAGCCTGTATCTCAGGCATCTAAGCAGCTACAGACCCCCAGGACCCACTGTTGGAAAGGGAATCGCCTAACCTTTCCAACAGTGTAAGTCTTGGGGGTCTGTAAAAACAATAAAAAAAGTTAAAAAATGTTTTTTCAAAAATTAAATAACTTAAAAAACCTTAGAAAATATTAGCACCCAGGTGGGAAAGTGCTTAGCACTCAAAGGGTTAAAGTGACAGTGTAGTTTAATGTTATATTTACATTCTAATATCTATAATCTTTCTTAGGTACCAAAAACATTCTTAAAATTAATATAGGTTATTTATTATGGTTTCATTATTTGAAAGGTAATCTAGGTAGATAAAATTATCTTTCAAGAATATGTAAGTTAATTTCACGTTTATACCAAGCAAGTTATTGTATGCCAGACTGATGGCTTTTCACTCTAGTGGAGTCATTTGAAGGGTCAGTTAACTATAGATATATCAAAATATAATTTCTCACAATTATACTCTTTACCTGTTGCAGTGTATAAAATTTCTATAAGTATTTCTGTTACCCTTGATTTTAATTTAGTTTATTTCTCCAATGTTACAATACATAAGGTAATACAAATTACAAATCTTTTTGCTTGATTGTTTTGCAGTTATAAGAAGTATGTATATGTCTAAAAATGTGATAAAGTTAGGAGATCAGCCTATCTATCCATACTAATACACATAATAGTGGTTTTGCTTCCCAATAATAATTCATAGACCAACATGAACAATTTAATTTCATGCATTATATACTCTGCTTATATTAAAATAATGATGAATTGTAAACACATTATTTTTAAAAAAAATATTATAGTATACTGTCCCTTTAAGAGTCTGCACTGAAGCATTTAAAAGCTCCATCAAAGGATGGAGATAAGGGGACATTTTACAAACAAGCAGTGAGATTACGAGTCTTGCGTTATGAGCTCTGTGGTGCTACCGTGCAGTTTTTTCTCACCGCTCACTTACCTGCAGCGCTGGTATTACCGGCGTTAAAAGGCAAGAAGTGAACGTAGAGCAAAATTGTGCTCCATACCGCACTCCAATACCAGCGCTGCTTAAGTCAGCTGGGAGCTGGACGTACATGCTCGTGCACGATTTCCCCATAGACATCAATGGGGAGAGCCGGCTGAGAAAAAGTCTAACACCTGCAATAAAAAAAACTCAGTAACGCAGCCCCATTGATTCCTATGAGGAAACAAAATTTATGTTTACACCTAACACCCTAACATGAACCCCAAGTCTAAACACCCCTAATCTTACACTTATTAACCCCTAATCTGCCGCGCCCGGCATCGCCGACACTAGAATAAACATATTAACCCCTAAACCGCCACACTCCCGCCTCGCAAACACTAGTTAAATATTACTAACCCCTAATCTGCCGCCCCTAACATCGCCGACACCTACTTTATAATTATTAACCCCTAATCTGCCGCTCCGGACATCGCCGCCACTTACATTATACTTATTAACCCCTAATCTGCTGCCCCCAACATCGCTGACAACTACATTATATTTATTAACCCCTAATCTCCCTCCCCCAATGTCGCCGCAACCTACCTACATTTATTAACCCCTAATCTGCCGCCTCCAAAGTCACCACCACTATATTTAAATAAATCTAAATACAAATTACTATAATTACCTACATTATTCCTATTTAAAACTAAATACTTATCTGTAAAATAAACCCTAAGCTAGCTATAATATAACTAATAGTTACATTGTATCTAGTTTAGGTTTTATTTTTATTTTACAGGCAAGTTTGTATTTATTTTAACTAGGTAGAAGTTACTAAATAGTTATTAACTATTTAATAACTACCTAGCTAAAATAAATACAAATTTACCTGTAAAATAAAACCTAACCTAAGTTACACTAACCTTATACTATAATTAAATAAATTCCCTACATTAAATACAATTAAATAAATTAAATAAAATTAGCTAAATTACAAAAAAACAAAACACTAAATTACAGAAAATAAAAAACATAATCTTTAAACTAATTACACCTAATCTAAGATCCCTATCAAAATAAAAAAGATCCCCCAAAATAAAAAAACCCTAACCTAAACTAAACTACCAATAGCCCTTAAAAGGGCCTTTTGCAGTGGGCATTGCCCCAAAGAAATCAGCTCTTTTTCCTGTAAAAAAAATACATACATCCCATAACAGTAAAACCCACCACCCACACAACCAACCCCTCAAATAAAAGCCTAACTAAAAAAACCTAAGCTCCTCATTGCCCTGTAAAGGGCATTTGGGTGGGCATTGCCCTTAAAAGGGCATTTAGCTCTATTGCAGCCCAAAGCCCTAACCTAAAAATTAAACCCACCCAATACACCCTTAAAAAATCCTAACACTAACCCCCGAAGATTCACTTACAGGGAGAAGACTTCATCCAAGCGGCAAGATGTCCTTAACGAAGCCGGCAGAAGTAGTCCTTCAGACGGGCAGAAGTCTTCATACAGACGGCATCTTCTATCTTCAGCCATCCAGCGTGGAACGGCTCCATCTTCAAGACATCCGGCACAGAGCATCCTCTTCCAACGGTGTCTTCTTGCAGAATGAATATCCCTTTAAGTGACGTCATCCAAGATGGTGTCCCTTCAATTCCGATTGGCTGATAGAATTCTATCAGCCAATCGGAATTAAGGAAGAAAAAATCCAATCAGCCAATAGAATGCGAGCTCAATCCTATTGGCTGATTGGATCAGCCAATAGGATTGAACTTCAATCCTATTGGCTGATTGCATCAGCCAATAGGATTTTTTCTACCTTAATTCCGATTGGCTGATAGAATTCTATCAGCCAATCTGAATCTAAGGGACGACATCTTGGATGACGTCACTTAAAGAGATATTCATGGAATCAGCCAATCAGAATCAAGTTCAATCCGATTGGCTGATCCAATCAGCCAATCATATTGAGCTCGCATTCTATTGGCTGTTCCGATCAGCCAATAAAATGCGAGCTCAATCTGATTGGCTGATTGGATCAGCCAATCGGATTGAACTTGATTCTGATTGGCTAATTCCATCAGCCAATCAGAATATTCCTACCTTAATTCCGATTGGCTGATAGAATCCTATCAGCCAATCGGAATTTGAGGGACGCCATCTTGGATGACGTCCCTTAAAGGAACCGTCATTCGTCGGGAGACGCCGGAAGAAGAGGATGCATCCGCGTCGGCTGCTTCAACATGGACCCGCTCCGCACCGGATGGAAGAAGATCGAAGATGCCGCTTGGATGAAGATGTTTGCCGGTCCGGATGTCCTCTTCTTGCCGGATAGGAGGAAGACTTTGGACCCTCTTCTGGACTTCTTCAGTGGATGTCTAGCCCCCGCTTGGGTTGGATGAAGATATCGGAGCCAAGACCGATCGGTGATACCCGGTGAGGTGAAGACAAGGTAGGAAGATCTTCAGGGGCTTAGTGTTAGGTTTATTTAAGGGGGGTTTGGGTTAGATTAGGGGTATGTGGGTGGTGGGTTGTAATGTTGGGGGGGGGGTATTGTATGTTTTTTTTTACAGGCAAAAGAGCTGATTTTCTTGGGGCATGCCCCGCAAAGGGCCCTGTTCAGGGCTGGTAAGGTAAAAGAGCTTTTAAATTTATTAATTTAGAATAGGGTAGGGCATTTTTTTATTTTGGGGGTCTTTGTTATTTTATTAGGGGGCTTAGAGTAGGTGTAATTAGTTTAAAATTGTTGTAATATTTTTCTTATGTTTGTAAATATTTTTTTATTTTTTGTAACTTAGTTCTTTTTTATTTTTTGTACTTTAGTTAGTTTATGTAATTGTAGTTATTTGTAGAAATTGTATTTAATTTATTGATAGTGTAGTGTTAGGTTTTATTGTAGGTAATTGTAGGTATTTTATTTAAATAATTTATTGATAGGGTAGTGTTAGGTTTAATTATAACTTAGGTTAGGATTTATTTTACAGGTAATTTTGTTATTATTTTAACTAGGTAACTATTAAATAGTTCTTAACTATTTAATAGCTATTGTACCTGGTTAAAATAATTACAAAGTTGCCTGTAAAATAAATATTAATCCTAAAATAGCTATAATATAATTATAATTTATATTGTAGCTATATTAGGATTTATTTTACAGGGAAGTATTTAGCTTTAAATAGGAATAATTTATTTAATAACAGTTAATTAATTTCGTTAGATGTAAATTATATTTAAGTTAGGGGGGTGTTAGTGTTAGGGTTAGACTTAGCTTTAGGGGTTAATCCATTTATTATAGTAGCGGTGAGCTCCGGTCGTCAGATTAGGGGTTAATGTTTGAAGTTAGGTGTCGGCGATGTTAGGGAGGGCAGATTAGGGGTTAATACTATTTATGATAGGGTTAGTGAGGCGGATTAGGGGTTAATAACTTTATTATAGTAGCGCTCAGGTCCGGTCGGCAGATTAGGGGTTAATAAGTGTAGGCAGGTGGAGGCGACGTTGAGGGGGGCAGATTAGGGGTTAATAAATATAATATAGGGGTCGGCGGTGTTAGGGGCAGCAGATTAGGGGTACATAAGGATAACGTAGGTGGCGGCGCTTTGCGGTAGGCAGATTAGGGGTTAATTATTGTAAGTAGCTGGCGGCGACGTTGAGGGGGGCAGGTTAGGGGTTAATAAATATAATACAGGGGTCGGCGGTGTTAGGGGCAGCAGATTAGGGGTACATAAGTATAACGTAGGTGGCGGTCGGCAGATTAGGGGTTAAAAAAATTTAATCGAGTTGCGGCGATGTGGGGGGACCTCAGTTTAGGGGTACATAGGTAGTTTATGGGTGTTAGTGTACTTTAGGGTACAGTAGTTAAGAGCTTTATGAACCGGCGTTAGCCCAGAAAGCTCGTTAGACCCTATTTTGAGTGACTCCAAATACCGGCGGTAGCCTAAAACCAGCGTTAGGAGCCTCTAACGCTGGTTTTCACGGCTAACGCCGAACTCTAAATCTAGGCCTTAGGGTTTATTTTATAGGTATTTAGTTTTAAATAGGAATAATTTAGGTAATGATAGGAATTTTATTTAGATTTATTTAAATTATATTTAAGTTAGGGTTAGACTTAGATTTAGAGGGTGTTAGGGTTAGACTTAGATTTAGAGGTTAATATAGTGGCGGTGACATTGGGGGTGGCCGATTAGGGGTTAATAAATATAATGTAGGTGTCGGTGATGTTGGGGGCAGCAGATTAGGGGTTAATAAATATAATGTAGGTTTCAGCGATGTCTGGAGCGGAAGATTAGGGGTTAATAAGTATAATGTAGGTGGCGGCGATGTTAGGGGCGGCAGATTAGGGGTTAATAATATTTAACTAGTGTTTGTGAGGCGGGAATGCAGCGGTTTAGGGGTTAATATGTTTATTCTAGTGGCTGCGAAGTCAGGAGCAGCAGATTAGGGGTTAAAATTTTTATTTTAGTATTTGCGATGCGGGAGGGCCTCGGTATAGGGGTTAATAGGTAGTTTATGGGTGTTAGTGTACTTTTTACAACTTTAGTTATGAGTTTTATGCCACAGCTTTGTAGTGTAAAAATAATAACTACTGACTTTAAAAACAGAATTTATGCTTACCTGATAAATTACTTTCTCCAACGGTGTGTCCGGTCCACTGCGTCATCCTTACTTGTGGGAAATATCTCTTCCCCAACAGGAAATGGCAAAGAGTCCCAGCAAAGCTGGCCATATAGTCCCTCCTAGGCTCCGCCCACCCCAGTCATTCGACCGACGGACAGGAGGAAAAATATAGGAGAAACCATATGGTACCGTGGTGACTGTAGTTAGAGAAAATAATTCATCAGACCTGATTAAAAAACCAGGGCGGGCCGTGGACCGGACACACCGTTGGAGAAAGTAATTTATCAGGTAAGCATAAATTCTGTTTTCTCCAACATTGGTGTGTCCAGTCCACGGCATCATCCTTACTTGTGGGAACCAATACCAAAGCTTTAGGACACGGATGAAGGGAGGGAGCAAATCAGGTTACCTAAACGGAAGGCACCACGGCTTGCAAAACCTTTCTCCCAAAAATAGCCTCCGAAGAAGCAAAAGTATCAAATTTGTAAAATTTGGCAAAAGTGTGCAGTGAAGACCAAGTCGCTGCCTTACATATCTGGTCAACAGAAGCCTCGTTCTTGAAGGCCCATGTGGATGCCACAGCCCTAGTGGAGTGAGCTGTGATTCTTTCAGGAGGCTGCCGTCCGGCAGTCTCATAAGCCAATCGGATGATGCTTTTAAGCCAAAAGGAAAGAGAGGTAGAAGTCGCTTTTTGACCTCTCCTTTTACCAGAATAGACAACAAACAAAGAAGATGTTTGTCTGAAATCTTTTGTAGCCTCTAAATAGAATTTTAGAGCACGGACTACGTCCAAATTGTGTAACAAACGTTCTTTCTTTGAAACTGGATTCGGACATAAAGAAGGTACAACTATCTCCTGGTTAATATTCTTGTTAGAAACAACCTTTGGAAGAAAACCAGGCTTAGTACGCAAAACCACCTTATCTGCATGGAACACCAGATAGGGCGGAGAACACTGCAGAGCAGATAACTCTGAAACTCTTCTAGCAGAAGAAATAGCAACCAAAAACAAAACTTTCCAAGATAGTAACTTAATATCTATGGAATGTAAAGGTTCAAACGGAACCCCTTGAAGAACTGAAAGAACTAGATTTAGACTCCAGGGAGGAGTCAAAGGTCTGTAAACAGGCTTGATCCTAACCAGAGCCTGAACAAATGCTTGAACATCTGGCACAGCTGCCAGTCTTTTGTGTAGTAAGACAGATAAAGCAGAGATCTGTCCCTTTAGAGAACTTGCAGATAATCCTTTCTCCAAACCTTCTTGTAGAAAGGAGAGAATCTTAGGAATTTTTATCTTATTCCATGGGAATCCTTTGGATTCACACCAACAGATATATCTTTTCCATATTTTATGGTAAATCTTTCTAGTTACCGGTTTTCTGGCCTGAACCAGAGTATCTATCAAAGAATCTGAAAACCCACGCTTTGATAGAATCAAGCGTTCAATCTCCATGCCGTCAGCTGGAGGGAGACCAGATTTGGATGTTCGAACGGACCCTGAACAAGAAGGTCCTGTCTCAAAGGTAGCTTCCATGGTGGAACTGATGACATATTCACCAGGTCTGCATACCAAGTCCTGCGTGGCCACGCAGGAGCTATCAAGATCACCGAGGCCCTCTCCTGTTTGATCCTGGCTACCAGCCTGGGAATGAGAGGAAACGGTGGAAATACATAAGCTAGGTTGAAGGTCCAAGGTGCTACTAGTGCATCTACTAGAGTCGCCTTGGGATCCCTGGATCTGGACCCGTAGCAAGGAACCTTGAAGTTCTGACGAGACGCCATCAGATCCATGTCTGGAATGCCCCATTATTGAGTTAGTTCGGCAAATATCTCCGGGTGGAGTTCTCACTCCCCCGGATGGAATGTCTGACGACTCAGATAATCCGCTTCCCAGTTTTCCACACCTTGGATGTGGATCGCAGATAGGTGGCAGGAGTGATCCTCCGCACATTGAATTATTTTGGTCACTTCTTTCATCGCCAGGGAACTCCTTGTTCCCCCCTGATAATTGATATACGCAACGGTCGTCATGTTGTCTGATTGGAATCTTATGAATCTGGCCTTTGCTAGCTGAGGCCAAGCTCTGAGAGCATTGAAGATCGCTCTTAGTTCCAGAATGTTTATCGGGAGAAGAGACTCTTCCCGAGACCATAGTCCCTGAGCTTTCAGGGATTCCCAGACCGTGCCCCAGCCCACTAGATTGGCGTCGGTCGTGACAATGACCCACTCTGGTCTGCGGAAGCTCATTCCCTGGGATAGATGGTCCAGGGTCAGCCACCAACGGAGTGAATCTCTGGTCTTCTGATCTACTTGAATCATTGGAGACAAGTCTGTATAGTCCCCATTCCACTGTTTGAGCATGCACAGTTGTAATGGTCTTAGATGAATTCGTGCAAAAGGCACTATGTCCATTGCTGCAACCATCAACCCTACTACTTCCATGAACTGCGCTATGGAAGGAAGTGGAACAGAATGAAGAACTTGACAAGTGCTTAGAAGTTTTGACTTTCTGACCTCTGTCAGAAAAATCCTCATTTCTAAGGAATCTATTATTGTTCCCAAGAAGGGAACTCTTGTTGACGGAGACAGAGAACTTTTTTCTATGTTCACCTTCCATCCATGTGATCTGAGAAAGGCCAGAACGATGTCTGTATGAGCCTTTGCTGTTGACAGGGACAACGCTTGTATTAGAATGTCGTCCAAGTATGGTACTACTGCAATGCCCCTCGGTCTTAGAACCGCTAGAAGGGACCCTAGTACCTTTGTAAAAATCCTTGGAGCAGTGGCTAACCCGAATGGGAGGGCCACAAACTGGTAATGTTTGTCCAGAAAGGCGAACCTTAGGAACTGATGATGTTCTTTGTGGATAGGAATATGTAGGTACGCATCCTTTAGATCCACGGTAGTCATAAATTGACCTTCCTGGATAGTGGGTAGAATCGTTCGAATGGTTTCCATCTTGAACGATGGTACCCTGGGAAAATTGTTTAGGATCTTCAAATCCAAAATTGGTCTGAAAGTTCCCTCTTTTTTGGGAACTACGAACAGATTTGAATAAAATCCCAATCCTTGTTCCTTTATTGGAACTGGGTGTATAACTCCCATCTTTAACAGGTCTTCTACACAATGTAAGAACGCCTGTCTCTTTATTTGGTTTAAGGATAAGTGAGACATGTGGAACTTTCCCCTTGGGGGTAGTTCCCTGAATTTCAGAAGATAACCCTGAGAAACTATTTCTAGTGCCCAGGGATCCTGAACATCTCTTGCCCAAGCCTGAGCAAAGAGAGAGAGTCTGCCCCCTACTAGATCCGGTCCAGGATCGGGGGCTACTCCTTCATGCTGTTTTGTTAGCAGCAGCAGGCTTCTTGGCCTGCTTACCCTTGTTCCAGCCTTGCATAGGCTTCCAGGCTGGTTTGGGCTGTGAGGCATTACCCTCTTGCTTAGAGGATGCAGAATTAGAGGCCGGTCCGTTCCTGAAATTGCGAAAGGAACGAAAATTAGACTTATTCTTGGCCTTGAAAGGCGTGGCCCTTTCCCCCAGTGATGTCTGAGATAATCTCTTTCAATTCTGGTCCAAATAGAGTTTTACCTTTGAAAGGGATGTTAAGCAATTTTGTCTTGGATGATACATCCGCTGACCAAGACTTTAGCCAAAGCGCTCTGCGCGCCACAATTGCAAACCCTGAATTGCAAAGCGGCATCTAAAATAAAAGAGTTAGCCAACTTAAGTGCGTGAACTCTGTCCATAACCTCCTCATATGGAGTCTCTCTACTGAGCGACTTTTCTAGTTCCTCGAACCAGAACCACGCTGCTGTAGTGACAGGAACAATGCACGAAATGGGTTGTAGAAGGTAACCTTGCTGTACAAAAATCTTTTTAAGCAAACCTTCCAATTTGATCTTTGAAAGCACAACTATCCTCGATAGGAATAGTAGTGCGCTTGTTTAGAGTAGAAAACTGCCCCCTTGACCTTAGGGACTGTCTGCCATAAGTCCTTTCTGGGATCGACCATAGGAAATAATTTCTTAAATATAGGGGGGGGAACAAAAGGTATGCCGGGCTTCTCCCACTCCTTATTCACTATGTCCGCCACCCGCTTGGGTATAGGAAAAGCGTCGGGGTGCACCGGAACCTCTAGAAACTTGTACATCTTGCATAATTTCTCTGGAATGACCAAGTTGTCACAATCATCCAGAGTAGATAACACCTCCTTAAGCAGTGCGTGGAGATGCTCTAATTTAAATTTAAATGTCATAACATCAGGTTCAGCTTGTTGAGAAATTTTTCCTGAATCTGAAATTTCCCCATCTGACAAAACCTCCCTCATGGCCACTTCAGATTGGTGTGAGGGAATGACAGAACAATTATCATCAGCCCTCCTGCTCTTCAGTGTTTAAAACAGAGCAATCGCGCTTTCTCTGATATGCAGGCATTTTGGATAAAATATTTGCTATGGAGTTATCCATTACAGCCGTCAATTGTTGCATGGTAATAAGCATTGGCGCACTAGATGTACTAGGGGCCTCCTGCGTGGGCAAAACTGGTGTAGACACAGTAGGAGATGATGTAGTATCATGTCTACTCCCCTCATCTGAGGAATCATTTTGGGCAATTTCATTATCTGTGGCAGTACTGTCCTTACTTTGTTTGGACGCTATGGCACAATTATCACACAATTTTAAATGGGGAGACACATTGGCTTTCATACATATAGAACATAGCTTATCCGAAGGCACAGACATGTTAAACAGGCTTAAACTTGTCAATAAAGCACAAAAAACGTTTTAAAACAAAACCGTTACTGTCTCTTTAAATTTTAAACAGAAACACTTTATTACTGAATATGTGAAAAAGTATGAAGGAATTGTTCAAAAATTACCAAAATTTCACCACAGTGTCTTAAAGCATTAAGAGTATTGCACACCAAATTTACGGAGCCGTTTACAAATTTAACCCTTATACAGTCCCAGCCTTTGCTGAGACCTAACCAAGCCCAGAGGGGAATACGATACCAAATGACGCCTTCTAACTTTTCCAGCTACTTTCAGATCCTCACACATGCATCTGCATGTCTTGCTCTCAAAAACAACTGCGCAGTAATGGCGCGAAAATGAGGCTCAGCCTACAACTGGGAAGGCCCTCCCTGACTGGAAAAGGTGTCTAACATAGTGCCTGCCGTTAAAAAAACGTTCCCCAAGTTTATAAATGTGAATTATCAGCATAAACATGTATAAAATGTTCAAATAAAGCAATCGATTTAGCATATAAAAAATGTCTACCAGTTTTATAGCCCATATTAAGCCCTTTATTCTGTTTGAGACTAAGAAAATGGCTTACCGGTCCCCATGAGGGGAAATGACAGCCTTCCAGCATTACACAGTCTTGTTAGAAATATGGCTAGTCATACCTTAAGCAGAAAAGTCTGCTAACTGTTTCCCCCAACTGAAGTTACTTCATCTCAACAGTCCTACGTGGAAACAGCAATCAATTTTAGTTACTGTCTGCTAAAATCATCTTCCTCTCACAAACAGAAATCTTCATCCTTTTCTGTTTCAGAGTAAATAGTACATACCAGCACTATTTTAAAATAACAAACACTTGATAGAACAATAAAAAACTACATTTAAACACCAAAAACTCTTAATCATCTCCGTGGAGATGTTGCCTGTGCAACGGCAAAGAGAATGACTGGGGTGGGCGGAGCCTAGGAGGGACTATATGGCCAGCTTTGCTGGGACTCTTTGCCATTTCCTGTTGGGGAAGAGATATTTCCCACAAGTAAGGATGACGCCGTGGACCGGACACACCAATGTTGGAGAAATGAGTTACGAATCTTGTCGGTATAGGCTGTACCGCTCACTTTTTGGCCTCCTAGGACAAACTCGTAATACCAGCGCTATGGAAGTCCCATAGAAAAAAGACTTTACGAACTTTACGTAAGTCAGTTTGCGGTAAGGCCAACAAAGTGTGCGGTACACCTATACCTGCAAGACTCGTAATAGCAGCGGGCGTAAAAAAGCAGCGTTAGGGCCTAACGCTGCTTTTTTACCTTAATGCACAACTCGTAATCTAGCCGAAGGTTCTCACACAGGTCAAACATATATATTCATATAACAGGATTGAATATGCAATAATTAGTAGTGTATTAAAGTAAATATCATTTTGGTTTACTGTCCCTTTTATATGTATATAAAATCATATATTTAAATATAATTTTCATATTCACAGATGAATGCATATTAAAAAATTAACTTAGTTTTAGTTTAGAGCTTGTGATGGCTTATTTCATTTTTATTGAAAGGGAAATGACAAAAGAATCTAATCTTCCATGATTCAGACATAGCAGATTTGAATCTAAAATAAAAATGGACTTTAATAATCACATATGGTTTATTCTCATGTTATCCTAAGTTGGCACAAACAAGATGCATAGGCTTATGATCAGCAAAGCATTACTGGGAAATATATACTTTTTTGTGGGTGGGCAATAATGCATATTTACAATGTTTAGACAGATGTCTTTAGATAAATTGAAATATTGCATATCAGATCATTAATGGGACATTAATCCAAAAAACGTTTCTTTCCTGATTCCTATAGAAAATATAAATTTAAACATTAAAATGTACTTCTATTATCTAATTACCTTCATTCTTTTGATATACTTTCCTTTAAAACCATTTGGCTGCACAGAGACGCCTTGTGTGATTGGCTGAACCATGTGCATTGCTATTTCTTCTGTAAAGGATATCTAAAGAATTAAGCTAAATAGATTGAGTTACATTTTAATGTTGTTTAAAACTGTATTCTCTATCTGGATCATGAAAGAAAATATTTGGGTGTAAAAATAAAGACGCCGTTTCAAAAATAAATATATGTGAGCAGTTCAGACCAATACAAGCTCGATTTTATTTTAATATTAATGAACAAACGTTGATTTGAAAATAAAAAATAAAAATAATTTTAATCCAAGTTACGTCCATTATAAATAATAATTACACATTTTAAAATAATTGAAATATAGCGTGGTAAACGTATCTTGCAACACGAGATTCACATCTTTAATATTTCTATTCTAATTTCATGCACTAGCACACAATCGATGTGCATTCTTGGGAATGTAAATATATTCAATAGAGCACTGTCAATACTTAACAATAAATTACAATATTTTTTAATAAACAATAAATACATACAATGTTTACTTTTAAGAATAAAATATATTTTTATTAAATAACCTGATCAATATTAAACATCGAAATGTGTAATACATTTACTAATGTGACTGGATTATATTTACTATTGTGAGTAAAAAAATTGAGTTCAAATGTAAACAATATATTAAGATTTAACAGATTACGTATATTATATATGCGTCACACATATGCGCATAACAGTCTCATAAATTACAAATAAGTCTACATGACAAATGTAGTAACAGCACCCCCGGGTGGTATGTGTATGGAAGTTACAAAGATATGAATCCATGAAACATTAAGGAACGGCCAATTAGAGTTCATCACACAAACATAACTTGAGTCAGTATGGCCTCACAGGCATGATAACAAAATTTCAAAATTTTATCCAGTCAGATGTACAGATAGTACATCTGATTGGATAAATATACAGATAGTGCATATCATGTTTACTTCTTCATATGAAAGTCCATTGCACGTTGCCATTTTTGTCAGTTCTCTAATGCCTGCTGGTGTAATAGAAATATATACATTATATATATATATATATATATATATATATATATATATATATATATTATTATTACCTAAACTCGGCAGGCATGGCATCTCCCAGGTTCACACGGGCAAAAAGTGCTGCACTGGTCAACGCGGTCGAGGAGTTTTATCCACAGCTGTTTGGGAATAAGAAGAAGTCGACAAAGCCGAAAATTAGGACGGCCCTCTGGGTGTCTATCACCCCCAAGATGTTAATGTGGTGTGTGACATTCAGAGGACCCCGGAGCAAATCATGCAGAGATATGGGGATATGAGGTTGCGGCTTCACAATAAAGTCTGCCTCATGAAGGAGTGGGTAAAAGCCCGACGGAGGAATGGAAAGCAGGATCAACCCCCATGGAAACTTTTCCTGCAAGCTCATGAGGAGAATTTATGCACCCTCCTCAACTTCCGTTTCCCCAGCAGATTGCATCCACACGCTCCTTGACTTCTTCTCAATCCCCATCTGCTGGCTCTGACACTCAAGACCCGGAGCCCAGTGCAGCAGCTTCTCCAATCAGTGACCTGGGAGAAGGAAGGAGAGAATCTGAACCAGGTAAATATCAGACTTCATATAATATATTAATATTTGTGTATATATTTAAGCAATGTTTATATAGTCATATATTCAACCTATATAGATCGCACAACACATGTTACATATGATGTTTAGATATCTGAATTTAGATTCATCACACATGAAATAGGAATGATGTTTCTTGCGCTCTCCAGAATATGCATCACAGAGCTAAAATGTAATTGCGCGTCCGTGAAATCCCTATCCCTGCCATTTCATACATTGAATATCGAATCATACAAAAGTTATAAATATTAATTATCATCATTCAATCTTTAAAAATATCCAATTGGAATATCGTAATACACCCAATTGGAAATATATTTGAAATCTTTAGAAATTATACTCATCACACTACTATATCCAAAACAATTCAGAATCACGGATGCGCAATTACTCTTTTAATAATTGCGCAATGATCATGAAAGATATAATTGCGTAGAGACGTGAACATGTGTTTGCTGTAACAGTGGCATTACTTTAGACATGTTGGTCAAATGTATACGTTAATTAGTATATATGTGAAGAATACATTATCCTTATTTACAATCTTCTACATTAGAAAAGCTATACTAGCAATATCAAAATAATAACTGAACAATGTCTAACAATTGATGACAATGCAAGAAGACAAAAAATGACTTAAAGCGACAGTCAACAACATAAAAGATTGTAAATAAGAATACATGTTCTCTTTATTTTTAAAATAATTTTGAAAACAATGAACTCACGTGAATACAAATATTATTTTAGTTTGTCAATTTGAAAAACAGTATGTCATTGTTCGTGTCCATGGCCTGATTTGTCTTAATGATATCCAATCCTGATTGAATATTTTACAGATATGGGTGTTGGTGCTGGAACCTCGAGCCCATGTTCGTCAGCGTATAGTATGTCTCATTCTAATTTACTTTTGTCTAACAAACTTAGACATAACATTACCTAATCCATTCACATTGATCTATATATTAATATGGATACTCTAAGTGAGGTGCAGCCATCTCCCGCTAAGCACATTGGGCAAGGAGTCCACGTCTGGTTTCCCCCCTCACCCTTAGGGAGACTATCCCCAGGGTCATATTTACATATGCGAAACAGAATGAGAAGCCAGGAACGAACAGCAGCATTAATAGCTTGTTCTATGGCCCAGTTGCCACTTGGTAGTAGCTTCTTTCTGCCCAATTGTGCTTTTCACAGAGAAAAACTTTCCTGTAGTATATCAGTCTGATCCCGCCGACATGGTCAGTCCAGCCCCAAAATACCAGGCAATTCTCCTCTTAACAAGGAACATGACAACCCCAGACAATCGTTTCGGCCTCCTTTGGGCCTCGTCAGTGAGGTGCAGCCATCTCCCGCTAAGCACATTGGGCAAGGAGTCCACGTCTGGTTTCCCCCATCACCCTTAGGGAGACTATCCCCAGGGTCATATTTACATATGCAAAACAGATATGCCATTGATTAATATGATAAGAATTGGCTGTCTAATATAGTAAGAAATCCAACATATGTGAAAGATATCATTTTCTTTGCAATCACCTTGATGAACTAATAAATGTATTGTTCATATTAGTTCTCTAGTCTTCACATTTCTAAGGATATTATTTTGAATATGTTATACTAATGTGATTTAGTGTGTGTTCACCAATATTTTTTAATATCATTAATAGAACTAGTTATTGTGACGAGCACAGAGGGATCCATCACTGATGTTGACCTGCCTTTGCAGGCTTCTGGTAAGTCCATTGAATCATTCATATGTCATTGAAGGTGTCTTTTTCATAAATATTCTGATCATGATTCTGATGAAGCATTCCATTTGAATAAAACTTATAATGTACTCCTCTACTGATATATATATATATATATATATATATATATATATATATTTCTTTTTTATTATTTTAATATTAAGATCTTAAAGCTTCTTATTTTACACATTTGTGCTTCAGAACATGGCTAGCACATGTTTATATTTAGTATAAATTTAGAAAAGTATCATCAAGCAATACACACATGAGAACTCTTGAATGTTCCATGTACTCTGCTTTTGTGAATATTTTCAAAATACAGACCCTACAAATTAATTATTACTCATCGATAATTATAAATCTTATTTCATTTGCATGCTCCATCAAAATGATTTAATTCCTAACTTTGGTTCAGTATCTCTTTAATGCAACATTGATGTGTGTCCTTGAGTACCAGTAACACATGTTATAATATTTGTTTTTAACATGTACACAACATATTATGTTTTACAGAGATTGATGTAACAGGTGCAATGGAGGAGGAAGTGGCTCCCTTGGAGTCTGATGGTACATCAAATATTTATAACATGTATATAACATAGATTTACCATATTGCCGCTTTAAAAAGGGACACATATGGAAAATACATAGGCCAGGGCTGTTTTCAAGGCTGATTCAAGAAACGTTTTGTATAAGGAGCCTGACCTATGTATTTTTCATATGTGTTCGTTTTTAAAGCGGGAATATGGTCACCCTAAATCTAAATCATACTATTGACGAAAAATAAAGTCTACAGCTTTGTACCTTTCAAATATATTATTCAATTATTTTCAAATACACTACTGCCCCACTTTCTATATCATGCAGCATGAACATATGTTTTTATTTTGTTTCAAATATATGTTTGATTTGTCATTAATGACATCATGATGTCAAATGCATATTACATGCAAAACACCAATGATCATCTTCTAGTGCCTAGATGCAGACCATATCATTATGTCATGCATTTCTGAATGTGTCTAATAATATTGGGATGACATAAATTTAATCCTAATGTAAAAGAGAGTTCACAAAACATACTCTGAAAATGTAATGTCAGATAGATAAAATTAGATTCTTAATATTTAATATGAATGGTAGCATCTACCGTGTATTTATTCTAAATAGTAATTGATTGAACCATCAAGCTTCAAATTTTTACATTTAATATTACAAAGGCAATCACCAAAATATATATCAAAATCAGTGTTTACATGGTTTCAAAGGCTAGGTGGAGTGGCCATTTAGATTTGATCATATTACACACTCCCATATTATTCAATTGTTGGATTTTAAAAATGCAATTCATGGACATGTGTCTAAAAGAACTCTATTGCATTTCAATCTCAAATGCATACATGCGTACCAATATATTATCCAAAAGATAAATATATTATAAAATCATAAAGATTAGCACATAATGTTGACGTGGAAAAATATGATTTGTAATGTATTTATGAAATGTTACATGAAAAATAACAGTGAACAGTCAGAGTTTAAAGGATCAATTAAATCTTATTATTAATTATATTTGATTCCAGTCAATCAATAACTTAAAACATAGTCATTCTTGTGACTTTGTCTAAATATTTTATGAGAACAAGAATCCAGTTTTTAAATAATGTTGAATCTTGATTTCTTTCAAGATAATGATATATTTTCGTATCATATATGTATTTATAGAATTGTTTTATATATTTCAGATGGAACTTCCACTTCTGGGCATCAGCCTCCCACCCCTTCCCATCTAGAAGCCTCTCCCGCCCCTTCCCAGCCAGAAGCCCCTCCCGCCGCCCCCGCCCCTTCCCAGCCAGAATCCACTCCCGGCCCTTCCCAAACTGAACCCGCTTCTGGACCTTCCCATTCTTACTCCTGTCCTGTCCCTCCAAAAAAAAGGTTCCTTGCCCCCAATCGCCACTCTCCCCATTTGGCCGGCCTTGCATCTACCCCACCTGCACAGCCACCAACTCCCCAGTACCCTGACTCCCCAGCTGTGCAGGCTCCACGTGGAGCGGCAACCCATTCCCCACCTCGCCCCATCCCTCCCCATCAACACCTTGACCCTGATCCCAATCCCCACGTTCATTGTCCTGGGTGTTGGAATGTCTTTCCCAGCCACCGATGTAAGTATCATTACAAATCAACATTTGAACATACATTCTTAAAGGGACATTACACTTATCTAATTATACATCAATTGATTTTGAAGATGAAATTGTATTTATCAAACTTTTCTTTATTTCATTTATGTAAATGTTTACAATTTACATTTCATGAAATCAACATCCTGATTTTCTAATATCTAAATGATATTGCCTAGATGTTGAATATATATATATATATATATATATATATATATATATATATATATATAATGTATATATGCCAATATTTTGTATTTGATGTCACCGCCATTTTCACAATGTGTCATAAACCAAAAAAAGATATTTTTTCAGATTGATAATGTTTATTTTTTTTAATAATATCTTAATGGTTTGTTGATCAAGAACATGTTTAATGTTTAATTCTTCTTCTCTATAGTATATTTTATTATAATCATGAATGTATTTAAATTAGTACAATATCTCTTTGCAATATTTATATTATGTTCTGCAATACTTATTAATTTTTATTATTTCTTTTTGTTTAGGTTGTGACTCAGCATGGTTGACGCTAGAGGCTCTAGCAAGGCTAGAGCAAACCATGCTGAGTTCCTATCAGTTGCTGGGAAGGATGCATGACACCATGTGTATCCAGCTGCAGCTTCAGCGCTTGACTCTTGCCCGAATAATGCGGCTAGAGGCAATGCATGAAGCTGCAGATGGAGGGGCTCTGGGCGATGAAGGTGATTCTGATGTCCCAGTAAGTGGAGGATCCGGAGCTGGCCCAAGGTAGCAGATATGAATCTTCCATCCACATGTTATGTTTTTGATTGTTTATGTTATTTGTTGCCATTTGGCCATTTTTCTAGTTTTTGCTGTGCCTGTTGCACTATTTCACCTTGTCAGATTTATACTAAGGACTGTGTTGGCCTTTGTTTGCCCTTGTCAACTCCCTCCAAGGACTGTGATGCACTATGTCACCTTGTCAGATGGCTCCAAAGTGGCTGTGTTGGCCTTTGTTTTGCCTTGTCAACTACCTCCAAGGACTGTGATGCACTATGTCACCTTGTCAGATGGCTCCAAAGGGGCTGTGTTGGTCTTTGTTTTGCCTTGTCAACTCCCTCCAAGGACTGTGATGCACTATGTCACCTTGTCAAATGGCTCCAAAGGGGCTGTGTTGGCTTTTGTTTGCCCTTGTCAACTCCCTTCAAGGACTGTGATGCACTATGTCACCTTGTCAGATGGCTCCAAAGGGGCTGTGTTGGCCTTTGTTTACCCTTGTCAACTCCCTTCAAGGACTGTGATGCACTGTGTCACCTTGTCAGATGGCTCCAAACGGGTTGTGTTGGCCTTTGTTTTGCCTTGTCAACTACCTCCAAGGACTGTGATACACTATGTCACCTTGTCAGATGGCTCCAAAGGGGCTGTGTTGACCTTTGTTTTGCTTTGTCAACTCCCTCCAAGGACTGTGATGCAATATGTCACCTTGTCAGATGGCTCCAAAGGGGCTGTGTTGGCCTTTGTTTGCCTTGTCAACTCCCTCCAAGGAATGTGATGCACCATGTCACCTTGTCAGATGGCTCCAAAGGGGCTGTGTTGGCCTTTGTTTGCACTTGTCAACTCCCTCCAAGGACTGTGATGCACTAGGTCACCTTGTCAGATGGCTCCAATGGGGATGATTTCTCATTATCACTTGTTTTAAAGTTATCTTATTTCTTTATGTTTTATGACATTCTTATATCATATTCATCATAATAAAAATAAAGTCATTAATATGTTATTTTTCTTCTTTATTTATTTGTGTCATTTATTAAAAAATATATTTTATGTGGTTAATCCTTAAAGGGACATGAAACAAAAAAATGTTTTTTTTCATGATTCAGATATATAATACAATTTTAACAAACTATCATATTTACATCTATTATTTAATTTGCTTCATTTCCTTGATATACTTTGCTTAAAGATTTATCTTTGCAAGATCATGAGTAGCAGAGAACCATGAGTAGCAGAGAACCTAGTTTTGAGATGTTGATTGTTGGTTGCATATATATATTGGTTGTTATTGGCTCATCCATGTGTTCATTTAGAAACCATTAGTAAATTGATGTACCTTTAACAAATGATACCAAGATTATTAAACTAATGAGATAATCAATGTAAATTATGAAGTTGAAGGAAATAGTATCCTCTCTGTGCATCCTTAATTATTTGTATTTCATGTCCCTTTAAGTGATGCTGACTACAATTCTTTATTTATGGATATGCATTTCTAATGTATTTATTTTCTTTTGACATCAACATAGAATATGTTTAAAACAGACTATTAGTTGAATGTTGACAACACATGTATTCCAATTTCTCTTACATCTTATTGTAGTAGTATAACAAAAGAAATCACTGCATGCAATGCACATATTTTAGATGAATAATATCTTTCTATTATTATTGATATTGAATTATCCAACGATATATTGCTATAGGTAGGCTGACCATATTTCTGCTTTAATAAGTGACACATATGATAAATATATGTCATTATTCTTATTCCAAAAAAATCTTTAAACAGCTCTGAAAACATCCCTGACATATGTATTTCTCATGTGTCCCTTTATAAAGCAGAAAGATGATCACCAGAGCTATAGGTAACATATAATGTATAACCAATCCACATTTTCATAATGTATCTCGTAGCATTCTTTCTCAGTTAAAGGGACATGAAACCCAATAACTTATTTTATCATTTAGGTATAACATACTATTTTAAACCAATTTAAATTTGACTTCAATTCTCAAATTTGCTTCAGTCTCTTAGTATCATTTTTTTAAGGAGCAGCATTGCACTACTAGTTTCTAACTGAACACATTAGTGAACCAATGACAATCGGTATATATATGCAGCCACCAATCAGCAGTTAGAACATAGATTGTTTGATGCTCTTGAGATTACCTCGAAACACATTTCATCAAAAGATAACATGAGAAAGAATCAAATTTAAATAATAAAATTACATTTTAAAGGTTGTTAAAAGTGCAATCTCTTACATAATCGTGAAACATAAAATGTGGGTTTCATGTCCATTTAAACCCTGCTGCTTCATAAATAGTTCATAA
This sequence comes from Bombina bombina, assembly GCF_027579735.1. Classification (NCBI taxonomy): domain Eukaryota; kingdom Metazoa; phylum Chordata; class Amphibia; order Anura; family Bombinatoridae; genus Bombina; species Bombina bombina. The sequence goes on from NC_069500.1 coordinate 1,132,217,735, forward strand.
TCTTCCTATTCTAATGAAATATATACCTATTACCAACAATAGATTATATTTCATATATCACAGTATTATGTTATCTAGCGTTACATTATGTGAAGCTGTGCATTACATGAAACAAACACGCTTCATAGATAACAATATAGCACATACTAGTTTTTAAAATATAAATACGTTTCTTATTGACATGCAAATCTGTAAAATGCGTCCTTTGATTGTATTACGTTTTTACGCGCTATCGGTTGCGCCATGTTGCTTAAGACGTCACATGTAAATCTGTAAAATGGGTCCTTTGATTGGATTACATTTTTACCCGATCTTGGATGCACCATGTTGCTTAAACGTCACATGTAAAGCTGTAAAATGCGTCCTTTGATTGGTTTTTACACAATCTTGGATGTGCCATGTTGCTTAAAATGTCACATGCCAAGGTGTTAAATCCGTCTGATTGGATTACGTTCTCCCACAATATTTGATTTTCCACGTAACCCACGTTTGCGAATGAGAACACAAGTTTAAAACCATGGCTATCTTGGATTATGGAGTGAGTCAATAATGTACATTGTTTAACCATAGCTGATAAAGAACACAAAAATATCTTTTGATGGCTGTCTCGTTGAAGAAACGAATGAAGGCAGTATGTTTTTCATGCAGAATAAATTTTGAGGCAAGTGCAAATCCATGAATATACTCCATCTTGTTTAATATGTTTGTCAACAATATTTTCACTTTACTAAATTATTAATGTGTTGTATTGAATTTTCTACATATATAATGCCTAAAGATACTCTTTTGTATTTGAATAAAATAATCAATATGCATTGACCTTTATCATATGATAAATATATGAGATGTCTTCTTATTCTATAAGTTATGTCCTTATATTTTTCTTAATGTAAATGCTCAGTATCGTGTCATGTATAGCTTCCACATTGTTGATCTTTAAATATAGTACTGTGCGCATATATTTCTAATGTAACTCTTAAAAGGACATGAAACCAGATTTTTTTTTTTTTATTTCATATACATTTTTAACCCGGTGTGCAATTATCTTCTATTCTCAAATGTGCTTCAGTCTCTTGGTATCATGTGTTGAATGAGCATCAATACACTACTATATTTTAAGTAAACACATGGGTGAGTCAATGACAATCGGTAGGCATATGCAGCCACCAATCAGCAGAACAGTCCTAGATAAACCTTTCTGCAAAGGATAACAATATAATGAGTAAAAGAATGTGAGTAAGTGTGAATGTTGTTTAAAATGTTAGACTCTCTCAAAATCATGTAAGTAAATGTTCTGCGTTCATACACCTTCTAAATAAAAATTCAAACACTATAATGTAGCTTTAATAAAATACACTTTATTTAACACGTTGAGAGAAATATGGCAAACAGGCTTAGTATCCTATTCAAATATTTGCTTGTATTAACAAGTATGTGTAGATATACCAACAAGCTCTAAGGATTAGTATATGTTAGCATATGTTTTTGTTTAAAGGGACAGTCAAGTCAAGCAAAACATTAATGATTAGTGATGTCGCAAATAGTTCGCCGGCGAATAGTTCCTGGTAAACTTGTGATGTCACGAATAGTTCCCCGGTGAATAGTTCCCCGGTGAATAGTTCCCGGCGAACATAGCATGTTCGCGTTCGCTGCGGACGGCGAACATATGTGATGTTCGATCCGCCCCCTATTCCTCATCATTGAGTAAACTTTGACCCTGTACCTCACAGTCAGAAGACACATTACAGCCAATCAGCAGCAGACCCTCCCACCTCCTGGACAGCATCCATTTTAGATTCATTCGGAAGCTGCATTCTTAGTGAGAGGAGGGATAGTGTAGCTGCTGCTGATTTAATATGGAAATCGATAGCTAGGCTAGTGTATTCAGTGTCCACTACAGTCCTGAAGGACTCATCTGATCTCTGCTGTAAGGACAGCACCCCAAAAAGCCCTTTTTAGGGCTAGAACATCAGTCTGCTTTTTTTTTTTTTCCTGTGTAATCTAATTGCAGTTGCCTGTCTGCCAGCATGTGTGTCAGGCTCACAGCGTATACTGTGCCCACTTGCCCAGTGCCACCACTCATATCTGGTGTAACAGTAGTGTACATTTAAAAAAAAACAACACTTTTTTGACTGTGAAATAATAGCAGACAGCTGCCAGTACCCAAGATGGCCGCCAATAAGGCAGATGGGGAGGGTTAGAGAGCTGTTTTTGGGGGGATCAGGGAGGTTGGGGGCTAAGGGGGATGCTACACCACAGCATATGTAAATATGCTAAAACAAAAAATTAAAATCCTTTTATTTTAGTACTGGCAGACTTTCTGCCAGTACTTAAGATGGCGGGGACAATTGTGGGGTGGGGGAGGGAAGGGAGCTGTTTGGGAGGGATCAGGGGGTCTGATGTGTCAGGTGGGAGGCTGATCTCTACACTAAAGCTAAAATTAACCCTGAAAGCTCCCTACAAACTACCTAATTAACCCCTTCACTGCTAGCCATAATACACGTGTGATGCGCAGCAGCATTTAGCGGCCTTCTAATTACCAGAAAGCAATTCCAAAGTCATATATGTCTGCTATTTCTGAACAAAGGGTATCCCAGAGAAGCATTTACAACCATTTGTGCCATAATTGCACAAGCTGTTTGTAAATAATTTCAGTGAGAAACCTAAAATTGCGAAAAAATTTAATTTGTTTTTAAATTTGATCGCATTTGGCAGTGAAATGGTGGCATGAAATATACCAAAATGGGCCTAGATCAATACTTTGGGTTGTCTACTACACTACACTTAAGCTAAAATTAACTCTACAAGCTGCCTACATGCTCCCTAATTAACCCATTCACTGCTGGGCATAAAACATGTGTGGTGCGCAGTGGCATTTAGCAGCCTTCTAATTACCAAAAAGCAACGCCAAAGCCATATAAGTCTGCTATTTCTGAACAAAGGGGATCCCAGAGAAGCATTTACAACCATTTATGCCACAATTGCATAAGTTGTTTGTAAATAATTTCTGTGAGAAACCTAACGTTTGTGAAAAAGTGAACATTTTTTTTTTATTTGATCGCATTTGGTGGGGAAATGGTGGCATTAAATATACCAAAATGGGTCTAGATCAATACTTTGGGTTGCCTACTACACTACACTTAAGCTAAAATTAACTCTACAAGCTGCCTACATGCTCCCTAATTAACCCCTTCACTGCTGGGCATAAAACATGTGTGGTGCGCAGTGGCATTTAGCAGCCTTCTAATTACCAAAAAGCAACGCCAAAGCCATATAAGTCTGCTATAATGGCATGTCTGGCACACAGTGTTGGGGCAAGGGTCCATCTGACCACTGATACCTGGTCTGCAAAGCATGGTCAGGGCAGGTATATCACCTACACTGCGCACTGTGAAGCGGGCGTAACCTTTACATTACCTGATCGATACAACATCATACCTGATGTTTTAAAGCACGTTATTCCAAACAATTTAGGAATGTTAGGTGATTTATGCCCTTTATGGATTAAAACCAGACTCTGCATCAACTATGTAATTTTCCATGGGAGTTTTGCCATGGATCCCCCTCCGGCATGCCACAGTCCAGGTGTTAGTCCCCTTGAAACAACTTTTCCATCACTATTGTGGCCAGAAAGAGTACCTGTGGGTTTTAAAATTCACCTGCCTATTGAAGTCTATGGCGATTCGCCCTGTTCGCACGTTCGCGAACATTTGCGGAAGTTCACGTTCGCCGTTCGCAAACCCAAATTTTTATGTTTGCGACATCACTATTAATGATTTAAATATGAAATAATGCAATTTTCTTCAAATTTCTATTAAACTTGTATCCCCAATTTATCTTACCTAGGAGGTTCATCTGCTCATTGCTTAGACCTTAAAGAGTGCCTCTAATCTGAATGCATTTTGACCACTAGAGGACATTAGTTAATGTGTTTCATATAGAAAACATTGAGATTATGCCGTATAGTTACCCTGGAGTGATCACTGATTGGCTGAAATGCAGGTCTGTCAAAAGAACAGAGATAAGGGGTCCTTTTGAAGAGGCATAGATACAAGGTTAATTACAGAAGTAAAACATGTATTTCTATAACAGTCTTGTTATTCAAAACTTGATAATGCGTAAGAAAGTGTTTTCTTTGTAACCAACAATAATTCATGTTATGACTGTCCCTTTAAGCTGTGTTGTTGGCATCAAAACAGTGATATGCCATCATGTAAAAATAGTAATGGTCATTTTGTTTGAGATTAGAAGAACAGTTTAGACATCACATCGCAAAACCCAACCAATGTAATCAACAAGGACAGCATGTTATGATGTGTTCTCCAAACACACTCTGCAAACAATCTGCCTCCATGGACCCGGTCCCATGGAGCCTATTAAATACAGAGTGTGCTCCACAAGTGTAAGAAGACCACATCATCACACACCTATCCTTTACACATTAAATAAATAAAAATATATACAAAATTACAAAATTACTTCCTCTTGCTTCCCCTCTTCCCACTGCCCCCCCGACGAGTTCTCATAGGAGATGTTTGGGGAAGAGGGGGGGAGGAGAAGTACTGTAAGTGGTTAAGGGATCACCAGGCTGAGGAGGAGATTGAGGCAGAGGAGAAGATGGAGGAGGCCCATGAGCAGATGGTCCAGGAGCAGGTGGTCCAGTAGCAGATGGTGCAGGAGCAGATGGTCCAGGAGCAGATGGTCCAGGAGCAGCCCGGAGGACCTGCAACATATTCTTAAGAGTATTCAAAATATCTCTTTGTCCTTCGAGAATATCATTCAGTACTCCTGTCAGGTACTCTCTGTATTCTGCCTGTTCCCTCCGGGAGGCACGCATCTCCTCGAGGGAATTATTCAAGATCTGCACCTCTGGTATCTCTGGGGGGATGTTCTCCTGAGGAGCTGATGCATGGCGGGCTGCTGATGCACGGCGGGCTGCTGCTGCAGGGATCTCTTTTGCAGCGGGGGCTTCTTCAGGGGGTGCTGCAGGGGGGGATAGTGCAGGGATATCTTCCAGGTCTCTCCAAGGTGGCGAGTCATCTGCACCCCTCTCATGCCTAGACTCTGTATATTTGAAAAAGAAAGAAATTGAGATATTAGCACAGTTCCAAATAAAGATGTAAATGTTATATTTGAAAGTGTATTAATGAGGCTGCCTTGGTAATTCAATTGTAAGCAAAAGCAATCAATACAATTTCCATATTTGCAAACCCGTCTTTCTGATATCTATATGGTCAATCTGAATGTCTTTTTGCGTTTGTCTTAAATCTGTTTAAATTCACACCTAATCTGTAGACTAGATACTAATGTGATGGCTTTTCTTGAAATGCAACTTTCGCAAGGTAATTGTGAATGTGTTTACATAATAATGTATAAAAAAGCGTAATTGCGTTAGTCATATCCTTAAAGGGATACTGAACCAAATCTTTTTCTTTCATGATTCGGATAGAGCATGCAATTTTAAAGGGACACTGAACCCAATTTTTTTCCTTTGTGATTCAGATAGAGCATGCAATTTTAAGCAACTTTCTAATTTACTCCTATTATCAAGAAGGCATCTAAGCTTTTTTGGGGTTCAGAACTCTGGATAGCACTTTTTTATTGGTGAATTAACTTATCCACCAATCAGCAAGGACAACCCAGGTTGCTCACTAAAATGGGCCGGCATCTAAACTTACATTCTTACATTTCAAATAAAGATACCAAGAGAATGAAGAAAATTTGATAATAGGAGTAAATTAGAAAGTTGCTTAAAATGTCATGCTCTATCTGAATCACGAAAGAAAAAATTTGGGTTCAGTGTCCCTTTAAATATATTTTGTGTGTGAATGGCTTATGAGGTGTATGTAAAGAGATTAGGAAATGAGTTTACTGGCAGATGAGAGGCGCAGGTTCCCGGTATCAACTCCTCCAATACCAACTATGGCCACCTTGGAGATGTTGGGACGCAGCATTTCCTCCCAGCGGGAATACTCCAAAAAAAAAATCCGGACCGCCACCGGTTCCTGCTAGGTATTCCCTCTCCCTTGTTAGCTTTCTTTTCAGTTCAGTTTTGCAGTCCTGGTAATGGTGCTGAATCGACTTCACATCCCTGTTATAGACCCCCACTGCATTTACGACATCCCTGATCTCGTTCCACCACTTCCTCTTATCCAAAGGGGGGGGGGGGGGCTCGGTGCCTGCAGCCTCCTAGCCCTCTACATATCAGCCTATATAAGGGCCTCCTTCTCATCCATAGTATATCTCTCCTCCCTCTGTCTGGGCTTCCCATGCAATGTGAGCCTCTGTTCCCCCGACTGTGGAACTCCCTGTCTATGCTGCACACCACTGGGCCCAGCCACTTGTTCATCTTCAACAATGTGGCCAGGTCCACCCACCCCTTCCTCTCCCCCTTCCTCTCCAGTTCCTCTCCCCCTTCCTCTCCCCCTTCCTCTCTCTCTGCCTAAACTCCTGCCTAACCTCTTCTACAAGCTCATCCCTGAACTCAGCCCTAGCCTCCTGCTTAATGAGCTTTAATAGCTCTGGGCTAATCTGCCCCCTATCCCCCCTCTCGACATACTCAAACAAAATGTGAAGGTGCCCAAAGGAAAGGGGGTCAAAATAATGGACAAAAAGTAAAAAGTGCTGAAAGTGTGAATGGGATATAAATAAAAGAGTGTAACGGGTATTAAACAGACAAATGTATATGTTGAAAAAGACAAAAATGAGGATATGTAAACAATAATTTTTTTTAATAAAATAAAAACCTATGGGATGAAAGGGAATGGGGTATGGGCTTAAAGGGAATGGGATGTGGGATGAAAGGGAATGGGGTATGGAGTGTATGTAGTGTTAGTGATAAGTGTATGTATGTATTGAATGTGTTTGAGTATAAATGTGTTAATATAATGAATGTAGGAACAAAACACTCGCACACTCACCCGAACAAACTCACGCTCACTAACTCACACTAACTCAGTCTCTCACACTAACTATCTCTCACACTAACTATTTCTCACACTAACTAACTCGCACACTAACTAACGCTCACACTAATTAACTCTCACACTAACTCTCACACTAACTAACTCTCACTAAATCAAACTAAATCTCTCTACTCTCAAATCTCTCCAAACCGTCCAACGTCTAGACCTGCACCTAACTCTAAAAAGCAATACAGTCAAAGAAGCCATGCTTAGAGCGTGCTTATATACCCTTTGTAAATGTTTAATGATGTACCAGTTTGCAAAGTAAAGGAAGTTCAGGTGTGCTTTCTAAGGCCTAGATTTGGAGTTTGGCGTTAGCCGTGAAAACCAGCGTTAGAGGCTCCTAACGCTGGTTTTAGGCTAACTCTGGTATTTGGAGTCACTCAAAAAAGGGTCTAACGCTCACTTTTCAGCCGCGACTTTTCCATACCGCAGATCCCCTTACGTCAATTGCGTATCCTATCTTTTCAATGGGATCTTTCTAACTCCGGTATTTAGAGTCGTGGCTGAAGTGAGCGTTAGAACTCTAACGACAAAACTCCAGCCGCAGGAAAAAAGTCAGTAGTTAAGAGCTTTCTGGGCTAACGCCGGTTCATAAAGCTCTTAACTACTGTACTCTAAAGTACACTAACACCCATAAACTACCTATGTACCCCTAAACCGAGGTCCCCCCACATCGCCGACACTCGATTACATTTTTTTAACCCCTAATCTGCCGACCGCCAACTACGTTATCCTTATGTACCCCTAATCTGCTGCCCCTAACACCGCCGACCCCTATATTATATTTAGTAACCCCTAACCTGCCCCCCACAATGTCGCCGCCAGCTACCTACACTTATTAACCCCTAATCTGCCGACCGCAAAGCGCCGCCACCTACGTTATCCTTATGTACCCCTAATCTGCTGCCCCTAACACCGCCGACCCCTATATTATATTTATTAACCCCTAATCTGCCCCCCACAACGTCGCCTCCACCTGCCTACACTTATTAACCCCTAATCTGCCGACCGGACCGCGCCGCTATTATAATAAAGTTATTAACCCCTAATCCGCCTCACTAACCCTATAATAAATAGTATTAACCCCTAATCTGCCCTCCCTAACTTTGCCGACACCTAACTTCAATTATTAACCCCTAATCTGCCGACCGGAGCTCACCGCTATTCTAATAAATGTATTAACCCCTAAAGCTAAGTCTAACCCTAACACTAACACCCCCCTAAATTAAATATAATTTACAGCTAACGAAATTAATTAACTCTTATTAAATAAATTATTCCTATTTAAAGCTAAATACTTACCTGTAAAATAAATCCTAATATAGCTACAATATAAATTATAATTACATTGTAGCTATTTTAGGATTAATATTTATTTTACAGGCAACTTTGTCATTATTTTAACCAGGTACAATAGCTATTAAATAGTTAAGAACTATTTAATAGTTACCTAGTTAAAATAATTACAAAATTACCTGTAAAATAAATCCTAACCTAAGTTACAATTAAACCTAACACTATACTATCATTAAATTAATTAAATAAAATACCTACAATTACCTACAATTAAACCTAACACTAACTACACTATCAATAAATTAATTAAATACAATACCTACAATTAAACCTAACACTACACTATCAATACATTAATTAAATACAAAACCTACAAATAACTACAATGAAATAAACTAACTAGAGTACAAAAAATAAAAAAAGAACTAAGTTACAAAAAATAAAAAAAATCTACAAACATAAGAAAAATATTACAACAATTTTAAACTAATTACACCTACTCTAAGCCCCCTAATAAAACAACAAAGCCCCCCAAAATAAAAAATGCCCTACCCTATTCTAAATTACTAAAGTTAAAAGCTCTTTTACCTTACCAGCCCTGAACAGGGCCCTTTGCGGGGCATGCCCCAAGAAGTTCAGCTCTTTTGCCTGTAAAAAGAACATACAATACCCCCCCCAACATTACAACCCACCACCCACATACACCTAATCTAACCCAAACCCCCCTTAAATAAACCTAACACTAAGCCCCTGAAGATCTTCCTACCTTGTCTTCACCATACCAGGTTCACCGATCGGTCCTGAAGAGCTCCTCCGATGTCCTGATCCAAGCCCAAGCGGGGGGCTGAAGATGTCCATGATCCGGTAGAAGTCTTCATCCAAGCGGGGCAGAAGAGGTCTTCCATCCGATTGAAGTCTTCATCCAGGCGGCATCTTCTATTGACATCCATCTGGAACGGAGCGGCAGCATCCTGAAGACCTCCGGCGCGGAACATACATCCTGGCCGACGACTGAACGACGAATGACGGTTCCTTTAAATGACGTCATCCAAGATGGCGTCCCTCGAATTCCGATTGGCTGATAGGATTCTATCAGCCAATCGGAATTAAGGTAGGAATTTTCTGATTGGCTGATGGAATCAGCCAATCAGATTTAGCTTGCATTCTATTGGCTGATCAGAACAGCCAATAGAATGCGAGCTCAATCTGATTGGCTGATTGGATCAGCCAATCGGATTGAACTTGATTCTGATTGGCTGATTCCATCAGCCAATCAGAATATTCCTACCTTAATTCCGATTGGCTGATAGAATCCTATCAGCCAATCGGAATTCGAGGGACACCATCTTGGATGACGTCATTTAAAGGAACCATCATTCGTCGTTCAGTCGTCGGCCAGGATGGATGTTCCGCGTCAGAGGTCTTCAGGATGCTGCCGCTCCGTTCCAGATGGATGTCGATAGAAGATGCCGCCTGGATGAAGACTTCAATCGGATGGAAGACCTCTTCTGCCCCGCTTGGATGAAGACTTCTACCGGATCATGGACATCTTCAGCCCCCCGCTTGGGCTTGGATCAGGACATCGGAGGAGCTCTTCAGGACCGATCGGTGAAGATAAGGTAGGAAGATCTTCAGGGGCTTAGTGTTAGATTTATTTAAGGGGGGTTTGGGTGAGATTAGGGGTATGTGGGTGGTGGGTTGTAATGTTGGGGGGGGTATTGTATGTTTTTTTTACAGGCAAAAGAGCTGAACTTCTTGGGGCATGCCCCGCAAAGGGCCCTGTTCAGGGCTGGTAAGGTAAAAGAGCTTTTAACTTTAGTAATTTAGAATAGGGTAGGGCATTTTTTATTTTGGGGGGCTTTGTTGTTTTATTAGGGGGCTTAGAGTAGGTGTAATTAGTTTAAAATTGTTGTAATATTTTTCTTATGTTTGTAGATATTTTTTTATTTTTTGTAACTTAGTTCTTTTTTATTTATTGTACTTTATTTAGTTTATTTCATTGTAGTTATTTGTAGGTATTGTATTTAATTAATGTATTGATAGTGTAGTGTTAGGTTTAATTGTAGGTAATTGTAGGTATTTTATTTAATTAATTTAATGATAGTATAGTGTTAGGTTTAATTGTAACTTAGGTTAGGATTTATTTGACAGGTAATTTTGTAATTATTTTAAATAGGTAACTATTAAATAGTTCTTAACTATTTAATAGCTATTGTACCTGGTTAAAATAATTACAAAGTTGCCTGTAAAATAAATATTAATCCGAAAATAGCTACAATGTAATTATAATTTATATTGTAGCTATATTAGGATTTATTTTACAGGTAAGTATTTAGCTTTAAATAGGAATAATTTATTTAATAAGAGTTAATTAATTTCGTTAGATGTAAATTATATTTAACTTAGGGGGGTGTTAGTATTAGGGTTAGACTTAGCTTTAGGGGTTAATACATTTATTAGAATAGCGGTGAGCTCCGGTCGGCAGATTAGGGGTTAATAATTGAAGTTAGGTGTCGGCGATGTTAGGGAGGGCAGATTAGGGGTTAATACTATTTATTATAGGGTTAGTGAGGCGGATTAGGGGTTAATAACTTTATTATAGTAGCGCTCAGGTCCGCTCGGCAGATTAGGGGTTAATAAGTGTAGGCAGGTGGAGGCGACGTTGTGGGGGGCAGATTAGGGGTTAATAAATATAATATAGGGGTTGGCGGTGTTAGGGGCAGCAGATTAGGGGTTAATACTATTTATTATAGGGTTAGTGAGGCGGATTAGGGGTTAATAACTTTATTATAGTAGCGCTCAGGTCCGCTCGGCAGATTAGGGGTTAATAAGTGTAGGCAGGTGGAGGCGACGTTGTGGGTGGCAGATTAGGGGTTAATAAATATAATATAGGGGTCGGCGATGTTAGGGCAGCAGATTAGGGGTACATAGGGATAATGTAAATAGCGACGGTGTCCAGAGCGGTAGATTAGGGGTTAATAATAATATGCAGGGGTCAGCGATAGCGGGGGCGGCAGAATAGGGGTTAATAAGTGTAAGGTTAGGAGTGTTTAGACTCGGGGTACATGTTAGGGTGTTAGGTGCAGATGTAGGAAGTGTTTACGCATAGCAAACAATGGGGCTGCGTTAGGAGCTGAACGCAGCTTTTTTGCAGGTGTTAGGTTTTTTTTCAGCTCAAACAGCCCCATTGTTTCCTATGGGGGAATCGTGCACGAGCACGTTTTTGAGGCTGGCCGCTTGCATAAGCAACTCTGGTATCGAGAGTTGAAGCTGCGTTAAATATGCTCTACGCTCCTTTTTTGGAGCCTAACGCAGCCTTTATGTGGACTCTCAATACCAGAAAAAAGCCGGCGTTAGCTACGCGGGTCCTTACCGACAAAACTCTAAATCTAGCCGTTAGTAATTATTATGTGTGCAATGTGTATTAGTTGTTTGAATTTGCGCATGCTCAATTTGAGTTTATATTTGTGTAATGTGTATAATGCGATGATGTCATAGTGATCGTTTTGCATAACATTCTCCAAAAGTAGTATCTGTAAATGTAAATGCTGATGTGTGATGGTCTTGTATTTGTCAAGTGCTGTAAATGTTTATTTATACTAATGTTCCATAATCTGCAATGCAAATGTTTTGTTTGTGTATCAGTGTGCAATTCTTTTTTCATGTTGTTTTGTTCCGTGTTGTAAGATCTCAACGTATTTATTGATTCCTCGTTTAGTGTAAATGTTGTGCATTATTATTTGGTGAATGTTGAATGCGTATGTGCTATATTGCGCGAGCGATTGTTGTTTGTATATTTGAACTCGTAATACCTACGTTATAAAAGATACGCAATGGAAATAACGTACACAATATTAGCAGCCATAACGCAAAACTCGTAATCTGGCTGACAATTAATAATCATCTAACAGAAGAGTCATGTGAGACACGTTCCATTACTCTTATAATGGATTTTATATAAATTCTGTGTTGTTGGCTATCTGTGGTCCAGATGAAGTTCTGAAATATAACTATTTATTTTTTGTTTAATCAGAACCCTGTCCCTTTAAACAGTTCAACTAGTGTCATTGATCCAATTAATTTCAATCTAGTTAAAATTCCCCATAATTACAACCTACATTTGAGTTGCAGAGTTCCTTATATGTAATAACAATTAGACTTCCTTAAAAAGCATCATACCCTACCAATAGTTTTTATTATATTTTATTTCCACTGTTTATTTCATCACTCAGTGTCTCTATAATATCACCGGCCACATAAATGATATCTTCCCCGGCTGTCAATCAAGTTATGGGGGCATATTTATCAAGCTCCATATGAAGAAGTTATGAAGCAGCGGTTTAAAGACAGAAATTGAATACGATTGTGTTGATTGACACCCCCTGCTAGCAGCCGCAAATCTGCAGGGGGCGGCATTGCACCAGCAGTTCACAAGAACTGCTGATGCAATGATAAATGCCGACAGTGTATGCTGTCGGCATTTATCGATGTATAGCGATGTGCAGCGGACATGATACATTACTTCGTATCATGTCCGCTCGAACATTGATAATAATATATTATTATAATAAACAAGATTTTATTTCATGTACATTATAAAAAAAAATCATTTTAAAGCTATACACTGAGTGGGGAACACCTTTCTCCTACGATGTCAGTGACTTTCATAGCAAAAGTACTTACAAAATATATTTGCAATTTATAAGACAGTAATGAATCTTAGAAACATTAGTTCCTAAACAAATTCCAAATTGATTAGATTAGATGTGCAGTACAGATGGCATATGCTGATTAAAAATTAAACTTATTTACTTTTTTAGTCTGTAAGGGCTTTTCGAATCTGAGCAGCATAAATATTAAATTTATTAAATGCTTAGTCGCATGTGGTTATAGTCTGCAAAACTGACCTTTTAAGAAAAGGATATTTTAATATTAAGGTAATATTTGCCTATAAAAAGGTATAATTTTAAGTTTCATTTTATTTCATATTTTAAAAAGATGTTTGTTTTTTTTAAAGTCTGGGGTGGTATGAGTTTTAAAGTTAACATTAAATTACTAAAGATTTTTTTTTCATCCAAAGTTAATCCCGAACTGTGTCAAAATACTCCTTTATTTTTTATTTTCCCTTTGTTCATTTATCAAATGTCATTTTACAGAGGGTTATACATTATACTATATACTAATACTAAATTACTCTAATTAGTTACTCCATGTACCATTTGACTTGACATAGGCCTGATGATGAAAAAACTCTCCTGCATGGACAGAAATCATGAAAACCTTTTGGTGTTTTTAGCACTATATGTTAAAGGACCAATAAATACAGTAGATTTGCATATTCAACAAACGCATGATAAAAAAACAATGCAATAGCACTTAGAGGCCGAGCTAAGAAGCAGTGCATGCTGCTGTTTCAGAAACATAAGCTAAGAAGCAGCGGTCGTAAGACTGCTGCTGCTTAACTCGTCCACCTCTTTTGAGGTGGCAGACAGCAATCATCCCGATCAGATACGATCGGGATGATTGACACCTCCTGCTAGTGGCCGATTGGCTGAGAATGTGCAGGGGGCGGCATTGCACAAGCATTTCACTAGAAAATGATAAATGTCGACAGCGGATCATGTTCGCCCGCCCTTAGTCTGAACTTCAAATGAGTATTTGATTTTTTTTCTCACAAATTTCAAAGTTATGCCTATTTCCACTCCCCCCTGTATCATGTGACAGCCATCAGCCAATTACAAATGCATATACGTATTTTCTGTACACATGCTCAGTAGGAGTTGGTGACTCAAAAAGTGTAAATATTAAGAAACTGTGCACATTTTATTAATGGAAGTAAATCAGAACTTTTAAAAAAAATGTCATGTTATATCTGAATCATGAAAGTTTAATTTTGACTAGATTGTCCCTTTAAATGCATGTCTTCTCTTCACATCCAGAACACTGCATAGTGAGATAAACAACACTGAAGTAGAAATTTGCCTTTCTAGAATTCTTTAAGGGACTTCTTATAAAATCTTGACAGAGCAGAGAGTTTTAGATAATCAGGCCCAAAGGTTCTTGCTTGTGTCAACCTGCTAAAGAGGCAGAATCTGTGACTATTGATTGGATTATACACATGCAAGGTCAGGAGCTCACTGGGCATGCAGCTTTGACAGCATGTTTAACCCTTTAGCAGGGGTTAAACACATAAAGAAGAACTAACAAAATATAATAATTATTTTTTGTTAGTAATATGATCTTTAAAAGGGAGATCAGACTGAAAATTGAATTCATTGTACATTTTTTACTATGTTACGCATAGAAAAACAATAATTTGAATTGTACTATAATAATATATTTTGCCAACTTGTCTTGTAATTTTAAATTATTTTATTTCCACAATTTGAAGAAAATCAGGAGTGCATACTACTGACTTTAGCACTCTGACTTTATTTACTCTATATAATGATTGATGCTTATTTATATCTACCCCAAACTCATCATATTAAAGGAAGTAAGAGACTTTCCAAAGGGTAGCAAAATAATAAAAATGTTGCTAGCAAAATAGCTTTGAATGCTGCAATGTAATGACTAATATATATATATATATATATATATATATATATATATATATATATATATATATATATACCTGTATATATGTATATATTAATACATATATACATTTTTCAAAAAATAATCATATATATAAATATAGCTGCAAGCAGCAATAGAGGTGGCCAGCGCATCATTTTTGCAATGCCATATAAGTAGTTATGTCACAAAATAAAGCTATACAACAACTGTTTACAGTTCTAACATAAGCATTTGGAAAAAAAACACATTTCCGAAATGTTTGCGTTTTTTAAAATGGCTGCCACACCATATGACCTATACTTTCAACATGAACAAATGTAACTCTAGGTGACAATATATGATTATACAGCAAATTTCACAGCTTTAACATAAGCGGTTGGAAAGAAAACACAGTTTCAAAATTTTTGCGTAAACCAATATGGCTGCCACAGCTTGTGACTAATTCCTTCAACATGAACAACTGTGACTCTAGGTCCCAATATAAGACTGAACAGCAATTTTCACAGTTCGTACATAAGCAGTTGCAGAGAAAACAGACTTTTGAAATTTTCGCGTAAACCAAGATGGCTGCCCGATCGTAAGATATACAGCCTCCATATTATGCACAATAGTGCTCACTATAAATGTCAATAAACATGGCAAAAATAAAGCATTTTTGTAAAATGGTTTTTGTTTTATTATGAATTTAAATATATTGTTAAGCAATTTTGAACAATTCAAAATGGCTGCCAAACCATATGACATATCAACTTATCTTGAACAAATCTGAATATTAGTCATAAGATAACTCTATAAGCAAAATTTCAAGTCTGTCCCATAAGCGGTTTCGGAGAAGAAGATTTTTATAGTTTTTAAAAATGGCGCATACGAAACAAAATGGCCGCCAAGCTATGCAATGTATGGCTTTCAAATTGCACATACTAATGCTCACTATAGACCTCTACAATTTGCAGAAGTTTCATGAAAATTTTCAAATATTTTATTTCACGAAGGCGACTGCGCAATGCAAATTTTAACTGCAATATTATCTTTAAGGGTTATTACTAAGTGTAATCATGTGTCTATTACACTGTAATATTGTTAAATATTGTAAAACTAATGTATAAAGCGCAAAATTATGTAATTAAATGGCAATAAAAAGGTTAATGTCTCACAGCAGCCATGTTGATTATGGAAAAATCGCAATTTTAACAATCTTTGTAGAGGAACTTGCAAGGAGCATACGTGCAAAATTACGCTTTATTGCACTAAGCGGTTTAAGAGAAGAAGATGTTTAAAGATTTTCGTAAAATGCAACATGGTTGCTACATCATGTGACCAAGTCACTTCTGTTGAGCAATGGCAAATCTAGGTCATAGCAGCACTAAGCACAGCAAGTTTCAAAGTTGCAACATAAGCAGTTCCAGAGCTAAAGATTATTAAGCAGTTCTCAAAATTTGTCACAAAAAACAATATGGCTGCGTAACTTTATGACCTATGAGTTCAATATTGCATAAGATGTAGCATCGCATTAGGCTGTACCAGCATACCTAATTTCAAGAGTTTAGCATAAGTAATTTGTGTTTTGTCAGCAATTGACTCAAAAGAGGAAGTATTGAATTACAAATAATTACAATAAACATAAAACCGATATTGCTGCCGCATCATGTGACTGATTCTCTCCTAATGAGCAATTATGAATCTAGGTCACAATATAAGACTGTACAGCAAATTTCACAGTTCTTACATAAGCAGTTGCAGAGAAAATAGACTTTCAAAATTTTCGCGTAAACCAAGATGGCTGCCCGATCGTAAGATATACAGCCTCCATATTATGCACAATAGTGCTCACTATAGATGTCAATAAACATGGCAAAAATAAAGCATTTTTGTAAAACGTTTTTTGTTTTCTTATTTATTTAAATATATCGTTAAGCAATTTTGAACAATTCAAAATGGCTGCCAAACCACATGATGTATCAACTTCTCTTGAACAAATCTGAATGTTAGTCATAAGATAACTCTATAAACAAAATTTCAAGTCTGTCCCATAAGCGGTTTCGGAGAAGAAGATTTTCATAGTTTTTAAAAATGGCGCATACGAAACAAAATGGCCGCCAAGCTATGCAATGTATGGCTTTCAAATTGCACATACTAATGCTCACTATAGACCTCTACAATTTGCAGAAGTTTCATGAAAATTTGCAAATGTTTTATTTCACGAAGGCGATTGCGCAATGCGAATTTTAACTGCAATATTGTCTTTAAGGGTTATGACTATGTGTAATCATGTGTCTATTACACTGTAATATTGTTAAATATTGTAAAAATTACGCAATTAAATGGCGATAAAAAGGTTAATGTCTCACAGCAGCCAGGTTGTTTATGGAAAAATCGAAGTTTGAACAAACTTGGTAGAGGACCATATGTGCAAAATTGCGCATCATTGCACTAAGCAGTTTAAGAGAAGAAGATGTTTGAATATTTTCGCAAAATGCAAGATGGTTGCCACATCATGTGACCACGGCACTTCTCTTGAGCAATAGCAATTTAAGGTCATAGTAGCACTAAGCACAGCGAGTTTCAAAGTTGTAACATAAGCAGTTTCAGAGCTAAAGATTTTTAAGCGTTTGTCGAAATTTGGCGCAAAAAGCAATATGGCTGCCAGAGCATGTGACCTATGAGTTCAATTTTGCAAGAGATGTAGCACAGCAATAGGCTGTACCAGCATACCTGATTTTAAGAGCTATGTAAAAACAGTTAAGCAGTTATGGGCAATTGAATACAAAGCTTGGCGGAATAAAAAGAACAATAATAATAAATATAGCTGCAAGCAGCGATAGAGGTGGCCATGCGCATCGACATTGCAATGACATACAAGCAGCTAAGTCACAATATAAAGCTTTATAGAAGTTTTTACAATTCTAACATTAGCAGTTGGAAAGAAAACACATTTTCAAAATTTTTGTGTTTTTCAAGATGGCTGCCCCACCATATGATTAATACTTTCATCACGATCAGATGTAACTCTAGGTGACAATATATGGTTATACAGCAAATTTCACAGCTTTAACATAAGCGGTTGGAAAGAAAACACATTTTCGAAATTTTCTCGTAAACCAATATGGCTGCCACAGCTTGTGACCAATTCCTTCAACATGAATAATTGTGACTATAGGTCACAATATAAGGTTATATAGCAAGTTTCACAGTTCTAACATAAGCAGTTTCAGAGGAAATAGATTTTCTAAATGTCCGCATAAAACAAAATGGCTGCCAGATCTTATGATATACAGCCTCCATATTATGCACAATAATTGTCACCATAGATCTCAATAAACATGGCAAAAATAAAGCATTTTTGTAAAACGGTTTTTGTTTTATTATTAATTTAAAAATATCGTTAAGCGTTTTTGAACAATTCAAAATGGCTGCAAAACCACATGACATATCAACTTCTCTTGAACAAATCTGAATGTTAGTCATAAGATAAATCTGTAAACAAAATTTCAAGTCTGTGCCATAAGCGGTTTCGGAGAAGAAGATTTTTGTAGTTTTTAAAAAGCGTGCATACGAAACAAAATTGCCGCCAAGCTATGCATTGTATGGCTTTCAAATTGCAAAAAATGCTCACTATAGACCTCTACAATTTGCAGAAGTTTTGTGAAAATTTGCAAATGTTTTATTTCATGAAGGCGACTGCGCAATGCGAATTTTAACTGCAATATTGCCTTTAGGGGTCATGACTATGTGTACTCATGTGTCTGCTACACTGTAATATAGTTAAATAGTGTAAACATAATGCATAAAGTGCAAATGTACACAATTAAACAGCGATAAAAAGGCGAATGGCTCATAGCAGCCATGTTGATTATGGAAAATTCGCAGTTTGAGCAAACTTGGTAGAGGACCTTGCAAGGAGCACATGTGCAAAATTGCACTTCATTGCACTTAGCGGTTGCAGAGAAGAAGATGTTTAAAGATTTTCGCACAATTCAAAATGGCAGCTAGGTCATGTGACTAAATCACTTCTCTTGAACAAACTTTATTCTAGGTCAGTACAGCAGTACACACAGCAAGTTTCACAGCTGTAACATAAGCGGTTCTGGAGAAGAAGATTTTCAAGCGGTTGTCGAAATTTGTCGCAAAAAGCAATATGGCTGCTAGATCACATGACCTATGAGATTTATTTTGCATAGGATTATGCACAGCATAGATCTTTAGCATAGTGCCAAGTTTCATGAGTTTTTGAGTTATGCTGTTGTTTTTATAAGCACTTGAATAAGTGGCGGAATAATAATAATAATAAAAATAATAATAAATATAGCTGCAAGCAGCGATAGAGGTGGCCATGCGCATCGACTTTGCAATGGCATACAAGCTGCTAAGTCACAATTTATAGCTATACAGCAAATTTCAAAGATTTAAAAAAATAAGCGGTTGCAAAGAAATCACATTTTCAAAATGTTCGCGTAAATCAATATGGCTGCCACAGCTTGTAACTAATTCCATCAACATGAGCAACTGTTTATCTAGGTCACAATATAAGGTTATACAGCAAGTTTCACAGTTCTAACATAAGTGGTTGCAGAGAAAATAGATTTTCGAAATTGTCGCGTAAAACAAAATGGCTGCCAGATCATATAATATAAAGCCTCCATATTATGCACAATAGTTCTCAATATAGATGTCAATACACATGGCAAAAATAAAGCATTTTTGTAAAACGGTTGTTGTTTTATTAATAATTAAAAAATATCGTTAAGCGTTTTTGAACAATTCAAAATGGCTGCCAAACCACATGACGTATCAACTTCTCTTGAACAAATCTGAATGTTAGTCATAAGATAACTCTATAAACAAAATTTCAAGTCTGTCCCATAAGCGGTTTCGGAGAAGAAGATTTTTATAGTTTGTAAAAATGGCGCATACGAAACAAAATGGCCGCCAAGCTATGCAATGTATGGCTTTCAAATTGCACATAATAATGCTCACTATAGACCTCTACAATTTGCAGAAGTTTCATGAACATTTGCAAATGTTTTATTTCACGAAGGCGATTGCGCAATGCGAATTTTAACTGCAATATTGTCTTTAAGGGTTATGACTATGTGTAATCATGTGTCTATTACACTGTAATATTGTTAAACATTGTAAAACTAATGTATAAAGTGCAAAATTCTGCAATTAAATGGCGATAAAAAGGTTAATGTCTCACAGCAGCCATGTTGATTATGGAAAAATCGCAATTTTAACAAACTTGGTAGAGGACCTTGCAAGGAGCATATGTGCAAAATTGCGCTTTATTGCACTAAGCGGTTTAAGAGAAGAAGATGTTTAAAGATTTTCGCAAAATGCAAGATGGCTGCTACATCATGTGACCAAGGCACTTCTGTTGAGCAATGGCAAATCTAGTTCATAGCAGCACTGAGCACAGCAAGTTTCAAAGTTGTATCATTAGCAGTTCCGGAGATAAACATTAATAAGCGTTTATCGAAATTTGTCGCAAAAAGCAATATGGCTGCGTAACCTTATGACCTATGAGTTCAATATTGCATGAGATGTAGCAGAGCAATAGGCTGTACTAGCATACCTGATTTCAAGAGCTTTGCTTTAGCAGTTCAAAAGTTATGGGCAATAGAAAAAGTGGCGGAATAATAATAATAATAATAATAAAAAAAATAATAATAATAATAATAAATATAGCTGCAAGCAGCGATAGAGGTGGCCATGCGCATCGACATTGCAATGGCATACAAGCAGCTAAGTCACAATATAAAGCTTTATAGAAGTTTTTACAATTCTAACATTAGCAGTTGGAAAGAAAACACATTTTCGAAATGTTTGCGTTTTTCAAGATCTCTGCCCCACCATATGACCAATACTTTCATCACGATCAGATGTAACTTTAGGTGACAATATATGGTTATACAGCAAATTTCACAGCTTTAACATAAGCGGTTGCAAAGAAAACACATTTTCGAAATTTTCGCGTAAACCAATATGGCTGCCACAGCTTGTGACCAATTCCTTCAACATGAACAACTGTGACTCTAGGTCACAATATAAGGTTATACAGCAAGTTTCACAGTTATAACATAAGCAGTTGCAGAGAAAATAGATTTTTCGAAATATTTGCATAAAACAAAATGGTTGCCAGATCATATGATATGCAGCCTCCATATTATGCACAATAATTGTCACCATAGATGTCAATAAACATGGCAAAAATAAAGCATTTTTGTAAAACGGTTTTTGTTTTATTACTAGTTTTAAAATATTGTTAAGCGTTTTTGAACAATTCAAAATGGCGGCCAAACCACATGACCTATCAACTTCTCTTGAACAAATCTGAATGTTAGTCATAAGATAACTCTGTAAACCAAATTTCAAGTCTGTGCCATAAGCAGTTTTTAAAAACAGCGCATATGAAACAAAATGGCCGCCAAGCTATGCATTGTATGGCTTTCAAATTGCACATACTAATGCTCACTATAGACCTCCACAATTTGCAGAAGTTTTATGAAAATTTGCAAATGTTTTATTTCATGAAGGCGACGGCGCAGTGCAAATTTTACTGCAATATTGTCTTTAGGGGTCATGACTATGTGTACTCATGTGTCTGCTACACTGTAATATAGTTAAATAGTGTAAACATAATGCATAAAGTGCAAATTTGCGCAATTAAACAGCGATAAAAAGGCAAATGGCTCATAGCACCCATGTTCATTATGGAAAATTCGCAGTTTGAACAAACTTGGTAGAGGACCTTGCAAGGAGCACATGTGCAAAATTGCACTTCATTGCACTTAGCGGTTGCAGAGAATAAGATGTTTAAAGATTTTCACACATTTCAAAATGGCAGCTAGGTCATGTGACTAAAGCACTTCTCTTGAACAAACTTTATTGTAGGTCAGTACAGCAGTACACACAGCAAGTTTCAAAGCTGTAACATAAGCGGTTCTGGAGAAGAAGATTTTCAAGCGGTTGTCGAAATTTGTCGCAAAAAGCAATATGGCTGCTAGATCACATGACCTATGAGATTTATGTTGCATAGGATTATGCACAGCATAGATCTTTAGCATTGTGCCAAGTTTCATGAGTTTTTGAGTTATGCTGTTGTATTTATAAGCACTTGAAAAAGTGGCGGAATAATAATAATAATAATAATAATAATAAAAAAAAAAAATATAGCTGCAAGCAGCGATAGAGGTGGCCATGCGCATCGACTTTGCAATGGCATACAAGCTACTAAGTCACAATATATAGCTATACAGCAAATTTCAAAGATTTAAAATAAGCGGTTGCAAAGAAATCACATTTTCAAAATTTTCGCGTAAATCAATATGGCTGCCACAGCTTGTAACTAATTCCATCAACATGAACAACTGTGTATCTAGGTCACAATATAAGGTTATACAGCAAGTTTCACAGTTCTAACATAAGTGGTTGCAGAGAAAATAGATTTTTGAAATTTTCGCGTAAAACAAAATGGCTGCCAGATCATATAATATAAAGCCTCCATATTATGCACAATAGTTCTCAATATAGATGTCAATACACATGGCAAAAATAAAGCATTTTTGTAAAACGGTTGTTGTTTTATTAATAATTTAAAAATATCGTTAAGCGTTTTTGAACAATTCAAAATGGCTGCCAAACCACATGATGTATCAACTTCTCTTGAACAAATCTGAATGTTAGTCATAAGATAACTCTATAAACAAAATTTCAAGTCTGTCCTATAAGCGGTTTCGGAGAAGAAGATTTTTATAGTTTGTAAAAATGGCGCATACGAAACAAAATGGCCGCCAAGCTATGCAATGTATGGCTTTCAAATTGCACATACTAATGCTCACTATAGACCTCTACAATTTGCACAAGTTTCATGAAAATTTGCAAATGTTTTATTTCGCAAAGGCGATTGCGCAATGCGAATTTTAACTGCAATATTGCCTTTAAGGGTTATGACTATATGTAATCATGTGTCTATTACACTGTAATATTGTTAAACATTGTAAAACTAATGTATAAAGTGCAAAATTACGCAATTAAATGGCGATAAAAAGGTTAATGTCTCACAGCAGCCATGTTGATTATGGAAAAATCGCAATTTTAACAAACTTGGTAGAGGACCTTGCAAGGAGCATATGTGCAAAATTGCGCTTTATTGCACTAAGCGGTTTAAGAGAAGAAGATGTTTAAAGATTTTCGCAAAATGCAAGATGGCTGCTACATCATGTGACCAAGGCACTTCTGTTGAGCAATGGCAAATCTAGTTCATAGCAGCACTGAGCACAGCAAGTTTCAAAGTTGTAACATTAGCAGTTCCGGAGATAAAGATTATTAAGCGTTTATCGAAATTTGTCGCAAAAAGCAATATGGCTGCGTAACCTTATGACCTATGAGTTCAATATTGCATGAGATGTAGCAGAGCAATAGGCTGTACTAGCATACCTGATTTCAAGAGCTTTGCTTTAGCAGTTCAAAAGTTATGGGCAATAGAAAAAGTGGCGGAATAATAATAATAATAATAATAATAATAATAAAAAAAAAAATAATAATAATAATCCTGACAATAACAATAGGTTGTCCTGCAACTTCGTTGCATGGCCACCTAATAAATATAGCTGCAAGCAGCGATAGAGGTGGCCATGCGCATCGACTTTGCAATGGCATACAAGCTGCTAAGTCACAATTTATAGCTATACAGCAAATTTCAAAGATTTAAAAAAATAAGCGGTTGCAAAGAAATCACATTTTCAAAATTTTCGCGTAAATCAATATGGCTGCCACAGCTTGTAACTAATTCCATCAACATGAACAACTGTGTATCTAGGTCACAATATAAGGTTATACAGCAAGTTTCACAGTTCTAACATAAGTGGTTGCAGAGAAAATAGATTTTCGAAATTTTCGCGTAAAACAAAATGGCTGCCAGATCATATAATATAAAGCCTCCATATTATGCACAATAGTTCTCAATATAGATGTCAATACACATGGCAAAAATGAAGGCGATTGTGCAATGCGAATTTTAACTGCAATATTGTCTTTAAGGGTTATGACTATGTGTAATCATGTGTCTATTACACTGTAATATTGTTAAACATTGTAAAACCAATGTAGAAAGTGCAAAATTACGCAATTAAATGGCGATAAAAAGGTTAATGTCTCACAGCAGTCATGTTGATTATGGAAAAATTGCAATTTTAACAAACTTGGTAGAGGACCTTGCAAGGAGCATATGTGCAAAATTGCACTTTATTGCACTAAGCGGTTTAAGAGAAGAAGATGTTTAAAGATTTTCGCAAAATGCAAGATGGCTGCTACATCATGTGACCAAGGCACTTCTGTTGAGCAATGGCAAATCTAGTTCATATCAGCACTGAGCACAGCAAGTTTCAAAGTTGTAACATTAGCAGTTCCGGAGATAAAGATTAATAAGCGTTTATCGAAATTTGTCGCAAAAAGCAATATGGCTGCGTAACCTTATGACCTATGAGTTCAATATTGCATGAGATGTAGCAGAGCAATAGGCTGTACTAGCATACCTGATTTCAAGAGCTTTGCTTTAGCAGTTCAAAAGTTATGGGCAATAGAAAAAGTGGCGGAATAATAATAATAATAATAATAATAATAATAAAAAAATAATAATAATAATAATCCTGACAATAACAATAGGTTGTCCTGCAACTTTGTTGCATGGCCACCTAAATATAGCTGCAAGCAGCGATAGAGGTGGCCATGCGCATCGACATTGCAATGGCATTCAAGCAGCTAAGTCACAATATAAAGCTTTATAGAAGTTTTTACAATTCTAACATTAGCAGTTGGAAAGAAAACACATTTTCGAAATTTTTGCGTTTGTGAAGATGGCTGCCCCACCATATGACCAATACTTTCATCATGATCCGATGTAACTCTAGGCCACAAGATTTTGTTTTACAGCAAATTTCACAGCTTTAACATAAGCGGTTGGAAAGAAAACACGTTTTTGAAATTTTCGCGTAAACCAATATGGCGGCCACAGCTTGTGACCAATTCCTTCAACATGAACAACTGTGACTCTAGGTCACAATATAAGGTTATACAGCAAGTTTCACAGTTCTAACATAAGCAGTTGCAGAGAAAATAGATTTTCGAAATAGTCGCATAAAACAAAATGGCTGCCAGATCATATGATATACAGCCTCCATATTATGCATAGTAATTGTCACCATAGATGTCAATAAACATGGCAAAAATAAAGCATTTTTGTAAAACGGTTTTTGTTTTATTATTAATTTAAAAATATCGTTAAGCATTTTTGAACAATTCAAAATGGCTGCCAAACTACATGACCTATCAACTTCTCTTGAACAGATCTGAATGTTAGTCATAAGATAACTCTGTAAACAAAATTTCAAGTGTGTGCCTTAAGCGGTTTCGGAGAAGAAGATTTTTATAGTTTTTAAAAACAGCGCATACGAATCAAAATGTCCGCCAAGCTATGCAATGTATGGCTTTCAAATTGCAC
Organism: Bombina bombina; assembly: GCF_027579735.1. NCBI lineage: Eukaryota > Metazoa > Chordata > Amphibia > Anura > Bombinatoridae > Bombina > Bombina bombina. The sequence continues at coordinate 1,132,243,076 of NC_069500.1, forward strand.
ATACTAATGCTACAATTTGCAGAAGTTTCATGAAAATTTGCAAATGTTTTATTTCACGAAGGCGACTGCGCAATGCGAATTTTAACTGCATTATTGTCTTTAAGGGTTATGACTGTGTGTAATCATGTGTCTATTATACTGTAATATTGTTAAATATTGTAAAACTAATGTAAAAAGTGCAAAATTATGCAATTAAATGGCGATAAAAAGGATAATGTCTCACGGCAGCCATGTTGATTATGGAAAAATCGCAATTTTAACAAACTTGGTAGAGGACCTTGCAAGGAACATATGTGCAAAATTACGCTTTATTGCACTAAGCGGTTTAAGAGAAGAAGATGTTTAAATATTATCGCAAAATGCAAGATGGCTGCTACATCATGTGACCAAGGCACTTCTGTTTAGCAATGACAAATCTAGTTCATAGCAGCACTGAGCATAGCAAGTTTGAACATTGTAACATTAGCAGTTCCAGAGATAAAGATTATTAAGTGTTTCTCAAAATTTGTCGCAAAAAGCAATAAGGCTGCGTAACCTTATGACCTATGAGTTCAATATTGCATGAGATGTAGCAGAGCAATACGCTGTACCAGCATATCTGATTTCAAGAGCTTTGCTTTAGCAGTTCAAAAGTTATGGGCAATAGAAAAAGTGGCGGAATAATAAAAATAATAATAATAATCCTGACAATAACAATAGGTTGTCCTGCAACTTCGTTGCATGGCCACCTAATAATAATAATAATAATAATCTTGACAATAACAATAGGTTGTCCTGCAACTTTGTTGCATGGCCACCTAATAATAATCCGAACAATAACAATAGGTTGTCCTGCAACTTTGTTGCTGGCCACCTAAAAATCTGAAGAACATATAATGTAAAGTATTCCTAATGCACCTTCGGGTTTATCATAGTTGAGATAGCAAAATTTTGGGTTAGAGCGTGAGCTATGACTAATAAGGCTTTTTGTAGTGCGCGCCATAGAATAGTCTATGGGGAGAAGTCCTGAAGTTAGCGCGCCTGAGTCTTTTGCTTGTGCATAGCGTTTCAGTGGGGGGATAATTTGTGTGCCACTTGTAATATGGCCCATAATTGGGAATGTGGAATAAGATTAAACAAAAACAAAATTTATCAAAACTAAAGCAAAAAGAAAACAGTTGGTATCTAATAAGGATATATCGTTTTTTTATTATAACCTTTTTTATGAAAGATGGTAGGAAAAGTTGCAGAAAACAAACACGATTTACAATGTTAGGATAACAATGATTGCAGCTAGTACTAAAAGTGTAGTTAGATTCCTTGAGGATATGTGGATATTGCAAATGTTGAGAGTCCAATTTTTCAGTACCACAAAAAGTTAACCAACAAATTTTTTAATATTTAAAACTTTACACACAGCCAGATTATGAGTTTTGCGTTATGAGTGGCTCGGTACTAACTTGCAAGTTATTTCCACCACTCACCTTCCTATAGCGCTGCTATTACAGGTTTGCAAAAACCCGGTGTTAGCAGGCAATATGCAGTGTTGAGCTCCATACTGCACACAAATACCAGCACTGTTGTGATCTGGTTTTACGTGCTCGTGCATAATTTCACCATAGACATCAATGGGGAGAACCAGCTAAAAAAAAGCCTAACACCTGCAATAAAGGAGCATAAAGCTCCATAACGCAGACCCATTGATTCCTATGGGGAAAAAAAGTTATGTTTACACCTAACATCCTATCATAAACCCTGAGTCTAAACTCCCCTAATCTGCCGCCCCCGACATCGCTGACACCTACATTACAGTTGTTAACCCCTAATCTGATGCCCCCGACATCGCCGACGCCTACCTACACTTATTAATCCCTAATCTGCCACCCCCAACATCACCGCCACTATACTAAAGTTATTAACCCCTAAACCTAACCCTAAGTCTAACGTAACCCTAACCCTAGCACCCCTAACTTTAACATAATTAAAATAAATCTAAATAAAAATTACAATTAATACCTAAATAATTCATATTTAAAACTAAATACTTACCTGTAAAATAAACCCTAAGCTAGCTACAATATAACTAATAGTTACATTGTAGCTATCTTAGGTTTTATTTTTATTTCACAGCCAAGTTTGTATTTATTTCAGCTAGGTAGACTAGTTAGCAAATAGTTATTAACTATTTACTAACTACCTAGTTAAAATAAATACAAAGTTACCATTGAAATAAAACCTAGCCTGTCTTACACTAACAGCTAACATTGCACTACAATTAAATCAATTACATTAATTAAATACAATTAACTAAATTACAAAAAAATAAACACTAAATTACACAAAATAAAAAAGAAATGATCAAATATTTAAACTAATTACACCTAATCTAATAGCCCTATAAAAAAGCTATAAAAGCCCCCCCCCAAAAAAAAACATAGCCTACACTAAACTGCCAATGACCCTTAAAAGGGCCTTTTGCTGGGCATTGCCCCAAAGAAATCAGCTCTTTTACCTGTAAAAAATACAAACAACCCCAACAGTAAAACCCACCACCCACACAACCAAACCCCCCAAATAAAATACTATATAGAAAACCTAAGCTCCCCATTGACCTGAAAAGGGCATTTGGATAGGCATTGCCCTTGAAAGGGCATTTAGTTATTTTCCATTGCCCTAAATCCCTAATCTAAAAATAAAACCCACCCAACAAACCGTTAAAAAACCTAACACTAACCCCGTGGTCCTCCAGACGGGCAGAAGTCTTCATCCAGACGGCATCTTCTATCTTCATCCTTCCGACGCGGTGCGGCTCCATCTTCAAGACATCTGGTGCAGAGCATCCTCTTCTTTCAACGGCAATTGAAGAATGAAGGTTCCTTTAAGGGACGTCATTCAAGATGGCGTCCCTTGAATTCCACTTCCAATTCTATCAGTCAATCGGAATTAAAGTTGAAAAAATCCTATTGGCTGATCCAATCAGCCAATAGGATTGAGCTTGCATTCTATTGGCTGATTGGAACAGCCAGTAGAATGCAAGCTCAATCCTATTGGCTGATTAGATTAGCCAATAGGATTGAAGCTCAATCCTATTGGCTGATTGCATCAGCCAATAGGATTTTTTCAACTTTAATTCCAATTGGCTGATAGAATTTAAGGGCCATTGGCAGTTTAGTGTAGGCTAGGGTTTTTTTTTTATTTTGGGAGGGCTTTTTTATTTTGATAGGGCTATTAGATTAGGTGTAATTAGTTTAAATATTTGATCATTTCTTTTTTATTTTGTGTAATTTAGTGTTTTTTTTTGTAATTTAGTTAATGGTATTTAATTAATGTAATTGATTTAATTGTAGTGTAGTGTTAGATGTTAGTGTAAGACAGGTTAGGTTTTATTTCACAGGTAACTTTGTATTTATTTTAAATAGGTTGTTAGTAAATAGTTAATAACTATTTACTAACTAGTCTACCTAGTCTACCTAGTTAAAATAAATAAAAACCTGCCTGTAAATAGGATTGAGCTTGCATTCTATTGGCTGATTGGAACAGCCAGTAGAATGCAAGCTCAATCCTATTGGCTGATTAGATTAGCCAATAGGATTGAAGCTCAATCCTATTGGCTGATTGCATCAGCCAATAGGATTTTTTCAACTTTAACTCCAATTGGCTGATAGAATTTAAGGGCCATTGGCAGTTTAGTGTAGGCTAGGGTTTTTTTTTTTTTTATTTTGGGAGGGCTTTTTTATTTTGATAGGGCTATTAGATTAGGTGTAATTAGTTTAAATATTTGATCATTTCTTTTTTATTTTGTGTAATTTAGTGGGGTTTTTTTGTAATTTAGTTAATGGTATTTAATTAATGTAATTGATTTAATTGTAGTGTAGTGTTAGATGTTAGTGTAAGACAGGTTAGGTTTTATTTCACAGGTAACTTTGTATTTATTTTAAATAGGTAGTTAGTAAATAGTTAATAACTATTTACTAACTAGTCTACCTAGTTAAAATAAATAAAAAACTGCCTGTAAAATAAAAATAAAACATAGCTACAATTTAACTATTAGTTATATTGTAGCTAGCTTAGGGTTTATTTTACAGGTAAATATTTAGTTTTAAATAGGAATTATTTAGTTAATGATAGTAATTTATATTTAGATTTATTTTAATTATATTAAAGTTAGGGGTGTTAGGGTTAGGCTTAGGGTTAGGTTTAGGGGTTAATAACTTTAGTATAGTGGCGACAGTGTCAATGGGGGAGGCAGATTAGGGGTTAATAATTGTATTTTAGTGTTTGCGATGCGGGAGGGCTTCAGTTTAGGGGTTAATAGGTAGTTTATGGGTGTTAGTGTACTTTGTAACACTTTAGTTATGATTTTTTTTTATTTTTTTTTTATATATCTTTATTCGTAGCCGATAAATACAATTAACAAAAATCACTTTTGTTGTCACATATAAGCATAGAGTCAAAAATAATTTAACAAATATCACAACACAACATATGACAATAATTTCTCGGCATTGTTATGATTGGCTCCTCGCACCGAGTTGCTGTGAGGGGGCTCAAAGGAAATAATAGAAAAAGAAGAGAAGAAAAAAAAACCAAAAAAAAAAAACCCTCCTTCCCCTGATCCCTGATCCAGTTAATACTGAATTTCGGCAGCATTTGTTATCCATGTGTGTGGAAACAGGTCTAATACAACCATCTCTGCAAAACTAACTGAGGACAGGACTTTAGTTATGAGTTTTATGCTACAGATTTGTAACGTAAAACTCATAACTACTGACTTTAGATGGCAGTACGAATCTTGACGGTATAGGCTGTACCGCTCACATTTTGGCCTCCCGGGCAAAACTCGTAATACCGGCACTGTGGAAGTCCCATTGAAAAATGACTTTTTGAAAGTTGTGGTAGTTACGTTGCGTTACGGCCAAAAAAGTTTGCGGTACAGCTATACCTGCAAAACTCGTAATAGCAGCGGTAGTGAAAAAGCAGCGTTATGAGGCTTTTTCACTCATAACGCAAAACTCGTAATCTAGCCAACAAAACATAAACATACCATTAACAAAAAGAATAATCATATTCATCTCTCCAGTATCCATGTGTATAGCTTGATAGCGTATGTACATGAAGTATAAATATAAAAATAACAGAAAATAACCATAAGCAGGCTATTTTTTGTTATAACTTTTGTTATTATATTGGAGTGCAACCTCTTTCTGTGCTATTGTATTTCACTAAGGCTTTTTTGGGGGAAATCCAGAGAGTTGGCTCCCGGTGACATGTAACTTTGATTTGCATATGTTTTGATGTGCAGGTTTCAATTATGCTTTATAATCACAGTCAGATTAATATTGTCCCTGCTGCAGTTGTCTAGTCAACTACATTATATATTCAATTCTAAGCACCTCGTTCCTGTTAATTGAGCATTTAAAATGTACTCTTAGTTTCTAATCAGGAACAGAATCTGAATTTTTAAGTATTGTGGCAAAGTATGGAGGTAATACTTTTTCATAAAAACATTTGTTCTGTGTTGTATTTCCCCAGAAGTATCATATAACTCAATAGTGAGTTGCTACAAAAGTAATGCTTTCAATACAGGCAGAGTAGGCAGTCCGTTCACTACCCATGACTGGCCAACAGTAGGAGAGTACCCAAGAATCTTTGGTACAACTTAAACTCATTATTTTCAGTAGCACAATCTGTTCACTATTAAGCATAACATCAATCTTACATGTCATTCTCAAGCAATATATCATCATCTTCCAAAATTTCCATAGCTTAGGACATCTCCAAATCAAGTATATAAAAGTTGGTTTAGTATCCTTTAACAATACAATTTTTCCCAGCTTATTTTTTTTGTGAATGGTTAAATTATTTGCTTTGTATGATGTTTAAAATACGAATTTAATTGTGCACTTTTCATACGAAAATACAGTATACACCCCTTAGCGAGACACCCCTGGCTTTAGATCATCCCACCAGATAAAATAAAAGGACTGGCATTCTTTAATAATCTTGCAAACCCAGAGAGCGTTATATTATTGGGCAAGTCTTACTTTCTTATAGATCATCTGACTAAAAATATAGCATTTTAACACACTACCTTTGATACATATAATAAAATGGCAATGCATTGTAGCACTGCACGATTAACAAACATATCAAGAAACAGTACTATTTTAGAGAGTGCTACCTTTATTACTCTAAAACTCAAGATAAAACAATCACACGCAACAAACCTTAATATTCCAGATAAGGATCTTCTAAAGGAAGCTAAATCCTGATCAACTACACAAACTGTTCAATACAAATTTCATATCTTGCACACAAAAATCTCTATAAAAAATCAGGATAACTATATACAGCATAAAACCAAACTTTACTTTTAATCTTTCACAAACACAACTTATTCTCTTTAAAATTATTAAAAAAGTCTAACTTTACAGAAAATAATAAACCAAATTATCAAAAATTTAAAAATTAAACCTAGTGAAAATAAAAAGCTCCCCAAAATAACCCCACCTAATCTATTACTAAACTACCATTGCCCTAAGTTAAACAGCTCTTTTGCATTAAAAAAAGTCCCCCCTCTTACAGTAAAACCCCCACCCCCAAACCCCTCAAAATAAAAAACCTAACACTAAAAATAGTAAACTACCCATTGCCCCTAAAGGAGCATTTGTATGGGCATTGCCCTCAGCTCTTTTACAAGTGCCCAAAATCCCTAAAAATAAAATAAAAAAATCCTAACTCTAAGCCCCAAATAGGTACTTACTGTTCCTGAAGTCCTGCAGAAAAGGTCCTCTTCCAGGCTGCGGTGAAGTCTTCTTGGAACTGGCAACATCTTCCATCTTCATCCAGGATCAAGCCGGCATGGAGTGGAGATGACTGCAGAACTGAAGACTGGCGACCGCTGAGCCATGGAGCGTGGAGGATCCTCTTTGTACAATCACCGCCTTACACTGAATAGTGAATGCAAGTTACGCATTTAAATATGGCGTCACTTGCTTTCCTATTGGCTGATTGGAATCTTCAAATTCAAATCAGCCAATAGGATGAGAGCTACTGAAATCCTATTGGCTGATTTGAACAGTTAATTGTGTTGTGGGGTTTGGCTATTTAGGGGTTAATAGATTAATTAGGGTTATTGCGTTGTGGGGTTTGGCTGTTTAGGGGTTAATAGATTTATTAGGTTTATTGCAATGTGGGTTAGTGGCAGATTGGGGTTAATAGTTTAATTAGGTTAATTGTGATGTGGGTGAATGGTGGGTTAGGGGTTAATACTTTTATTAGGTAGTTTACAATGTGGGTTAATGGCAGGTTAGGGGTTAATAGTTTAATTAGTTTAATTGCGATATGGGTGAATAGTGGGTTAGAGGTTAATACATGTATTAGGGAGATCGCAATGTGGGTGAATGGCAGATTAGGGATTAATAGTTTAATTAGGCATATTGCATTGTGGGGGGTTGTCAGATTAGGGGTTAATACTTTTATTATTAGTTACAATATAGGGGTGATGGCGGATATAAGGGTTTTTACGTGTCAGGTTTTTTTTGGGAGGCAGGTTAGACTTTTATGGGAGATTTAACATTTTTTTTTTATTTTCTTAGGCTCTGGCAGTTTCTAACGTGTCATAAGTCACTGGCGACTCTAGAAATTTGTATTTACGCATATTTCTGGACATCGCTAGTTTTTTTTTTTTTTTTATCTTTTATTTTGAAACCAGCAGCAAAAAAAAAAAGTTATATTATTAACATTGTTTTAAATCACAACCTAAAAAAGAAGAGAAAAGAAAAGACCTTGTACTTCCGCTGTGCACTACTGGGATCCTTTTCTGTTATATCCTCACCCTACCAGCTAACAACAAGACAAACAAACAGACAACAACAACAACAACAACAGAAAGAGAAAAAATAAAATAATATATATATATATATATATATATATAAAGGAAAAAGGGGGGAAATGAAAAATTAAGGGGAAAGGGAGAATTGTTATCCCATTATTTAGTGGGAGGGAAGGAGGGGGCAGTTGGCGGTACAAATGTATTCACCTTATCTCTCACTATCAGTCCTGCAGGAGTGTTACCAGATGCCCAGGAGTACTAGTTCTGTGTTTCTGAATGGGAATATCATATAATTTATCTCAGGAGCAGCGAGCGATTTAATAAATATTGACCATTTACAAAAAAATTGTTTGATATCTGATTCGTTATCTATATTAGTATCCCTCTATTCTAGTAAATATTGCTTCTTTAAACAGTTCCTGACCACTGTAATAGATCGGATTGCTCTTGTTTTCCATTTTTTTGAGGATAAGGTATCTAACTGCCAGAATCGACAGGGTTACTACTCTGTCAGTAGATTGTTGACCAACTTGATTTTTTAAACAAAATATGATCTGCACCAATGATAACTCCGGAGGGGGGATCTTTAGTGACTTATCCAGCCAAAACTCTAACTTCCACCAAAGATGTCTAATTTTAGGGCAATCCCAAAACATATGGATTAGATCCGCTGCAGGATCCGCTGGTTCCAATCTGCAACAATTTTCTATAAAATCGGAGCTCCCTTGCTGGATCCAAACAGATGATAACATGGAGTGATGGACATATGTCCATTCTTAAATAATGTAAGCCAACTTTCTAAGTTACCCAAAGCCCAGCGCCAGTCTACCTCTTTCATTAGCTCTACAACGAAATGTCTAATTTGCAAATATGCAAAAAAATCCTTATTGATGATATTAAATTCAGTTTTAACTTCCTCAAAGGTTTTAACACATTTTTTTATCTTTATTGATAAGATGTATTATCCTGTCTAGCGCTAGATTTGCCATTTCTTGAATACTGCTGAATTTAGGCCTGCAGGAAACTTTGGGTTCCCAATCAGCGGTAAGTACTGAGAGACTTATTTTCCACCAGGCCTTCAAAGGGTTAAAAAAGGTTTTAAGTTTTTTTATATCCCCTAGTAATTCTTTAGGTACACAATGAATTAGAGCTAGTGGTAAAAATGGATTGCAGATACTTACCTCAAGTGCGTTCTTTACCACATAGTTATTGCAGGTGATCCAATCTGCCACTGTTCGTACTAAAAAAACATAGTTATACATACGAATGTCAGGCAATGCAAGACCTCCGCTCTCTTTTGAGAGTGAGAGTTTGTTTAAGGAATGAATTTACTAAGTGCACTATTAAGTGCACGAATATCCCTCTCTAAAAGAATTATTGAGGTGTTCCGAAGGACGTAGAGGAGCTTCGGGAGAAGAACCATTTTAAACAGGGCTATCTGCCCGAGATCAATAATGGTAAAGTCTGCCAACTTTTTAATTTATCCCTAATACTTGCTAAAACCGGGGAAATATTAAGATTATAGATATCACCTGGTGTGGATGAGATTAAAATCCCTAGATACTTAAAAGACTCTTTAACCATCCTAAAAGGAATGATAGTGGGGGGAATTATTTTTTTTCCTAAGCAAAAGGAGTTCAGATTTTTCTGCATTTACCTTATAGCCCAAGAAGGACCCAAATTGAGCAATAATTTCAAAGAGTACAGGTATGCAGGTTTTGATGTCAGATAAATACACGAGTATGTCATCCGCATACAGTGCAATTTTTACCTCATGTTTACATACTTTAATTCCATTCAATTGGTGCCTAACCATAATTGCTAAATGTTCAATGGAGATATCAAAGAGAAGGGGGAGAGCGTTAGCTGCAGAGACACAATATTATTAGTCTGAAATAAAATATGTATTTAAGTCTTCGTACTGCTTTCCCTCTGGGTCCCCAATAATCCGAACATTGTTCCTTTGTGAGCGATTCTCGAGTTCCTTCAATTTTGATATGCATTTTAGTAATAGTAAGATTAGATGCTTCTAAGTTAGAGCTATGCAGTGTGGTGAGATCTTCCAGATCTGACACTCTTTGCTCAACTTCATTAATTCTATTAGAGAATTGACTGATTTCCTGCATTAACACTGTAATATCTTGTTTTATCTCTAATTTAAGTGAGTCAAATTTAGGGGTCAAAGCCTCTGAAATTTTAATAAACAAGGTTTGAATGTTAGTTTCTTCGTTTGAAGAAATTATGGCCTAGATTTGGAGTTTGGCGGCAGCCGTGAAAACCAGCTTTAGAGGCTCCTAACGCTGGTTTTAGGCTACAGCCGGTATTTGGAGTCATTCAAAAAAGGGTCTAACGCTCACTTTTCAGTCGCGACTTTTCCATACCGCAGATCCCCTTACGTCAATTGCGTATCCTATCTTTTCAATGGGATCTTTCTAACTCCGGTATTTAGAGTCGTGTCTGAAGTGAGCGTTAGAAATCTAACGACAAAACTCCAGCCGCAGAAAAAAGTCAGTAGTTAAGAGCTTTCTGGGCTAATGCCGGTTCATAAAGCTCTTAACTACTGTACTCTAAAGTACACTAACACCCATAAACTACCTATGTACCCCTAAACCGAGGCCCCCCCACATCGCCGACACTCGATTAATTTTTTTAACCCCTAATCTGCCGACCGCCACCTACGTTATACTTATGTACCCCTAATCTGCTGCCCCTAACACCGCCGACCCCTATATTATATTTATTAACCCCTAACCTGCCCCCTCACAACGTCGCAGCCAGCTACCTACAATAATTAACCCCTAATCTGCCGACCGCAAAGAGCCGCCACCTACAGTATAGCTATGTACCCCTAATCTGCTGCCCCTAACACCGCCGACCCCTATATTATATTTATTAACCCCTAATCTGCCCCCCTCAATGTCGCCTCCACCTGCCTACACTTATTAACCCCTAATCTGCCGAGCGGACCACACCGCTACTATAATAAAGTTATTAACCCCTAATCCGCCTCACTAATCCTATAATAAATAGTATTAACCCCTAATCTGCCCTCCCTAACATCGCCGACACCTAACTTCAATTATTAACCCCTAATCTGCCGACTGGAGCTCACCGCTATTCTAATAAATGTATTAACCCCTAAAGCTAAGTCTAACCCTAACACTAACACTCCCCTAAATTAAATATAATTTTAATCTAATGAAATTAATTAACTCTAATTAAATAAATACTTACCTGTAAAATAAATCCTAATATAGCTACAATATAAATTATATTTATATTATAGCTATTTTAGGATTAATATTTATTTTACAGGTAACTTTGTATTTATTTTAACCAGGTACAATAGCTATTAAATAGTTAAGAACTATTTAATAGCTAAAATAGTTAAAATAATTACAAATTTACCTGTAAAATAAATCCTAACCTAAGTTACAATTAAACCTAACACTACACTATCAATAAATTAATTAAATAAAATACCTATAATTATCTACAATTAAACCTAACACTACACTATCAATAAATAAATTAAATACAATTCCTACAAATAAATACAATGAAATAAACTAAAGTACAAAAAATAAAAAAGAACTGTTACAAAAAATAAAAAAATATTTACAAACATTAGAAATATATTACAACAATTTTAAACTAATTACACCTACTCTAAGCCCCCTAATAAAATAACAAAGCCCCCCAAAATATAAAAATGCCCTACCCTATTCTAAATTACTAAAGTTCAAACCTCTTTTACCTTACCAGCCCTGAACAGGGTCCTTTGCGGGGCATGCCCCAAGAAGTTAATCTCTTTTGCCTGTAAAAAAAAACATACAATACCCCCCCCCAACATTACAACCCACCACCCACATACCCCTAATCTAACCCAAACCCCCCTTAAATAAACCTAACACTAAGCCCCTGAAGATCTCCCTACCTTGAGTCGTCTTCACCCAGCCGAGCCAAATTCTTCATCCAAGCGGAGCAAGAAGAGGTCCTCCATCCGGTAGAAGTCTTCATCCAAGCGGGGCAGAAGAGGTCTTCCCTCCGATTGAAGTCTTCATCCAAGAGGCATCTTCTATCGTCATCCATCCGGAGCGGAGCGGCAGCATCCTGAAGACCTCCCACGCGGAACATCCATCCTGGCCGACGACTGAACGACGAATGACGGTTCCTTTAAATGACGTCATCCAAGATGGCGTCCCTCGAATTCCGATTGGCTGATAGGATTCTATCAGCCAATCGGAATTAAGGTAGGAATATTCTGATTGGCTGATGGAATCAGCCAATCAGAATCAAGTTCAATCCGATTGGCTGATCCAATCAGCCAATCAGATTGAGCTTGCATTCTATTGGCTGTTCCGATACATTTATTAGAATAGCGGTGAGCTCCAGTCGGCAGATTAGGGGTTAATAATTGAAGTTAGGTGTCGGCGATGTTAGGGAGGGCAGATTAGGGGTTAATACTATTTTTTATAGGGTTAGTGAGGCGGATTAGGGGTTAATAACTTTATAATAATAGCGGTGCGGTCCGCTCGGCAGATTAGGGGTTAATAAGTGTAGGCAGGTGGAGGCGACGTTGTGGGGGGCAGATTAGGGGTTAATAAATATAATATAGGGGTCGGCGGTGTTAGGGGCAGCAGATTAGGGGTACATAGGGATAATGTAAGTAGCGGCGGTTTACGGAGCGGCAGATTAGGGGTTAAAAATAATATACAGGGGTCAGCGATAGCGGGGGCAGCAGATTAGGGGTTAATAAGTGTAATGTTAGGGGTGTTTAGACTCGGGGTACATGTTAGGGTGTTAGGTGCAGACGTAGGAAGTGTTTCCCCATAGCAAACAATGGGGATGCGTTAGGAGCTGAACGCGGCTTTTTTGCAGGTGTTAGGTTTTTTTCAGCTCAAACAGCCCCATTGTTTCCTATGGGGGAATCGTGCACGAGCACGTTTTTGAGGCTGGCCGCGTCCGTAAGCAACTCTGGTTTTTTTCAGCTCAAACAGCCCCATTGTTTCCTATGGGGGAATCGTGCACGAGCACGTTTTTGAGGCTGGCCGCGTCCGTAAGCAACTCTGGTATCGAGAGTTGAAGTTGCGTTAAATATGCTATACGCTCCTTTTTTGGAGCCTAACGCAGCCATTCTGTGGACTCTCAATACCAGAGTTATTTTAAAGGTGCGGCCAGAAAAAAGCCAGCATTAGATTCGCGGGTCGTTACCGACAAAACTCTAAATCTAGCCATTAGTTTGTAGGGGCCGGGTGTACCTCTACCGGAGTGTCTAAGATATTCTTAGCTCTCCTTTATCTCTGCTTTGCTGCCATAGCTGGTGGGGGAGTCCTAGTGTGTGTGTAAAGAAATGTATCCATGTGATGGGAGCAGTGAATAGGGGTGAAGGTTAATCAATCTAGGGGAGAATCCTCCCAGTGCTCATATAATTAACAGTGCAGAAAAAAAGGGGGGGAAATGGGGGGAAGAGGGGGTGAAGAATGAAAAGATTAAGGATGTGAAGGAGTGCTCACGGGGTTCAGTGATCCAAAATACCTAAAAGACTCACTCACCCAGTCACGGACAGAAGCAGTAACGAAGGAGAGTAAAATAATCTCAACAGTAGGACATAATCTTCCAAAAATACTATTTAGAACAGATTAACTTTCCGAAGAGGGTGGCTATGCTCAGCAGGGCTATATATCTAAATGACCCTCCCCTCCTGATCACGCTGATACAATTTAACAAATGCTCTGTGTGTAGACAGATAGAATATAACAAAAAGCTCCTAACTGTGAATGTAAATTCAGCCTTTAACCCTAATATAACCTTTGTGCGTGCACAGGTTTATACATACTATTTCAACACTTTTTCAAGGCTAGTACACCAGAGCCCTCCAGTGAGATACCGGTTCTGGGATCCCAGTTAATTTTGCAAAATACTTATCTTCTATTACAGACCATGCACTATATAATCCCATCTAAGATCTAATTTAAAATAGATAAACAAAAGAACCCTTGAGAGAGAACAACCTCAGTGTTACTTAAACATTATATTTGATGTTACATCTTTACCCATGTTGGCTCTAGGTAAGCATGCTTTTTTGAAATCTCACCTATATACTTTAGAGAGAGACAATTTTCTGCGTGTTTATACCTAAGATGATTTTTTAGACATATAAATAGTTTTTGGTTACAAAATACTCATGAATGATGAGAGAAGCTGCCCCTTAGATTCATTGACTTTCTCTTTCTTTTCCCCTTCCTTCCCCTTTCCCTCTCCTCCCTCACTCCCTCTCCTTTCTTCTTCTCTTTCAGTGATTGAAAACCTGAACAGGGACAGGAAACTGTTACAAGAAAATAAATCTACCTCAGCACTAGCAGGGAGTGGAATAGGGCTTTTCTAACTATATGAAAAGAGAACCTTTTAAAAATACATTAACTAGGCACTAAAGTCTTGTAATATAACAAGGAGCAATCACATCTGAAATGCTAGGTATTTGGTCAACCATATAGGAGAACTGCTCAATTATATATCCCCGCGTCTGTTAGTTTGCAATAATTACAGTCTGCTACTTTTAGCTGAGGACTATTACCTGTTTGTATTTTATGCCTGTAAATATTCATTTATAAAGGGTTGAAGGTTAACTTAAGAACAACATTTGCACAACATTTTTAATTTGTCTAACAATAGAGACTCCACCTATAGCCAGCTTATGCTTATACCTAGCCAGGGTATATTTAATAATACATTTTTCAATATCAGACTAGCAAGGATCAAAAGTATACTGTAATTGTGCACATAAATATCATATTGTATTGCTACTAATGCTTTCAGCCTGCTAGCTGCAGACACTACTAAAAAGTCTGATGAGGTGGGGGAAAAAAGATGGAATAAGCAGTTAACATAGTTTGAATTGCTCGGCCAAACTAGGCTCCCTTTCTCAGTTATATTACTTGTGTCAGATAGGAAAAAGAATATTGCACTTTTGAGAGTGAGAGTTTGTTTAAGGAATCCTGGGTCTTTTCTCCTGCCATATGAATTTACTAAGTGCAATATTAAGTGCACGAATATCCCTCTCTAAAAGAATTATTGAGGATGTAGAGGAGCTTTGGGAGAAGAACCATTTTAAACAGGGCTATCCGCCCGAGATCGATAATGGTAAAGTCTGCCAACTTTTTAATTTCTCCCTAATACTTGCTAAGCCCCGGGAGTATAGATATCACCTGGCGTGGATGAGATTAAAATCCCTAGATACTTAAAAGACTCTTTAACCATCCTAAAAGGAATAATAGTGGGGGAATTATTTTTTTTCCTAAGCCAAAGGAGTTCAGATTTTTCTGCATTTATCTTATAGCCCGAGAAGGACCCAAATTGAGCAACAATTTCAAAGAGAAAAGGTATGCAGGTTTTGATGTCAGATAAATACAAGAGTATGTCATCCGCATACAGTGCAATTTTTACCTCATGTTTACCTACTTTAATTCCATTCAATTGGTGTCTAACATTAATTGCTAAAGGTTCAATGGAGATATCAAAGAGAAGGGGGGAGAGAGGACACCCCTGACAAGTTCCTCTCTCCAGCGTTAGCTGCGGAGACACAATATTTAGCGATGTCACGAACTTAAAAATTTTGGTTCGCGAACTGCGGACTCGAACTTCCGGTATTGTTCGCGAACCGGCGAACTGCGCGAACCGCCATTGACTTTAATAGGCAGGCGAACTTTAAAACCTACAAGGAATCTTTCTGGCCACAATAGTGATGGAAAAGTTGTTTCAAGGGGACTAACACCGGGACTGTGGCATGCTGGAGGGGGATCCCTGGCAAAACTCCCATGGAAAAATACATAGTTTTTGCAGAGTCTGCTTTTAACCCATAAAGGGCCTACATCACCTAACATTCCCAAATTTTTTGCAATAACATGCTTTAAAACATCAGTTATGATGTCGTATCTATCAGGTAGTCTAAGGGTTTCGGCCGCTTCACAGTGACAGAGCAAACTCCAATTGTAACGCACCACAATCAACCGCAAACAGTCCATTTGCTCAACCACGAGATAGATAGATTTGATAGATACATAGATTACATAGCTCAATCGATGCAATATACATATGATCGATACAATTTTCATAGATCAATAGATGCAATATACATTTGCTAGATACAAATTACATCGATCAATAGATGCAATATACATTTGATAGATACGAATGTTATCGAATCAAAGATGCAATATACATTTTATAGATACGAATGACATCAACCAAAATATGTAATATACATTTTATAGATATGAATTACGGTGCTCGGACAAAATTCCGACGGACAAAATGCCGAAACACATTCGTCCGTCAGACATATGTCCGAAATACACTGCTTCCGACTGCATGCCGAACAGCACAATCACGCAATCACGTAATTGCGTAATTGTCATCAGTAAAAAAGCGGAAAATTTAAATATATATTGTGGCTACTGAGGTAAAAAAACAACACAAACACTTAAATAAATAAATTTAAAAAAAACATAAAATTAAAAAAATGGAGTTCATAAAGACGTGTAAAGGAGGAAGAAAAAATGTTATATGAAGGTTATGCATACATTGTAGACAAAAAAAAAGAAAATGTCACATATTGGAGATGTGAAAAAAAAGTTTTTTGTGGAGGAAGGCTAAAAACCATTAATGATATAATTGAAAAAGATGCATCAAATCATTCACATCCACCTAATGCAGCAAGAATTTTATCTATGAAAACAATTGAAAAAATAAAAGAAGTTGCTAAAAATTCAGAAGAAGTAACATCAAGCATAATACAAAATTGCACATCTAATTTCCCCCTTGAAGAAGCAGGAGCTCTACCTAAAAAAGAAACTCTTGCCAGAATGGTACGTCGACATCGAACAACACCAAATGGATACATTTTAAATGATGATTTAAGAAAAACAACCAGAGGAGAAGATTTCATCATGTACGAAAGTGAAAATTTAATCATTCTGTCTACTAAAAAAAATGTAGATCTTCTTTCAAAAAAACAACACTGGCTCTGTGACAGAACATTTGACTCAGCTCCTTTAGGTTTTCAGTTGTATACAATACATGTTTTAATAGAAGATAACCATACCATACCATTAGTATACTGCATATCAAAAAATAAAAATCAGGAAACTTATAATTTAATTTTTAGTATTATAAAAGAAAAAAATCCAGATATCAATCCTATATCAATTACTGTAGATTTTGAAAGAGCAGCAATAAATTGCATGACAAATTTTTTTACAAAATAAAATAATTTATGGATGCTTTTTCCATTTTTCCCAATGCCTGTGGAGAAAAATACAATCTTTGGGCTTAAAAATATGGTATAATAATGAAAAAAATGCTCTGATCATAAAATGCTTAGAAGCATTAGCATTTGTGCCAGTGGAAGATGTAGTTGAAACATTTAATGACTTTGTAAAATCAATAGAAAAACAAAACAGTAACATTTTATCTGAATTTTTAAATTATTTTGAAAAAACCTGGATTGGCGAACTACAACAAGGTACAAGAAGAAAACCTACTTTCGATATTACGATGTGGAACACTTTTGAAAGAACAAAACTAGGGTTACCTAGAACAAACAACTCTCTAGAAGGATGGCACAGAGCATTTGACCAACGAATGTCTATAACCCACCCAAGCATTTGCAGACTAGTTTCAAAAATAAGAAAAGAACAAGCAGAATGGGAGTTAACAATTGAAAAAATTAATTCTGGAGTTGAACTGAGAAAACCAAAAAAAAAATATGAAATCATAAACAACAGGATAATGAAAGTTTTAGAAAAATACAGTGAATACTCAAGATTAGACTTTTTAAAGGCAATAGCACATAATATATAAGATTTACTTAAATAAATCAAGATACATTCGGCCGAGGGCAGATACGATCCAAAATTTTCTGTTACAATCAGTGACTCGGTCGCCGCAACCGCCTCTGGGAACCTATCCATGGGTCCCTACCCTCACGATGTACTTTTAACACATAATATAATTATTATAATTATAATATTATATATTATAATTAATATGTTATATATAAATTGATTTAATTGTCTTTTGTCAGTCCACTATTAAAAATGTTATAAATGTTATATATAAGTTGATTTAATTGTCTTTTGTCAGTCCACTATTAAAAATGTTATAAAACCGTGATTTTTAAGCTTCATTCCCACCCAGCAGCCGGATAAATGTCTTTCGGAATATTGTCCGTCGGACAAATGTCCGTCGGACAAGCGTCAGTCGGATAACAGTCCGGCCATGATGAATTACATTGATCAATAGATGCAATCTACATTTGATAGATACGTTTGATAGTTTGATTGATTTGATAGATAAATAAATCGATTTGAAATATATATAATTTCCCTGACAGAGTATAACAATAAGACATGCGGTCTGTGACCCGTGGTGTGTTAAGTAGTACTATTCTTAGCAGTTTACTACAACCTGTTAGTACCCCTATCGGGGGAGTTCTATATGGCCTTCATTTTTGGAACCAGGAGATGGAAGAAGATGATTGTTCTGTCCTCCTACTTCAAATTTGTCAAAAACACAAGTGGCTGTCTCAAAACAGTCCGGACAGAAGATAGATAGATAGATATGATAGATAGATATACATAGATTGATAGTTAGATAGAATTGATAGAAGAGAAATAGATAGATTTGTTAGATATATAATTACCCTGACAAAGTATAATAATTAAACATGCGAACTTGGACCCATAGTAACTAGGTTGTGTTAAGTAGTACTATTCTTAGCATTTTCAGCCCTGTAACTCCCCCTATTGGTGGAGGTCTATATGGCGGTTATGATTACCCTGACAAGGTATAACAACAAGACACGCGGTCTGGGACCTATGGTAATTTTGTTGTGTTAAGTAAAACTTTTCTTATCACTTTAATCCCTCTTACCCCCCCTTTCGTTGGAGTTCTATATGGCCTGCATGATTAGCCTGACAAAGTATAACAAGAAAACATCTGGTCTGGGACCCATGGTAACTAGGTTGTGTTTAAGTAGTACTATTCTTAGAACTGTAATCCCTGTTACTCCCCCTATCAAGGGAGGTCTATATGGCCTGCATGATTATCCTGACAAAGTATAAAAACAAGACACACAGTGTTGGACCCATGGTAACTAGCTTGTGTTAATTAGTACTTTTCTTAGCACTTTAATCCCTGTTACCCCCCCCCCGCCCCTATCGGGGGAGGTCTATATGGTCTGCCTGATTACCCTGACAAAATATAATAATAAGACATGCGGTCTGGGACCCATGTTAACTAGGTTGTGTTTTAAGTAGTACTATTCTTAGCACTTTAATCTCTGTAACTCCCCCTATTTGGGGAGGTCTATGCGGCCTGGATGATTACCCATACAAAATATAATAATAAGACATCTGCTCTGGGTCTTGGACCCATGGTAACTATGTTGTGTTAAGAAGTAATGTCTTTAGCATTTTAATACCTGTTACTCACCCTATCGGTGGATGTCTATATGGCCTGCATGATTACCCTTACAAAATATAATAACAAAACATGCGGTCTGGGACCCATGGTAACTAGGTTGTGTTAAGTATTACTCTTCTTAGCATTTTAATACATGTTACTCACCCTATCGGTGGAGGTCTATACGGCCTGGATGATTACCCTGACCAAATATAATAATAAGACATCTGCTCTGGGTCTGGGACCCATGGTAACTAGGTTGTGTTAAGTAGTACTGTTCTTAGCATTTTAAAACCTGTTACATCCTTGCGGGGAGGTCTATATGGCCTGCATGATTACCCTAACAAACTATAATAACAACACATGCGTTCTGGGACCCATGGTAACTAGGTTGTGTTAAGTAGTAATGTCCTTAGCATTTTAATACCTGTTACGCACCCTATTGGTGGAGGTCTATATGGCCGGCATGATTACCCTTACAAAACATAATAACAAGACATGCGGTCTGGGACCCATGGCAACTAGGTTGTGTTAAGTAGTGCTCTTCTTAGCATTTTAATACCAGTTACTCACCCTATCGGGGGAGGTCTATATGGCCTCCATGATTAACCGAACAAAATATAATAATAAGACATATGCTCTGGGACCCATGGTAACTTTGTGTTAAGTAGTACTGTTCTTAGCATTTCAATACCTGTTACTCACCCTATTGGGGGAGGTCTATATGGCCTGCATGATTACCCTTACAAAATATAATAACAAAACATGCGGCCTGGGACCCATGGTAACTATGTTGTGTTAAGTATTACTCTTCTTAACATTTTAATACCTGTTATACACCCTATCGGGGGAGGTCTATATGGCCTGGATGATTACCCTGACAAAATATAATAATAAGACATCTGCTCTGGGTCTGGGACCCATGGTAACTAGGTTGTGTTAAGTAGTACTGTTCTTAGCATTTTAATACCTGTTACACCCTGTCGGGGGAGGTCTATATGGCCTGCATGATTACACTAACAAAATATAATAACAACACATGCGTTCTGGGACCCATGGTAACTAGGTTGTGTTAAGTAGTAATGTCCTTAGCATTTTAATACCTGTTACTCACCCTATCAGTGGAGGTCTATATGGCCTGCATGATTACCCTTACAAAATATAATAACAAGACATGCGGTCTGGGACCCATGGTAACTAGGTTGTGTTAAGTAGTGCTCTTCTTAGCATTTTAATACCAGTTACACACCCTATCGGGGGAGGTCTATATGGCCTCCATGATTAACCGAACAAAATATAATAATAAGACATATGCTCTGGGACCCATGGTAACTTTGTGTTAAGTAGTACTGTTCTTAGCATTTCAATACCTGTTACTCACCCTATTGGGGGAGGTCTATATGGCCTGCATGATTACCCTTACAAAATATAATAACAAAACATGCGGTCTGGGACCCATGGTAACTAGGTTGTGTTAAGTATTACTCTTCTTAGCATTTTAATACCTGTTACTCACCCTATCGGTGGAGGTCTATATGGCCTGCATGATTACCCTTACAAAATATAATAACAAAACATGCGGTCTGGGAACCATGGTAACTATGTTCTGTTAAGTATTACTCTTCTTAACATTTTAATACCTGTTACACACCCTATCGGGGGAGGTTTATACGGCCTGGATGATTACCCTGACAAAATATAATAATAAGACATCTGCTCTGGGTCTGGGACCCATGGTAACTAGGTTGTGTTAAGTAGTACTGTTCTTAGCATTTTAATACCTGTTAAACCCTGTCGGGGGAGGTCTATATGGCCTGCATGATTACCCTTACAAAATATAATAACAAGACATGCGGTCTGGGACCCATGGTAACTAGGTTGTGTTAAGTAGTGCTCTTCTTAGCATTTTAATACCAGTTACACACCCTATCGGGGGAGGTCTATATGGCCTCCATGATTAACCGAACAAAATATAATAATAAGACATATGCTCTGGGACCCATGGTAACTTTGTGTTAAGTAGTACTGTTCTTAGCATTTCAATACCTGTTACTCACCCTATTGGGGGAGGTCTATATGGCCTGCATGATTACCCTTACAAAATATAATAACAAAACATGCGGTCTGGGACCCATGGTAACTAGGTTGTGTTAAGTATTACTCTTCTTAGCATTTTAATACCTGTTACTCACCCTATCGGTGGAGGTCTATATGGCCTGCATGATTACCCTTACAAAATATAATAACAAAACATGCGGTCTGGGAACCATGGTAACTATGTTCTGTTAAGTATTACTCTTCTTAACATTTTAATACCTGTTACACACCCTATCGGGGGAGGTCTATACGGCCTGGATGATTACCCTGACAAAATATAATAATAAGACATCTGCTCTGGGTCTGGGACCCATGGTAACTAGGTTGTGTTAAGTAGTACTGTTCTTAGCATTTTAATACCTGTTAAACCCTGTCGGGGGAGGTCTATATGGCCTGCATGATTACCCTAACAAAATATAATAACAACACATGCGTTCTGGGACCCATGGTAACTAGGTTGTGTTAAGTAGTAATGTCCTTAGCATTTTAATACCTGTTACTCACCCTATCGGTGGAGGTCTATATGGCCTGCATGATTACCCTTACAAAATATAATAACAAGACATGCGGTCTGGGACCCATGGTAACTAGGTTGTGTTAAGTAGTACTCTTCTTAGCATTTTAATACCTGTTACTCACCCTATCGGGGGAGGTCTATATGGCCTGCATGATTAACCGAACAAAATATAATAATAAGACATATGCTCTGGGACCCATGGTAACTTTGTGTTAAGTAGTACTGTTCTTAGCATTTCAATACCTGTTACTCACCCTATTGGGGGAGGTCTATATGGCCTGCATGATTACCCTTACAAAATATAATAACAAAACATATGCTCTGGGACCCATGGTAACTGGGTTGTGTTAAGTAGTACTGTTCTTAGCAGTTTAATACCTGATACAACACCGAATGGTGGCAGGTCTATCTGGCCTTCATGATTAGCCGCACCCAAACCCCAAAAAAGCCAAGCGGTCATGGACTAACACCCATGGCTAACTCAGTTTTTTCAATTAGTACTATTCTTAGCACTTTCATCCCTGTTACTTCCAGGCCTCTCGGGGGTGGTCTACATGGCCATCATGATTAGCCTAACAAAATACTACAATCCAACCTTGGCTCAGTCTTCATAGGCCCTTAATTGGCTGTATTTTGGTAGTACTGTTCTTATTAGTTTAATACCTGATACAACACCGAATGGTGGCAGCTCTGTATGTCCTGCATGATTAGCTGCACCCAAACCAAAAAAAAGCCAAGCGGTCTTGGATTAACACCCATGGCTAACTCGGTTGTTTCAAGTTGTACTATTCTTAGCACTTTCATCTCATCCCTGTTACTTCCAGGCCTCTCAGTGGTGGTCTACATGGCCATCATGATTAGCCTAACAAAATACTACAATCCAACCTTGGCTCAGTCTTCATAGGCCCTTAATTGGCTGTATTTTGGTAGTACTGTTGTTATTAGTTTAATACCTGATACAACACCGAATGGTGGCAGCTCTAAATGTCCTGCATGATTAGCCGCACCCAAACCAAAAAAAAGCCAAGCGGTCTTGGATTAACACCCATGGCTAACTCGGTTGTTTCAAGTTGTACTATTCTTAGCACTTTCATCTCATCCCTGTTACTTCCAGGCCTCTCGGTGGTGGTCTACATGGCCATCATGATTAGCCTAACAAAATACTACAATCCAACCTTGGCTCAGTCTTCATAGGCCCTTCATTGGCTGTATTTTGGTAGTACTGTTCTTATTAGTTTAATACCTGATACAACACCGAATGGTAGCAGCTCTAAATGTCCTGCATGATTAGCCGCACCCAAACCAAAAAAAAGCCAAACGGTCTTGGATTAACACCCATGGCTAACTCGATTGTTTCAAGTTGTACTATTCTTAGCACTTTCATCTCATCCCTGTTACTTCCAGGCCTCTCGGTGGTGGTCTACCTGGCCATCATGATTAGCCTAACAAAATATTACAATCCAACCTTGGCTTAGTCTTCATAGGCCCTTCATTGGCTGTATTTTGGTAGTACTGTTCTTATTAGTTTAATACCTGATACAACACTGAATGGTGGCAGCTCTATATGGCCTGCATGATTAACCGCACCCAAACCAAAAAAAAAAAGCCAAGCGCTCTTGGACTAACACCCATGGCTAACTCGGTTGTTTCAAGTTGTACTATTCTTAGCACTTTCATCTCATCCCTGTTACTTCTAGGCCTCTCGGTGGTGGTCTACATGGCCATCATGATTAGCCTAACAAAATACTACAATCCAACCTTGGCTCAGTCTTCAAAGGCCCTTCATTGGCTGTATTTTGGTAGTACTGTTCTTATTATTTTAATACCTGAAACAACACCGAATGGTGGCAGGTCTATATGGCCTGCATGAATAGCCGCACCCAAACCCAAAAAAAAGCCAAGCGGTCTTGGACCCATGGCTAACTCGGTTGTTTAAAGTTGTACTATTCTTAGCACTTTCATCTCATCCCTTACTTCCAGGCCTCTCGGGGGTGGTCTACATGGCCATCATGATTACCCTCACCAAAATATAACAACAAGACGTGCGTGCAGGGAACCATGGTAAGGTTACTTCCTTTCGCAAAATCGAGTATAACAGTTGTAGGCAGAGGTTCTGACCCTGCATTATGGCTGTACCTCTCCCTAAAAGAGGCATGCGTTACATAGTCTGTTGGCATGTATGCAAAGAGCTGGCCTGCCTAAAAGGAGCAGCAAGGCAGTACAGGTCGTTCTCCTTCAGCTGTTTTATATGCTGGCCCACGGCCACGACCCTCAACAGCCACAACAGAATGAAACACCACATATGCCATCCTTTTGAACAATAGAGTACAGGTATGGCATTGATTTTAGTTACACAGAGATATTTATTAGGAACCGTGAAATTGAAAAAAAAACATGATTGGACACCCAGTACAGTACAGGTCGTTCTCCTTCGGCCTTTTTAGAAGAGGGTCCCGGACCCTCAATAAAAACAACAGCAGGAAAGAGGACATATGGCATCCATTTGAACAATAGAGTACAGGTTCAGCATTGATTTTAGAATCCCAGAGATAATTTTTAGGAAACGTGAAATAGAAAAAAACATTGATTGGACAGGACACCAAGTACACTTCTTTCTCCTTCTGCCTTTTTATAAGAGGGTCCAGGACCCTCAACAGAAACAACAGCAGGAAAGAGGACTTATGGCATCCTTTTGAACAATAGATTACAGGTAAGGTATTGATTTTAGAAGCCCAAAGATAATTCTTTGCAACTGGGAAATAGAAAAAACATTGATTGGACACCCAGTAAACTTCTTTATCCTTAGGCCTTTTTAGAAGAGGGTCCCGGACCCTCAAACAAAACAACAGCAGGAATGAGGACATATGGCATCCTTTTGAACAATAGATTACAGGTAAGACATTGATTATCGATTCCCTGAGATAATTTTTATGAACCGGGAAATAGAAAAAAACATTGATTGGACACCCAGTACACTTCTTTATCCTTAGGCCTTTTTAAAAGAGGGTCCAGGACCCTCAACCGAAACAACAGCATGAAAGAGGACATA
The DNA here is from genome assembly GCF_027579735.1 of Bombina bombina. NCBI lineage: Eukaryota > Metazoa > Chordata > Amphibia > Anura > Bombinatoridae > Bombina > Bombina bombina. The sequence continues at coordinate 1,132,268,015 of NC_069500.1, forward strand.
TGGCATCCTTTTGAACAATAGATTACAGGTAAGGCATTGATTTTAGAATCCCTGAGATAATTTTATGAACAGGTAAATAGAAAAAAACATTCATTGGACACCCAGTACACTTCTTTCTCCTTCAGCCTTTTTAAAAGAGTGTCCATGACCCTCAAACAAAACAACAGCAGGAAAGAGGACATATGGCATCCTTTTGAACAATAGAGTACAGGTACAGCATTGATTTTAGAAACCCAGAGATAATTTTTAGGAAACGTGAAATAGAAAAAATCATTGATTGGACAGGATACCAAGTACACTTCTTTCTCCTTCGGCCTTTTTATAAGAGGGTTCCAGGACCCTCAACAGAAACATCAGCAGGAAAGAGGACATATGGCATCCTTTTGAACAATAGATTACAGGTAAGGCATTGATTTTACAAACCCAGAGATAATTCTTTGCAACTGGGAAATAGAAAAAAACATTGATTGGACACCCAGTACACTTCTTTATCCTTAGGCCTTTTTAGAAGAGGGTCCTGGACCCTCAAACAAAACAACAGCAGGAAAGAGGACATATGGCATCCTTTTGAACAATAGATTACAGGTAAGGCATTGATTATCGATTCCCTGAGATAATTTTTATGAACCGGGAAATAGAAAAAACATTGATTGGACACCCAGTACACTTCTTTATCCTTAGGCCTTTTTAAAAGAGGGTCCAGGACCCTCAACTGAAACAACAGCAGGAAAGAGGACATATGGCATCCTTTTGAACAATAGATTACAGTTAAGGCATTGATTTTAGAAACCCAGAGATAATTTTTTGCAACTGGGAAATCGAAAAAAACATTGATTTGACACCCAGTACACTTCTTTATCCTTTTGCCTTTTTAAGTTTTTATAAGAGGGTCTAGGACCCTCAACCAAAACACCAGCAGGAAAGAGGACATATGGCATCCTTTTGAACAATTGATTACAGGTAAGGCATTGATTTTAGAATCCCTGAGATAATTTTTATGAACAGGGAAATAGAAAAAAACATTGATTGGACACCCAGTACACTTCTTTCTCCTTCGGCCTTTTTAAAAGAGGGTCCAGGACCCTAAAACAAAACAACAGCTGGAAAGAGGACATATGGCATTGGCATCCTTTTGAACAATTGATTACAGATAAGGCATTGATTTTAGAATCCCTGAGATAATTTTTATGAACAGGGAAATAGAAAAAAACATTGATTGGATACCCAGTACACTTCTTTATCCTTAGGTCTTTTTTATAAGAGGCTCCAGGACCCTCAACAAAAACAGCAGCAGGAAAGAGGACATATGGCATCCTTTTGAACAATAGATTAACAGGTAAGGCATTGATTTTAGAAACCAAGAGATTATTTTTTGCAACTGGGAAATCGAAAAAAACATTGATTGGACACCCAGTACACTTCTTTATCCTCAGGCCTTTTTAGAAGAGGGTCCAGGACCCTCAACAAAAACAGCAGCAGGAAAGAGGACATATGGCATCCTTTTGAACAATAGAGTACAGGTAAAGCATTGATTTTAGAAACCCGGAGATAATTTTTAGGAAACGTCAAATAAAAAAAAACATTGGACAGGACACCCAGTACACTTCTTTCTCCTTCGGCCTTTTTATAAGAGGGTCCAGGACCCTCACAGAAACAAGAGCAGGAAAAAGGACATATGGCATCCTTTTGAACAATAGATTACAGGTAAGGCATTGATTATCGAATCCCTGAGATAATTTTTATGAACAGGGAAATAAAAAAAAAAACATTGATTGGACACCCAGTACACTGCTTTACCCTTAGGCCTTTATAGAAGAGGGTCCAGGACCCTTAACCGAAACAACAGCATGAAAGAGGACATATGGCATCCTTTTGAACAATAGATTTTAGAAACCCAGAGATAATTGTTAGGAAATGTGAAATAGAAAAAAACATTGATTGGACAGGACACCCAGTACACTTCTTTCTCCTTCGGCCTTTTTATAAGAGGGTCCAGGACCCTCATATGAAACAACAGCAGGAAAGAGGACAGATAGCATTCTTTTGAACAAGAGAGTACAGGTACAGCATTGATTTTAGAAACCCGGAGATAATTGCTTGCAACCGAGAAATTGAACCAAAAAACATGATTGGACACCCAGTACACTTCTTTCTACTTCAGCCTTTTTATAAGAGTCTCCCGGACCCTCAACAGAAACAACAGCAGGAAAGAGGACATACGGCATCCTTTTGAACAATAGATTACAGGGAAGGCATTGATTTTAGAAACCATGAGATAATTTGTTGCAACCATGAAATTGAACCAAAAAAATGATTGGACACCCAAGACAATTCTTTCTACTTCAGCCTTTTTATAAAGGGCTCCAGGACCCTCATATGAAACAACAGCAGGAAAGAGGACATATGGCATCCTTTTGAACAATAGAGTACAGGTACAGCATTGATTTTATAAACCTGGAGATAATTTGTTGCAACCGGGAAATTGAACCAAAAAACTGATTGGACACCCAGGACACTTCTTTCTACTTCAGCCTTTTTAAAAGAGGGTCCAGGACCTTCAACAAAAGCAACAGCAGGAAAGAGGACATATGACATCCTTTTGAACAATAGAGTACAGGTACAGCATTGATTTTAGAAACCCGGATATAATTTTTATGAAACGGGAAATAGAAAAAAACATTGATTGGACAGCCAGTACACTTCTTTCAACTTCGGCCTTTTTATAAGAGAGTCCAGGACCCTCAACAGAAACAACAGCAGGAAAGAGGACATATGGCATCCTTTTGAACAATAGAGTACAGGTACAGCATTGATTTTATAAACCCGGAGATAATTTGTTGCAACCGGGAAATTGAACCAAAAAACTGATTGGACACCCAGGAAACTTCTTTCTACTTCAGCCTTTTTAAAAGAGGGTCCAGGACCCTCAACAAAAACAACAGCAGGAAAGAGGACACATGGCATCCTTTTGAACAATAGAGTACAGGTAAGGCATTGATTTTAGAAACCCAGAGATAATTTTTTGTAAACGTGAAATTGGCCAAAAAACCATGCTTGGACACACAGTACAGGTCGTTCTCCTTCAGCCTTTTTATAAGAGGGTCCAGCACCCTCAACAGAAACAACTGCAGGAAACACCACATATACCATCCTTTTGCACAATCAAGTACAGGTATGCCATTGATTTTAGGAACCCAGAGATAATTGAGAGGAACCGGGAACATTTTTCAAAAAATGTGCTTGGACACCCATTACAGGTCGTTCTTCTTCAGCCTTTTTATACCATGGGCCATGACCCGCAACAGGCACAACAGCATGAAACACCACATATACCACCCTTTTGCACAATAGAGTACAGGTATGGCATAGATTGAACCCAGATATTATTTAGAGCAACCAAGAGATGGATAAAGATGCTTGGTCAGTCCTCCTCCTTCACATTTGGGGCACTGCGCGTGCAATTTAATGGTCCACCAGATATCAGTGGTGTGTTAAGTTGTACTATTCTTAACAGTTTAATCACTGTTATGTGCCTTATTTTTTTATTTGAGTTTTGTGCCCACAGAGCAGCAGCAGAGGCCAGAAAAATTAGGCATGTACAAATGACTGAAAAATTGGATATTGTTGTAGCCACTGCTGTAGCAGCGTCCAGAAAAATTGATGTTCGTAAAACATTTAGAAAGTGTCCTAAAAGCTTGTGGCTTGAACACTAGTTGTTGGCGGATAAGTCAAGCAAGTCATTCTGCATTATAAGAAAAAAAAAGCCAGCGTGTGTACCAGTTGCAGCCCAAGACAGCTCATCTCATCATCAGGCCTTTTTTACTCAAATGTATCGCCCAATGTTAGTCCCTTCGGGATCCATCCCTCATTCATTTTAATAAAAGTGAGATAGTCAAGGCTTTTTTGAACTAGGCGACTTCTCTTCTCAATGACAAAACCTCCTGCTGCACTGAAGGTCCTTTCGGACAGGACACTTGAAGCGGGGCAGGCCAGAAGTTCCATTGCAAATTGGGATAGCTCAGGCCACAAGTCAAGCCTGCACACCCAGTAGTCAAGGGGTCCATCGCTCCTGAGAGTGTCGAGATCCGCAGTTAAAGCTAGGTAGTCTGCTACCTGTCGGTTGAGTCTTTCTCTAAGGCTGGATCCCGAAAGGCTCTGGGGATGCATGGGAGTTAAAAAGGAACGCATGTCCTCCATCAACAAGACGTCAGGAAAGCGTCCTGTCCTTGCCGCCGTGGTTGTGGGAGGAGGAGGATTACTTTCATCTCTTCCCCTGTTACATTCCCATTGTACTGTGACATCACCCTTATACGCTGTGTAAAGCATATTTTTTTATTTATTTTTAAAATGCTCCATCCTTTCCGACTTGCGGTAATTTGGTAACATTTCAGGCACTTTATGCTTATACCAGTGGTGAAGGAGCATGGACACCCAGTACAGGTCGTTCTCCTTCAGCTTTTTTATACGCGTGTCCCTCAACAGGCACGACAGTATGAAAGAACCCAATTGAACAAGGTTGGATGCCGAGCTAATCATGTCCCGTTCATCTTCCTCACTGATCTCACTGAGGGTATCTTCTTCCCCCCAGCCACGTACAACACCACGGGTACCAGAGAGGTGACAACAACAAGCACCCTGGGATGCCTGTTGTGCTCGGTCTTCCTCCTCCTCCTCCTCCTCCTCAAAGCCACATTCCTCCTCTGACTCCTCTTCCTCACAATCCTCTTCCTGCGTTGACGCAGGTCCAGCAAGCGATGCTGATAAGGCTGTTTGTGGGGGTGATGGACACCACAACTCTTCCTCTTCCTCTTCACACTCATCTACGGCCTGATCCAGCACTCTGAGCAGGGCACACTCCAGGAAGAAAACAAATGGTATGATGTCGCTGATGGTGCCTTCGGTGCGACTGACAAAGTTTGTCACCTCCTCAAAAGGATGCATGAGCCTACAGGCATTGCGCATGAGCGTCCAGTAATTTGGCAAAAAAATCCCCAGCTCCCCACAGGCTGTCCTAGCACCCCGGTCATACAAATACTCATTAACATCTTTTTCTTGTTGGAGCAGGCGTTCAAACATTAGGAGTGTTGAATTCCACTGTGTCGTGCTGTCGCAAATCAAGCGCCTCACTGGCAGGTTGTTTCAACGCTGGATATCGGACAAGTGCGCCATGGCCGTGTAGGAACGCCTGAAATGGCCACACACCTTCCTGGCCTGCTTCAGGACGTCCTGTAAGCCTGGGTACTTATGGACAAATCGTTGTACAATCAGATTACACACATGTGCCATGCACGGCACATGTGTCAACTTGCCCAATTTCAATGCCGCCACCAAATTACTTCCATTGTCAGAAACAATCTTGCCAATCTCCAGTTGGTGCGGAGTCAGCCACTGATCCACCTGTGCGTTCAGGAGTGCTGGTGCGGTGTGACTCTCCGCTTTCAGGCAAGTCAACCCCAAGACGGCGTGACACTGCCGTACCTGGGATGTAGCATAGTACCTGGGGAGCTGGGGGGGTGCCATAGATGTGGAGCAAGACGCAGAAGGAGAAGAGGACTCAGCCGAGGAAGAGGTTATGGAAGAGGATGGAGTAGGAGGAGTAGAGGAGGAAGCAGCAGGCCTGCCTGCAAGTCGTGGCGGTGTCACCAACTCTTCTGCAGAGCCACGCATTCCATACTTGTCAGACGTCAGCAGGTTTACCCAATGTGCAGTGTAGGTGATATACCTGCCCTGACCATGCTTTGCAGACCAGCTATCCGTGGTCATATGGACCCTCGCCCCAACGCTGTGTGCCAGACATGCCATAACTTCATTTCGAAAAACAGAGTACAGGTTGGGATTGCCTTTTGTGAAAAGAAATTTCTGCCAGGTACCTTCCACTGCGGTGTCCCAATAGATAAATTTTTTTTGAAAGCATCAGACTCCACCAGCTTGTATGGTAAAAGCTGGCAGGCTAAGAGTTCAGACAAGCCAGCTGTCAGACGCCGGGCAAGGGGGTGACTTTGAGAAATTGGCTTCTTACGCTCAAACATGTCCTTGACAGACAGCTGACTGTGGGCAGATGACCAGGAACTGCTACGTAAGAGAGACTCAGTGGAGGATGGTTGAGATGGGGCAAGGAGGACATCAGTGGTTGACGTGGCTGAAGATGCTGGAGCAAGAGGAGGAGGGCGGCTTTCAGTTTGTGTGCTGCTTCTACTCATGTGTTCTTCCCATCTGCGTTTGTGATGGGAGACCATGTGCCTTCGCAAAGCAGTTGTACCTAGGTGGGTGTTGGACTTCCCACGACTCAGTTTCTTTTGGCACAGGTTGCCAATGGCATTGCAGTTGTCAGAGGCAGACACACAAAAATATGCCACACTGCTGAGCTCTGCGATGACGGAATTCTGGTGGTGGCAATAGCATGCGTTGATGGGCGTCGGCGTGCTGTCTGGCTGACCCCGGGTGCGATACATGCTGTCTGACTGTGCCACTATCTCCTTGCAACGAAATCCCCCTGCTTCCAACTCGTCTCCTCCTCCTCTCTGTCTTCCCATCTGAACTTTCCCCCTCTTCTTCTTCTCTTCTAGCAGGCACCCATGTGACATCCACCGACACATCATCATCAACCGCTTCACTTGTATCTGACACATCAAGAAAGGAAGCAGCAGCGGGTACAACATCATCATCATCCCACCGTACCTCCATGTCTGTAATGCTGCCTGACTGAGACATATCACTGTTATCTACATCCTCTGTCAATGATGGTTGTCCATCACTCATTTCTTCCAACTGATGTGTCAATAACTCCTGTGACAGATCAAGTGAAGCGGCTGTGGTGCTAGTGTTGGTGGTGGCGACAGGCGGGCGAGTGGCACTGGTCACTTGAGACCTGCCCAAAGCACAGCTGGACGTAGATGGTGCGTTAAGGTTAGGAGGACTAGGGGCGGAAGCTGTAGAAGATTGGGTGTCCTGTGTTAGCCATTTAACTAGGTCCTCCTCAGAACTTTTTGCGTCCCCCCTGGCACCCGGCGTCTGAACAATGTGCATATTTGTAGGGTCTAAAGGAATCCCAGCACCACGACCACTGAACCTGCGGGGTGGCCTGCCTCTGCCTGTCATTTTTTTTTAAATGGACACTGACAATACTATTACACAAATTATGAGTGGTGGCACTGGGCAAGTGGGCACAGTATACGCTGTGAGACTGACAACCAAAAAAAGACAGATGTTTAAAAGTCACAGATTGTAATTTTTTTTAATATTAGAAGTACTGTGACTACAAATATGATTGTTGGCAATAGTTGGCAAATGGGCCTGTCTGGCACACACACTGGGAGAAAGGCAACGGCAATTAGATTAAACTAGCTGAGTCATGCTTCTTAGTCCAAAAATGTATTTTGAAAAAAATTTGACAATACTGTTAGAAGAAATATGATTGGTGGCACTAGTTGGAAACGGCAAGTGGGCCTGGCACACATGCTGGCAGGCAGGCAACTGCAATTCAATGGCACTAGGAGACTGAAGATTCACAGTCAAAACAGTTATAATTTAAATTTTTATCAATACTGTTACAAGAAATATGATTGGTGGCACTAATTGGTTAGTTGGGCCTGGCACACAGGCTGGCAGGCAGGAGGAAACTGCAATTCAACGGCACTAGTAGACTGCAGATTCACAGTCAAAACAGTGATGATTTACAATTTTTTAAATACTGTTACTAGAAATATGATTGGTGGCACTAATTGGCTACTTGGGCCTGGCACACAAGCTGGCAGGCAGGAGGAAAGTGCAATTCAATGGCACGAGCAAACTAATGATTCTAAATCACAATCAAACAATTTTTTATTTTAAATATTAACAATACTGTGACAACAAATATGATTGGTGTAACTAGTTGGCAAGTCGGCCTGGCACACAGGCTAGCAGGCAGGAGGAAAATGCAATTCAAGGGCACTATTAGACTGCAGATTCACAGTCAAAACAGTGATGATTTACAATTTTTTCAAGACTGTTACAAGAATTATGATTGGTGGCACTAAGTGACTAGTTGGGCCTGGCACACAGGCTGGCAGGCAGGAGAAAAGTGCAATTCAATGGCACAAGCAAACTGATGATTCAGAATAACAATCAAACAATTTTTAATTTTAAATATTAACAATACTCTTACAACAATTATGATTGGTGTAACTAGTTGGCAAGTCGGCCTGGCACACAGGCTGGCAGGCAGGAGGAAAATGCAATTCAAGGGCACTAGTAGACTGCAGATTCACAGTCAAAACAGTGATGATTTACAATTTTTTTAAGACTGTTACAAGAAATATGATTGATGGGTGGCACTAATTGGCTAGTTGGGCCTGGCACACAGGCTGGAAGGCAGGAGGAAAGTGCAATTCAATGGCACGAGCAAACTGATGATTCAGAATAACAATCAAACAATTTTAAATTTTAAATATTAACAATAGTTTTGCAACAATTATGATTGGTGTAACTAGTTGGCAAGTCGGCTTGGCACACAGGCTGGCAGGCAGGAGGAAAATGCAATTCAAGGGCACTAGTAGACTGCCGATTCACAGTTAAAACAGTGATGATTTACAATTTTTTCAATACTGTTAAAAGAAATATGATTGGTGGCACTAATTGGCTAGTTGGGCCTGGCACACAGGCTGGCAGGCAGGAGGAAAGTGCAATTCAATGGCACGAGCAAACTGATGATTCAGAATAACAATCAAAAATTTTTTAATTTTAAATATTAACAACATTGTGACAACAAATATGATTGGTGTAACTAGTTGGCAAGTCGGCCTGGCACACAGGCTGGCAGGCAGGATGGAACTGCAATTCAATGGCACTACTAGACTACAGATTCACAGTCAAAAAAGTGATGATTTACAATTTTTACAATAGTGTTATAACAACTAAGATTGGTGGCACTAATTGGCTAGTTGGGCCTGGAACACAGGCTGGCAGGCAGGAGGAAACTGCAATTCAATGGCACTAGGAGAATGAAGATTTGCAGTCAAAAAACTTATGATTTTAAATTTTTTCTATACTGTTACAAGAAATATGATTGGTGGCACTAATTGGCTAGTTGGGCCTGGGACACAGGCTGGCAGGCAGGAGGAAAGTGCAATTCAATGGCACGAGCAAACTGATGATTCAGAATAACAATCAAACAATTTTTAATTTTAAATATTAACAATACTTTTACAACAATTATGATTGGTGTAACTAGTTGGCAAGTCGGCCTGGCACACAGGCTGCCAGGCAGGAGGAAAATGCAATTCAAGGGCACTAGTAGACTGCAGATTCACAGTCAAAACAGTGATGATTTACAATTTTTTCAAGACTGTTACAAGAAATATGATTGATGGGTGGCACTAATTGGCTAGTTGGGCCTGGCACACAGGCTGGCAGGCAGGAGGAAAGTGCAATTCAATGGCACGAGCAAACTGATGATTCAGAATAACAATCAAACAATTTTTAATTTTAAATATTAACAATACTGTGACAACAAATATGATTGGTGTAACTAGTTGGCAAGTGGCCTGGCACACAAGCTGGCAGGCAGGAGGGAACTGCAATTCAATAGCACTACTAGACTACAGATTCACAGTCAAAAAAGTGATGATTTACAATTTTTTCAATACTGTTAAAAGAAATATGATTGGTGGCACTAATTGGCTAGTTGGGCCTGGCACACAGGCTGGCAGGCAGGAGGAAAGTTCAATTCAATGGCACGAGCAAACTGATGATTCAGAATAACAATCAAAATTTTTTTAATTTTAAATATTAACAACACTGTGACAACAAATATGATTGGTGTAACTAGTTGGCAAGTCGGCCTGGCACACAGGCTGGCAGGCAGGATGGAACTGCAATTCAATGGCACTACTAGACTACAGATTCACAGTCAAAAAAGTGATGATTTACAATTTTTACAATACTGTTATAACAACTAAGATTGGTGGCACTAATTGGCTAGTTGGGCCTGGAACACAGGCTGGCAGGCAGGAGGAAACTGCAATTCAATGGCACTAGGAGAATGAAGATTTGCAGTAAAAAACTTATGATTTTAAATTTTTTCTATACTGTTACAAGAAATATGATTGGTGGCAATAATTGGCTAGTTGGGCCTGGCACACAGGCTGGCAGGCAGGAGGAAAGTGCAATTCAATGGCACGAGCAAAATGATGATTCACAAGCGAACAATTTGTAATTTTAAAGATTAACAATACTGTTACAACAACTAGGATTGGTGTAACTAGTTGGCAAGTCGGCTTGGCACACAGGCTGGCAGGCAGGAGGGAACTGAAATTCAATGGCACTACTAGACTGCAGATTCACAGTCAAAAAAGTGATGATTTACAATTTTTTCTATACTGTTATAACAACTATGATTGGTGGCACTAATTGTCTAGTTGGGCCTGGCACACAGGCTGGCAGGCAGGAGGGAACTGCAATTCAATGGCACTACTAGACTGCAGATTCACAGTCAAAAAAGTGATGATTTACAATTTTTTCAATACTGTTAAGACAACTATGATTGGTGGCACTAATTGCCTAGTTGAGCCTGGCACACAGGCTGGCAGGAAGGAGGAAACTGCAATTCAATGGCACAAGATAACTGATGATTCACAATCAAACAATGTTTAATTTAAAATATTAACAATACTGTTACAACAACTATGATTGGTGGCACTAATTTTATAGTTGGGCCTGGCACACAGGATGGCAGGCAGGAGGAAATCGCAATTCAATGGCAATAGGAGACTGAAGATTTGCAGTCAAACCCCTTATGATTTTAATTTTTTTCTATACTGTTACAAGAAATATGATTGGTTGCAGTAATTGGCTAGTTGGGCCTGGCACACAGGCTGGCAGGCAGGAGGGAACTGCAATTCAATGGCACTACTAGACTGCAGATTCACAGTCAAAAAAGTGATGATTTACAATTTTTTCAAAACTGTTAAAACAACTATGATTGGTGGCACTAATTGGCTAGTTGGGCCTGGCACACAGGCTGGCAGGCAGGAGGGAACTGCAATTCAATGGCACTAGGAGGCTGAAGATTTGCAGTCAAAAACGTATGATTTTAAATTTTTTCTATACTGTCACAAGAAATATGATTGGTGGCACTAATTGGCTAGTTGGGCCTGGCACAAAGGCTGGCAGGCAGGAGGAAAGTGCAATTCAATGGCATGAGCAAACTGATGATTCACATTCGAACAATTTGTAATTTTAAAGATTAACAATACTGTTACAACAACTAGGATTGGTGTAACTAGTTGGCAAGTCGGCCTGGCACACAGGCTGGCAGGCAGGAGGGAACTGCAATTCACAGGCGGGCGAGTGGCACTGGTCACTTGAGACCTGCCCAAAGCACAGCTGGACGTAGATGGTGCGTTAAGGTTAGGAGGACTAGGAGCGGAAGCTGTAGAAGATTGGGTGTCCTGTGTTAGCCATTCAACTAGGTCCTCCTCAGAACTTTTTGTGTCCCCCCTGGCACCCGGCGTCTGAACAATGTGCATATTTGTAGGGTCTAAAGGAATCCCAGCACCATGACCACGACCACTAAACCTGCGGGGTGGCCTGCCTCTGCCTGTCATTTTTTTTTAAATGGACACTGACAATACTATTACACAAATTATGAGTGGTGGCACTGGGCAAGTGGGCACAGTATACGCTGTGAGACTGACAACCAAAAAAAGACAGATGTTTAAAAGTCACAGATTGTAAATTTTTTTAATATTAGAAGTACTGTGACTACAAATATGATTGTTGGCAATAGTTGGCAAATGGGCCTGTCTGGCACACACACTGGGAGAAAGGCAACAGCAATTAGATTAAACTAGCTGAGTCATGCTTCTTAGTCCAAAAATTTATTTTGAAAAAAAATTGACAATACTGTTAGAAGAAATATGATTGGTGGCACTAGTTGGAAACGGCGAGTGGGCCTGGCACACACACTGGCAGGCAGGAGGAAAGTGCAATTCAATGGCATGAGCAAACGGATGATTCACATTCGAACAATTTGTAATTTTAAAGATTAACAATACTGTTACAACAACTAGGATTGGTGTAACTAGTTGGCAAGTCAGCCTGGCACACAAGCTGGCAGGCAGGAGGGAACTGCAATTCACAGTCAAAAAAGTGATGATTTACAATGTTTTCAATACTGATACAACAACTATGATTGGTGGCACTAATTGGCTAGTTGGGCCTGGCACACAGGCTGGCAGATATGAGTCGTGGGTGGTAGGTAGGGCAGCAATTTAACACAGTATGCTGTGTAAGTGAGAAAAACACAGGCCGGATAGAAAATTAAGTTAGATTACACTAGCAAAATAATTTAAAAGTTTATATTTTAATATTAAAATAATGTTAAGCAATGCACATATGAGTGGTGGCACTGGCTGGCTGCTACGTAGGGCAGCAATTAGCAACAGTATGCTCTGTAAGTCAGATAGACAGTTAGACACAGGCCTGATAGAAAATAAAATATTAGATTACACTAGCATAATGATTTAAAGATTTTTTTTTTAAATTTAAAGAAAAAGGTTAAGCACATATGAGTCGTGGCTAATAGCCTTGGAAGGGCAGCAATTAAAAACAGTAGGCTCTGTAAGTCTGATACACACACGCCTGATAGAAAATACAATTAGATTACACTAGAAAAATTACTTAAAGTTTTTTTTTGGGGTGGATATTAAAAAAAGGTTAAACACATATGAGTCGTGGCTCATAGACTAGGGAGGGCAGCAATTAAACACAGTATGCTCTGTAAGTCAGCAAAACACACAGGCCTGATAGAAAATGATATTAGATTACACTAACAAAATGTTTTAAAAGTTTTTGTTTTTAATTTAAAATAAGGAGAAGCAGATATGAGTGGTGGCTGCCTGGCACAGAGCAATTAACCAAAGGACTGAAAAAAACTGAAGTATAAAATGTGTGAGCCTGACAGACACAGGCCTGATAGAAAATTACATTAGATTACACTAGCAAAATGATTTAAAAGGTTTTTTTTTTAAATTTAAAATAATGTTATAAGCGGATATGACCACTGGTGGCTGGCACAGAGCATTGAAACAGAGTATATGCTGTGTGACACAGGCCTGATAGAAAATGAAAATAAATTACACTAGCAAAATAATTTCGAATTTTTGTTGGTTAAATTTAAACTAATGTTGTTAGGCAGATATCAGTGGTGGCAGTAATCACAGCATATGCTGTGAGCCTTCCACACAGGCTGAAAGCCAGACAAATGCTAATAAAAATACGAAGAAAAAAAAAAAAACGGTTCGAATTATAGCCCTAAAAAGGGCTTTTTGGGGTGCTGTCCTTGCAGCAGAGATGAGATGAGTCCTTCAGGACTGTAGTTGACACTAAATTCACTAGCCTAGCTATCTATTTACCTATAATGTCAGCAGCAGCAACACAAAACGTCCTCTCACTAACAAAGCAAGGTGGTTATGAGTCTAAAATGGCTGCTACCAAGAAGAGGGGAGGGTCTGTGAGGGAGTGTCTGATGCTGATTGGCTCTAATGTGTCAGAAGGCTGTGACATACAAGGTCAAAGTTTCCTCAATGATGACACATAGGGGGCAGATCGAACATTGCATGTGTTCGCCCGCAGCGGCGAACGCGAACAGCCTACGTTTGCCATGAACCGTTCACGGGCGAACAGTTCGGTACATCACTAACAATATTATTAACTATCAATCTTGTTTCAGGTTCTTTATACAAGTTAGTTATACATTTTGGGAACTCATCTCTGAAACCAAACTTCGCTAAAGAAGTAAATAGGTGGTCAAAGTGTATTGAATCAAATGCTTTCTCAGCATCTATTGAGACAATGGCTAAATCAGGGACATCCCCCACCCCCACTCCCCAACATCTCCCTATTCCTTAAATACTCTGTAATAACCAAGGCTTCTCTGATTTTTGCTACAGAATTGTGCCTATTCAAAAACCCAGCTTGATCTGTATGAATAATATTAGCCAGTGTTAGCTGCAACCACTGGGCTATGACTGAACTGAGTATCTTGTAATCTGAATTTAAAAGGGCTATGGGTCTATATGACTCCTTCAGAGTAGGATCCTTCACCCTTTAAGAATTAAGATTGTATGTGAGGCAGAAAGGAGAGAGCTACAGGGTCCCCCTTGACATACATGCTGTTATATAAGTTGATAAGATATGGGATGATCTCCGAAGACATAATTTTGTAAAACTCATTGGGCAACTTATCGGGACCTGATGTTTTATTCAAGGCGAGATCCGAGATAGCTTTCACTATTTCCTGCTCAGTAATCGGGGCTTTGAGGATTTCAGCAGATTTGGCTGATATTATAAGGCACATGATTTTACTCCAAAAATCCTCAGACTGGGCAAGATTCAAGCTCCTTAAAGAATAAAGGTATCGGTATTATTTAACAAAAGCCCCCGAGATCTCTTCAGACCTATGGAGGGTGTTACCCTCTTGTTGAAGTTTCTCGATTAAGGGTGACTTTTTGTCCCTTTTGACCAAATTGGCTAAGAGTTTCCTGGATTTGTTTCCATATCTATTTAGTCTAGCTTGCAATTTTAAATCCCTCTGTGTTTCTTGAAAAACTGCAAAAGTGTCTCTTTAATTTTTAGCCCTAATATATTTTGCCCAGTTAGCTGGTGTCTCCTCCAACAGGAAACAGTTGTAGGAGTTGGTTACTTCCTTAATGGTTTCTTCCTCTCTCAGTCTAAGTTTCCTAGCTCTCATGGAGCTATATGCTATACTTTCGCCCCAAAGCATTGCCTTTGCAGCTTCCCAGAATACAACAGGATGATCTTTATAGTCCTGATTAAAATGGATATAATCTGTAAATTTATTTTTAAGTCCATTTTTAAATGTTAAGTCAGTTGCTAGAAATAGAGGAAAAGTAAAGCGCAGGGATCTATTTTTAAAATGATTAAGCTGCAACACTAGAAAGATGGGGCCATGATCTGATAAGAAAATAGGCAAAATCCCTGCCTTAACCTCCGATGTACATAGCCTTTCATTTATTAAAAATAAGTCAATTCTAGACAGTGTTTTATGGGCCTTGGATAGACAAGTAAAGTCTCTTCAATCGGGGTTCTGTATTCTCCATGCGTCCTTAATTGCTAAGTTCTGAATAATTGTTTTGAACATCTTAGCTTCTAAGTTATCTATTTTATGTTTTAACTGTTTAGTACTCTTTCTTAATCTATCCAAGGGACAATGCAGAGCCATATTAAAATCTCCCCTGAGAACTAAGTGACCTTCATAAAAAGGGAGAATTTTGGATTGTAACATACCCCAGAATTCTGGGTCAAAAGTATTAGGTGCATAGATATTACAAAATGTGAAGACTGTATTAAGAATTTTAGCTTTCAACATCACATATCTCCCCTCTGGATCTACCACTGTATGAGTAATCTACATATTAATCATTGTCCCTACCAGAATAGCCACCCCCTTCTTCTTCCCAATGCTTGGAGAATTTTTTTTTTCCTTCACCCAGGAAGTCTTAAGCTTCAGAGTTTCTTCATGACTTAAATGTGTTTCCTGAAGAAATGCTATGTCGGTACCAAGCTTCCTTAAATGGGGGAAAATTGATTTTCTTTTAATAGGGATAGTAATCCCACTCACATTCCAGTAGACTATTTTAAAATTGACCATTATGTCTATTTCTTATTTGAATCGACATAGGAGAAGAGGGAAAAAAAAAAAAAAAAAAAAGAAAAACACATACACCATAGGTTGGTAGGTTGGGGGGAAAGGATGGAACCCTATCTACAAAAGAACCCTGGATACAGCTACTTTGAATTCTTAAATATTGTAAAGAGGTGAGCTGATCTGATCAGCTATACATCTGGGGAATTTAATTCAATTATAAATTTTTCTGCCTCTTGAGGTGTGTCAAATACTTGAGCTTCGCCTCTAATTATGACTTTCAGTTTTGAAGGATAAATAATAGTAGCATGATAGCCTAGCTGTATAAATTTAGTACAAATTGGGGCTAAACCCCTTCTTTTTATTGATGTCTCCGCTGAATAAAAAAAGCAATATTTTAGATTCCCCTATATAAATAGGCTGGTTCTTGCGAAAATATTGAAGTAAAGTTACCTTATCCTGAAAATGTAATAACTTGGCAATCACGGGTCTAGGCCTGTGATTCCCTTTGTTATCAAACAAGGGCCTTCCTATCCTATGCGCTCTATCAATTATTATTTGAGGGTACTTTTGTGGAATCTTGAGAAGCTGAACTAATGAGTCTGAAATAAAAGTATTTAAGTATTCGTACTGCTTTCCCTCTGGGTCCCCAATAATCCAAACATTGTTCCTTTGTGAGTGATTCTCGAGTTCCTCAATTCTGATCTGCATTTTAGTAATAGTAAGATTAGATGCTTCTAAGTTAGAGCTATGCAGTGTGGTGAGATCTTCCAGATCTGACACTCTTTGCTCAACTTCATTAATTCTATTAGAGAATTGAATGATTTCCTGCATTAACACTGTAATATCTTGTTTTATCTCTAATTTAAGGGAGTCAAATTTAGGGATCAAAGCCTCGAAATTTTAAAAACCAAGGTTTGAATGTTAGTTTCTTCGTTTGAAGAAATTATGGCCTAGATTTAGAGTTGGGTGGTAGC
Organism: Bombina bombina; assembly: GCF_027579735.1. Taxonomy (NCBI): domain Eukaryota; kingdom Metazoa; phylum Chordata; class Amphibia; order Anura; family Bombinatoridae; genus Bombina; species Bombina bombina. Next base: position 1,132,284,638 of record NC_069500.1, read on the forward strand.
CGTCAAAACCAGCGTTAGAGGCTCCTAACGCTGGTTTTTACCGCCCTCTGGTATTTGGAGTCAGTCATTAAAGGGTCTAACGCTCACTTTTCAGCCGTGACTTTTCCATACCGCAGATCCCCTTATGTCAATTATGTATCCTATCTTTTCAATGAGATCTTTCTAACTCCGGTATTTAGAGTCTTGGCTGAAGTGAGCGTTAGAAAACTAATGACAAAACTCCAGCCGCAGAAAAAAGTCAGTAGTTAAGAGCTTTCTGGGCTAACGCCGGTTTATAAAGCTCTTAACTACTGTGCTCTAAAGTACACTAACACCCATAAACTACCTATGTACCCCTAAACCGAGCCCCCCCCACATCGCTGCCACTCGATTACATTTTTTTAACCCCTAATCTGCCGACCGCCACCTACGTTATACTTATGTACCCCTAATCTGCTGCCCATAACACCGCCGACCCCTATATTATATTTATTAACCCCTAACCTGCCCCCCACAACGTCGCCACCAGCTACCTACAATAATTAACCCCTAATCTGCCGACCACCACCTACATTATACTTATGTATCCCTAATCTGCTGCCACTAACACCGCCGACCCCTATATTATATTTATTAGCCCCTAATCTACCCCCTCAACGTCGCCTCCACCTGCCTACACTTATTAACCCCTAATCTGCCGAGCGGATCTCACCGCTACTATAATAAAGTTATTAACCCCTAATCCACCTCACTCCCGCCTCAATAACCCTATAATAAATAGTATTAACCCCTAATCTGCCCTCCCTAACATCGCCGACACCTAACTTCAAACGACTGGAGCTCACCGCTATTCTAATAAATGTATTAACCCCTAAAGCTAAGTCTAACCCTAACACTAACACCCCCCTAAATTAAATATAATTTAAATCTAACAAAATAAATTAACTCTTATTAAATAAATTATTCCTATTTAAAGCTAAATTCTTACCTGTAAAATAAATCCTAATATAGCTACAATATAAATTATAATTATATTATAGCTATTTTATTATTTATATTTATTTTACAGGTAACTTTGTATTTATTTTAACCAGGTACAATAGCTATTAAATAGTTAAGAACTATTTAATAGCTAAAATAGTTAAAATAATTACAAAATTACCTGTAAAATAAATCCTAACCTAAGTTACAATTAAACCTAACACTACACTATCATTAAATTAATTAAATAAAATACCTACAATTACCTACAATTAAACCTAACACTACACTATCAATAAATTAATTAAATACAATATCTACAAATAAATACAATGAAATAAACTAACTAAAGTACAAAAAATAAAAAAGAACTGTTACAAAAAATAAAAAAATATTTACAAACATCAGAAAAATATTACAATTTTAAACTAATTACACCTACTCTAAGCCCCCTAATAAAATAACAAAGACCCCCAAAATAAAAAAATGCCCTACCCTATTCTAAATTACAAAAGTTCAAAGCTCTTTTACCTTACCAGCCCTAAACAGGACTCTTTGCGGGGCATGCCCCAAAGAATTCAGCTCTTTTGCCTGTAAAAAAAACACATACAATACCCCCCCCAAAATTACAACCCACCACCCAAATACCCCTAATCTAACCCAAACCCCCCTTAAATAAACCTAACACTAAGCCCCTGAAGGTCTTCCTACCTTATCTTCACCATACCAGGTTCACCGATCGATCCAGAAGAGCTCCTCCGATGTCTTGATCCAAGCCCAAGCGGGGGGCTGAAGATGTCCATGATCCGGCTGAAGTCTTCATCCAAGCGGGAGCTGAAGAGGTCCATGATCCGGCTGAAGTCTTCATCCAAGCGGGAGCTGAAGAGGTCCATGATCCGGCTGAAGTCTTCTATCAACGGCATCTTCAATCTTCTTTCTTCCGGATCCATGTTCATCCCGCCGACGCGGAACATCCATCTTCACCGACGACTTCCCGACGAATGATGGTTCCTTTAAGGGACGTCATCCAAGATGGCATCCCTCGAATTCCGATTGGCTGATAGGATTCTATCAGCCAATCGGAATTAAGGTAGGAAAATTCTGATTGGCTGATGGAATCAGCCAATCAGAATCAAGTTCAATCCGATTGGCTGATTCAATCAGCCAATCAGATTGAGCTCGCATTCTATTGGCTGTTCTGATCAGCCAATAGAATGCGAGCTCAATCTGATTGGCTGATCGGATCAGCCAATCGGATTGAACTTGATTCTGATTGGCTGATTCCATCAGCCAATCAGAATTTTCCTACCTTAATTCCGATTGGCTGATAGAATCCTATCATCCAATCGGAATTCGAGGGACGCCATCTTGGATTATGTCCCTTAAAGGAACCGCCATTCGCCGGGAAGTCGTCGGTGAAGATGGATGTTCCGCGTCGGCGGGATGAACATGGATCCGGAAGAAAGAAGATTGAAGATGCCGTTGATAGAAGACTTCAGCCGGATCATGGACCTCTCAGCTCCCGCTTGGATGAAGACTTCAGCCGGATCATGGACCTCTTCAACCCCCCGCTTGGGCTTGGATCAAGACATCGGAGGAGCTCTTCTGGATCGATCGGTGAACCTGGTATGGTGAAGATAAGGTAGGAAGATCTTCAGGGGCTTAGTGTTAGGTTTATTTAAGGGGGGTTTGGGTTAGATTAGGGGTATTTGGGTGGTGGGTTGTAATGTAGGGGGGGGTATTGTATGGGGTTTTTTTACAGGCAAAAGAGCTGAATTCTTTGGGGCATGCCCCACAAAGGGCCCTGTTCAGGGCTGGTAAGGTAAAAGAGCTTTGAACTTTTGTAATTTAGAATAAGGTAGGGCATTTTTTATTTTGGGGGTCTTTGTTATTTTATTAGGGGGCTTAGAGTAGGTGTAATTAGTTTAAAATTGTTGTAATATTTTTCTGTTGCTTGTAAAAAAATTTTTATTTTTTGTAACTTAGTTCTTTTTTATTTTTTGTACTTTAGTTAGTTTATTTCATTGTATTTATTTGTAGATATTGTATTTAATTAATGTATTGATAGTGTAGTGTTAGGTTTAATTGTAGGTAATTGTAGGTATTTTATTTAATTAATTTATTGATAGTGTAGTGTTAGGTTTAATTGTAACTTAGGTTAGGATTTATTTTACAGGTAATTTTGTAATTATTTTAACTATTTTAGCTATTAAATAGTTCTTAACTATTTAATAGCTATTGTACCTGGTTAAAATAAATACAAAGTTACCTGTAAAATAAATATAAATCCTAAAATAGCTATAATATAATTATAATTTATATTGTAGCTATATTAGGATTTATTTTACAGGTAAGTATTTAGCTTTAAATAGGAATAATTTATTTAATAAGAGTTAATTTATTTCGTTAGATTTAAATTATATTTAACTTAGGGGGGTGTTAGTGTTAGGGTTAGACTTAGCTTTAGGGGTTAATACATTTATTAGAATAGCGGTGAGCTCCAGTCGGCAGATTAGGGGTTAATGTTTGAAGTTAGGTGTCGGCGATGTTAGGGAGGGCAGATTAGGGGTTAATACTATTTATTATAGGGTTATTGAGGCGGGAGTGAGGCGGATTAAGGGTTAATAACTTTATTATAGTAGCGGTGAGATCCGCTCGGCAGATTAGGGGTTAATAAGTGTAGGCAGGTGGAGGCGACGTTGAGGGGGGCAGATTAGGGGCTAATAAATATAATATAGGGGTCGGCGGTGTTAGGGGCAGCAGATTAGGGGTACATAAGTATAACGTAGGTGGCGGTCGGCAGATTAGGGGTTAATTATTGTAGGTAGCTGGCGGCTATATTGTGGGGGGCAGGTTAGGGGTTAATAAATATAATATAGGGGTCGGCGGTGTTAGGGGCAGCAGATT